>NC_132910.1:16238581-16565547 GCF_047675955.1 Chlorocebus sabaeus
CCTTTTGGCTGGAAGCCATCCCTTTTCTTTCAGTTGTCACTGATGTGGGCTTCATCAGATTCCCCACAGTGCCTTTCCTGGTTTCATCTGATTTGCTGTTGCCTTCAGCATTGTAAAGCTGAGCTTTATTGAGATGTTTTCCTAACCTCCTTCCCTCTCACCCCTGCTTCCCTTAATAGAAAGCCACTCAATTAATACATGATATAATTGGATTTTATTGGTAGCTAAACCCACTGCCATGGTCAGAAATGGCGAGACGGTATTTATTTTTAGAAGTAGTGTCTGTGCCCTTGTTATTTTTCTAACTTATACAGTTTCATGTACTTTTTGGTTTCACTTTTCCAAAAAACAGAATAAGTAGAATAAGTCATAATACCTCCAGCTGTGAAGATTCAGTCCAACCTTGCCCCAAGACGAACCAGAGATAGCATTTAGATGACAATCCATAGTCCCAAGAAGAAACTACAAGGGGGAAAGGTGGTCAGCTCCAGGGGGTTCTGAGGCTACGTTTTGTTACCTCACTTGGAAATCTAACATGTGTAAGTGGAGGACATTAGGATAAAATGGCTGAATTCACTGAAAAACAAAAAACAAAAAAATAGGTTGGGGAAGAAAAGGAGGAAATTAATATGTAGAGGTTTTGTTTTGTTTTGTTTTGTTTTTTGTTTTTTAGAATATTTTATCTTACACCAGATCCTCCATATACATTTTCCGGAAGTGTCACGAGAAAATGTATATTTTATTTATTTATTTATTGTAATATTTAGATCCAGCCTTAAAGTTCTAGTTTCCAGGACGTTTAGTACATATTTCCTTTTTCTCTACTGGATTGAGAAAGGCAAAGAACATGGTGTTTGAACCATGCTAAATTATACCACAGGGAAGGGACACCTTTGCTCAGCTTTAGCTGATTGTGGCCATGTGGGAATGAAGGCCTTGTGTTCTTGGATCTTTATATATATATATATGTTTTTTTAGGAGAAGCTTTATACTACTTACATAGAAATAAATGTCTATAATAGCAGGTGGTTGAAAACAGTGAAATGATTTTATGCATTTCCAGATTTGGATTGAGGAATAGATAGCAAATTCACCACCGTGGTGTGTAGAGAATGAGAGAAAACCGTGTAACCCTGGTATAGAGTTACACCCTGTAACCATGGTGTGTAGAGCATAAGAGAAAACCCCGTAACAGTCTCCAACGAGACCAGCTTGTAAACCACATCAGAGTTGTTGATTACTAAAGGGCCCAGAAGACATCAGAAGCATTATCCTGCTCTGCTGAGAGAAGTGTGTGTGCCCCTTTGTTAGACCCATGAGACCAGGTCTTGGCTCTTAGGTATATTTGAAATATGTTTTATTCTTTTGACATAGCTTATTTGTCCCTCAGCTTGTCTTAACAAAGTGGAACATTTATGCTCCGTGCTATTACTGCTGAAAAGAGGATGAATATAAAAATAAGGAAACTCTTGAGGGTAGCAAATAATGGAAGAAGTGGATACGCTCTGGGAAATAGAGCTGTGCTGTGGAATGCATGAAAAGAATAAAACTCAAGTATTTTAACACCAACAGTTACAAGTAATTATATTACCATTAAAATAGTGAAGCATCATTTTTGAAGCAATAATGTGTTAATTTCTTAAGGGCTACATCAAAACATCCTTAAACCACATGTGCAAGGTGAACACTTCCATTTTCAAAGGCATTTTGAAGAAACAATGTGGCTCATTCTCTCTTTCTCTCATCCTTACCCAGTACTTTTACAAAACTAAATTTTTACCCTTCCCAAAAGCTGGTAACTGGAGTGCACAGTTATTCACTTACTTACTCTCATTGGACATCTCATCTCCTGATTTAAATGCTGTTTTACTGTGTGCAAGTATGGTAAATACGTAAATGTAATGTTGATTTATTTTGAATAGAATGGTACTTAGAGGAACTTGGCTCCACAGAAACCCTTTAAATCTACCAAATTATGTGCAGCGATTGTAAATCTCTGTTAAGTGTAAAACATACCTTATGAATTCACCAGGTTTACCAACACCTTTGTTCCCATCACCAGCAGTGAAACTGTCTCAATCATCCATAACACTGTAGGAGGCACCATAAGATGCAGAAGCACTATCAGTTCTAGAAACAAATCTCTGCCATTGGGGATCCCACAGATGGTTGCATAAACCCTTTTAATTAGCATATTATTGACCCAATAATAGCTTCTTCTGAGAGATGTGTTTTATATTCCAGTCTACCCATATGGCACGGATATGCTGCTTAAGGACCACATAATAAAAGTCTTTATGAAAATATGCATAGCATATGTCTAGTATCAGATTTATAGACTGAATAGTCCCTGTGGTTTTCTTTTTTTTTCTTTCACCAAATAAGGGAAATGAATAAACTTCTAAAACCTAGGCAATTATTTAAGTTCAACAGAGGTTTTATCCCATTCATGAAAGGTTTTGTATCAACAAGTTTAAAATCTTTTAACCTTTGCTTTCAAAATTAGTTATCATTTTCACTCTTGGTAAAGGTCTTTCACAAATTTTTCAGTAAGGCATGAACTATCAAAAAAGTACAGTTCTTATCGACAATGCTGGAAGTTCTAGAATGAACCCACTACTAAAAGGCAATGAGTAAGAAGCATGCATTGGAAGAACTTAATGTGGTTGGAGTTTGCAGAAAAGATAGGAAACCCAAAGAATAGAGATATTTATAGTTGCATAATTCAGGGCATTCCTCAGAGATTTTTAGACAAATAGAGCAAAGCAAAGTATCTGCGTTAAAAATGGCTAGGTACTTTCCATTTTATACACTAGCAAGCTTCCATGATGAAACATGTGGAATCTCACATTGTTTCATTTTTATTGCATTGTAGGAAATTAAATTTTGGTTTGAATGAACCCCATCTTATGAAATTGAGGTATGGTTAGATAAAAAAAAATCAAATTCCAATGTGGATTATTTATAAATAAAAGTCCTTCTTCAGATGACTCATGTAACTTCATTCATTCATAAATACTTTGTTAATTTTAGAAAATTGACATTTGAGTCAAGCTCACCTCCCTCTTTCATATCAAGTTACATGCTGCGGTAGTTACATGGACTCAGAAAAAGATATATTGCTTAATTTGATAACATTAACTCAGCCAACAGCAATAGCGCTCTAAACAAAAACAGGAGGTCTGAGGGAGAATTCAACTCAAAAAGAAGTTTATAAGTAGGATTTCAGAACGTACTCACCACTGCATTCGTACTATGCCAATAGTACTGTGCTCAATGCTGATGGAGGTGGTTTGTTAATAGCATGAAGCCACTGCCCTCTAACAGCCATGTTGGGAAGATAAGCACAAGTGGATCATGTAATTACCAGTTCAAGACAGAAGGAGTGTGTCAAATAAGTGATTCCAAAGATAAAACTGGATAAGGTTCAGAGCAGAAGAGATGAAGTCAGCATAGAAGCAGGGACAGAGCAATGGCTCTAGCAACTCTCATAGGAGAGAATCCTGTTTTCACCAGTTCATATAACAGCAACAGGGTCTTATGTCACTTAATGTCTCCAACTTCCTTATTTGTAAAACGGAATCAGAATGTCCTGTTTACAAGTTGTTATGATGATGAAAATAGATAATGTATGAAAAGTGCATAATGTACAGGAGGCACCCATTACCTGGTTGCTATACTATGGCTATTGTGATCTATCGGGGCAGGAGTGGAGCAGCCAGTCCTCTTGCAAAAGATATGCCTAAACTCAGACCCAGTGAAAGATTTGGTTAGGGCCTGGCACTTAAAGGCAGGAAATGATGAGAAGATTGGCCCAATAGAAATTTGTCTTAAAGTGTGTTAGAGAATTTTAAAGTGTATTGTAGTCAGATTACAGAGGGCCTTGAATACCAGGAAGAGTAGTTTAGGCTACATTCTGTGGGCAGTTGGGAGTCACTGGAAGATTTGAGCAAGAAAGTCACCAATGAAATTGATATTTTAAGGCTTATTCTGATAGACCTGATAATTGGACATGCAAACTGGATTGGAAATGAGAAAGTCGAGAACAAAGAATGAGAAGGAAAAAAATGAACATTTATTGAACACATATGGTATGTATATGTTTTAGACCATGGCCTAAGAGCCAAACTCTGATCCCAAATGGACTTCCTATAAAGGAAGACTGAATCTCTTTTTCTCTTTGATGAGATGGAAAGTGAAAGCCTAGAAGAGCTTTTCAGAATTCTGAAGGTAGCAAACTGCTACCTGGAAAGAGAATATATAGTGCTGGCAGAAGGAAAGCTCAGAATTCAAATCCTGTTTAAGGAAATATTTTTGTCAGTATTAAAATATTTAAGGCTAGACATGGTGACTCGCACCTATAATTCTAACACTTTGAGAGACTGAGGCAGGAGAATCACTTGAGCCAAAAGTTCGAGACCAGCCTGGGCAGCAAAGTGAGATTCCCCCATCTCTAAAAGAAAAAAAAAAAAAAACAAATTAGCTGGGCATGGTGGTACATGCCTATAGTCCCAGCTACTCGGGAGGCGAAGGTGGGAGGGTTGCTTGAGCCCAGGAGATTGAGGCTACAGTGAGATGTGATCACACCACTGTATTCCACTATGAATGCAAAACAACACCCTGTCTTAAAAACAAAACAAAACCTTTAAATGTCTTCTTTTTTCTGTTAACAACCTGGCATTTTATTTTCCATGTTCTTCCTCCCTATCCTTTTGTACTTAGAGTAAAATTCATAATGGACAAGGCTCAGAGGCTTCAGATATAAGGCATGATTTGTTCATAAAACTCTCCATGCAAGTCTGTTTTAATTAAAACCAAACTGTCTTACAATGAAAACTTGTTTAAAGAGTTTAAAACAAACTCTTCTGTGAACATTTGAACATCTGTAAGGAAATATGCAGGAGCCCAATTATCAATCTGAAGAGTTGTATCCAAGACAATCCAGTTGTCTTTATAGTTGAGGATGGGCCAAAGAAAGGTGATTTCGTTTTGGCAGACTCCCTTTTTCATGGAACCCTCTTCAGACTCATGAAAGGATTTGCCAACTCCAGGAAGCTGGAGTTCTATTGGATTCCAGTAAATGCCAGTAAAGAGCTCAGTAAATCAGAAAACACAACTTCTTCTAGAGTTGTATTCGTTTTTCTTTTCAGAATTATCTTTCTAACATGCTGGTCTTATTAAGGAAAATTCTGGGAGCCATGTGGTATTTCAAGAGTCAATTTGTGTTACCAATTAATATTCAAAAAGTATTACACTTACAGCCTAACATTGTCCGGCCCTCTTAGAAAGATCCAGAGCACCACTATTTTCTTTTCACTGAATGCAGACTTAATAAAAATTTTCACATTCTGGCTTACAATGAAGTGTCATGTTCCAAGCAGATATCCAAGATCTATATTCCCCAGGATTTGGTTGAACTGTGACATTATGTTCATTTTTGGATTGTTGTCATGTTTATCATAGATTTTTTTCCTTGGCCTTGCTTTGCCAGGATGAGTTCTCGGGTCTCATAAATATAACAGATATATGTGGTTTTAAAGAGATTAGACATTTTTCTGTGAAAAGACAACTTCAGATCTGAGACAACATAGTGTTCAAAAAGAGTTAAGGCTGGGAGGCTGTAAAAGCTTTGCTTTTACATGCACCTGTGCTTACAGGATGTGTGTCATATTGGTTGGCTGTTTTCACTGGTTACATAAAATGTTCTAAGCTGGCAGACAGTTACTGATTGGCAACACAAATGCTTCTATAATGTACTCAGAATCAAGTTTCCATTTCAAATTATTGCTAAAACGTATTTTTAAGAACCTGTCATGAAACGACTTAAATTCTGTGCTTTATTGGGAAAATACATTCATGTCTTCAGCTTGAGACATAAGATTTTATAACTTAAAAATTTTTTATTACAAAAAAATTCTGTTTAAAAACTCCATACATTTTTTAATATGCAAATCACAGAAAATGAAAGTCTCTTATCCAACTTCTCTTACTATTTGGGAAATATTTCTCCATAATTTTTCCTTTATAGTTCCTAACATGCTTGTGCATATAGTCTTTAAAATGGAATCACCATATGCCTAAACTTCTAAAACTTGCTTTTCTTGCTATTACATATAAATCTACTTTATTCATTTTTGACAGGAATATTATATTCCTTTGGGAAGTGGCCCATAATTTATTTGAACAGTCCTCAGTTGATAGACATTTACATAAGGTGTTAATTTTTATTTACTTCTTAAACTTATATACAGGGATATTAGCTTTTTAAAGTGAACTGCTGTGAGTTTTCACAAATGAATGCAGTCATATAACCACCACAGTTCTGATACAGAACTGCCCATCACCCCAAAAGTTTCCCCTTACTGCTCCTTTGTAATCAACCCTTTCCCCTACCACCAGCCCTTGGCAATCACTGAGCTGTTTCCTGTTCTTATAATCTTGCCTTTTCCAGAATATCATAAAAATGGAATTGTATAGGATGTAAACTTTTTTATTATTATTATACTCTAAGTTCTGGGGTACATGTGCAGAGAATGCAGTTTTGTTACATAGGTATACATGTGCCATGGTGGTTTGCTGCACCCATCAACCCGTCACCTACATTAGGTATTTCTCCTAATGTTATCCCTCCCCTACCCCACACACCCTGACAGGCCCTGGTGTGTGATGGTCCCCTCCCTATGTCCATATGTTCTCATTGTTCAACTCCCACTTTTGAGTGAGAACGTGTGGTGTTTGGTTTTCTGTTCTCGTGATAGTTTGCTGACAATGATGGTTTCCAGCTTCATCCATGTCCCTGCAAAGGACATGAACTCATCCTTTTTTATGGATGCATAGTATTATATGGTGTATATGTGCCACATTTTCTTTATCCAGTCTACTATTGACCAACATTTGGGTTGGTTCCAAGTCTGCTATTGTGAACAGCGCCGCAATAAACATACGTGTACGTTCATGTCCTTTGCAGGGACACGGGTGAAGCTGGAAACCATATGGCTAGCCATATGCAGAAAACTAAAACTGGACCCCTTCCTTATACCTTATACAAAAATTAACTCAAGATGGATCAAAGACCTAAATGTAAGACCTAGGACCATAAAAATCCTAGAAGAAAACCTGGGCAATACCACTCAGGACATAGGCACGGGCAAAGACTTCATGTCTAAAACACCAAAAGCAATGGCAACAAAAGCCAAAATTGACAAATGGGATCTAATTAAACTAAAGAGCTTCTGCACAGCAAAAGAAACTATCATCAGAGTGAACAGGCAACCTACAGAATGGGAGAAAAATTTTGCAATCTATCCATCTGACAAAGGGCTAATATTCAGAATCTACAAAGACCTTCAACAAATTTACAACAACAAAAAAAGACCCCATCAAAAAGTGGGCAAAGGATGTGAACAGACACTTCTCAAAAGAAGACATTTATGCAGCCAACAGACACATGAAAAAATGCTTATCATCACTGGTCATTAGAGAAATGCAAATCAAAACCACAATGAGATACCATCTCATGCCAGTTAGAATGGCGATCATTAAAAAGTCAGGAAACAACAGATGCTGGAGATGATGTGGAGAAATAGGAACACTTTTACACTGTTAGTGGGAGTGTAAATTAGTTCAACCATTGTGGGAGACAGTGTGGCAATTCCTCAAGGATCTAGAACTAGAAATACCTTTGACCCAGCCATCCCATTACTGGGTTTATACGCAAAGGATTATAAATCAATCTACTAAAAAGGCACATGCACACATATGTTTTTTGTTTTTTTTTAATTTTATTTATTTATTTTATTATTATTATACTTTAAGTTCTATGGTACATGTGCACAATGTGCAGGTTTGTTATATAGATATACATGTGCCATGTTGGTTTGCTGCCAGTTTTCCCAACACCATTTATTAAATAGGGAATCTTTTTGCCACTGCTTTTTTGTGTCAGGTTTGTCAAAGATCAGATGGTTGTAGATGTGTGGTGTTATTTCTGAGGCCTCTGTTCTGTTCCATTGGTCTATATATCAGTTTTGGTACCAGTACCATGCTGTTTTGGTTACTGTGACCGTGCAGTCTAGTTTGAAGTCATGTAGCGTGATGCCTCCAGCTTTGTTCTTCTTGCCCAGAATTCTCTTGGCTATGTGGCCTCTTTTTGGTTCCATATGAAGTTTAAAGTGCTTTTTCCCAATTCTGTGAAGAAAGTCAGTGGTAGCTTGATGGGGATAGCATTGAATCTATAAATTACTTTGGGCAGTATGGCCATTTTCACGGTATTGATTCTTCCTATCCAAGAGCATAGAATGTTTTTCCATTTGTTTGTGTTCTCTCTTATTTCCTTGAGCAGTGGTTTGTAGTTATCCTTGGAAAGGTCCTTCACATCCCTTGTAAATTGTATTCCTAGGTATTTTATTCTCTTTGTAGCAGCTGTAAATGGGAGTTCACTCATGATTTGGCTCTCTGTTTGTCTGTTATTGGTGTATAGGAATGCTTGTGATCTTTGCACAATGATTTTGTATCCTGAGACATTGCTGAAGTTGCTTATCAGCTTAAGGAGTTCTTGGTCTGAGAGGATGGGGTTTTCTAAATATACAATCATGTCATCTGCAAACAGAGAATTTGACTTCTTCTCTTCCTATATGAATACTCTTTATTTCATTCTCTTGCCTGATGGCCCTGGCCAGAATTTCCAACACTATGTTGAATAGGAGTGGTGAGAGTGGGCATCCTTGTCTTATGCTGGTTTTCAAAGGCAGTGCTTACAGGTTTTGCCCATTCAGTATGATATTGGCAATGGGTTTGTCATAAATAGCTCTTATTATTTTAAGATACATTCCATCAACACCTAGTTTATTGAGAGGTTTTAGCATGAAGGGGTGTTGAATTTTGTCTAAGGCCTTTTCTGTATCTATTGAGATAATCATATGGTGATTGTTTATGTGATTGTTTATGGTTCTGTTTATGTGATGGATTACATTTATTGATTTGCATATGTTGAAGTAGTCTTGCATCCCAGGGATGATGCCAACTTGATCATGGTAGATAAGCTGCTGGATGCAGTTTACCAGTATTTTATTGAGGATTTTTACATTGATGTTCATCAGGGATATTGACCTGAAATTTTCTTTTTTTGTTGTGTCTCTGCCAGGTTTTGGTATCAGGATGATGCTAGCCTCATAAAATGAGTTAGTGGGGAGTCCCTCTTTTTCTATTGTTTGGAATAGTTTCAGCAGGAATGATACCTTCTGAAAAAGGTATCATTTTTCTAACAAAGCTCCTCTTTGTACCTCTAGTAGAATTCAGCTGTGAATCTGTCTGGTCCTGGACTTTTTTGGGTTGGTAGGCTATTAATTATTGCCTCAATTTCAGAACTTGTTATGGTTTATTCAGGGATTCAATTTCTTCCTGGTTTAGACTTGGGAGGGTGTTGTGTCCAGGAATTTATCCATTTCTTCTAGATTTTCTAGTTTATTTGCATAGAGGTGTTTATAGTATTTTCTGAGAGTAGTTTGTGTTTCTGTGGGATCAGTGGTGATATCCCCTATATCATTTTTTATTGCATCTATTTGATTTTTCTTTCTTTTCTTCTTTATTATTCTGGCTAGTGGGTGTCTATTTTGTTGATCTTTTCAAAAAACTAGGTCCTGGATTCATTGATTTTTTTGAAAGGTTTTTCGTGTCTCTATCTCCTTCAGTTCTACTCTGATCTTAGTTATTTCTTGTCTTCTGCTAGCTTTTGAATTTGTTTGCTCTTGCTTCTCTAGTTCTTTTAATTGTGATGTTAAGGTGTCAGTTTTAGATCTTTAGATCTGTTTTCTCTTGTGGGCATTTGGTGCTATAAATTTCCCTCTACACACTGCTTTAAAATGTGTCCCAGAGATTCTGGTAAGTTGTGTTTTCTTTCTGTGGCTTCAAAGAATATCTTTATTTCTGCCTTCATTTTGTTATTTACCCAGTAGTCATTCAGAAGCAGGTTGTTCAGTTTCCATGTAGTTATGCAGTTTTGAGTGAGTTTCTTAATCCTGAGTTCTAATTTGGTGGCACTGTGGTCTGAGAGACTGTTTGTCATGATTTCCATTCTTTTGCATTTCCTGAGGAGTATTTTACTTTCAATTATGTAGTCAGTTTTAGAATATGTGCAATGAGGTGCTAAGAAGAGTGTATATTCTATTGATTTGGAGTGGAGAGTTCTGTAGATGTCTATTAGGTCTGCTTGGTCCATAGCTGAGTTCAAGTCCTGAATATCCTTGTTAATTTTCTGTCTTGTTGATCTGTCTAATATTGACAGTGGGGTGTTAAAGTCTCCCACTACTATTGTGTGGGAGTCTAAGTCTCTTTGTAGGTCTAAGAACTTGCTTTATGAATCTGGGTGCTCCTGTATTGGGTGCATATATATTTAGGATAGTTAGCTGTTCTTGCTACATTGATCCCTTTACTGTTATGTGATACCCTTCTTTGTCTCTTTTGATCTTTGTTGATTTAAAGTCAGTCTGTTTTATCAGAGTTTAGGATTGCAACCCCTGTTTTTTGTTGTTGTTGTTGTTGTTGTTGTTGCTGCTTTGCTTTACATTCGCTTGGTAAATATTCCTCCATCCCTTTATTTTGAGCCTATGTGTGTCTTTGCAGGCGAGATGAGTCTCCTGAATACAGCAAACTGATGGGTCTTGACTCTTTATCCAATTTGCTAGTCAGTGTCTTTTAACTGGGGCATTTAGCCTGTTTACATTTAAGGTTAATATCATTATGTGTGAATTTGATCCTGTCATTATGATGCTAGCTGATTATTTTACCCATTACTTGATGCAGTTTCTTCATAGCGTTGATGTTCTTTACAATTTGGTATGTTTTTGCAGTGACTGGTACTGGTTGTTCCTTTCCATGTTTAGTGCTTCCTTCAGGAGCTCTTGTAAGGCAGGCCTGGTGGTGACAAAATCTCTCAACTTTTGCTTATCTGTGAAGGATTTTATTTCTCCTTCACTTCTGAAGCTTAGTTTGGCTGGATATGAAATTCTGGATTGAAAATTCTTTTTAAGAATGTTGAATATTGTCCCCCACTCTCTTCTGGCTTGTAGGGTTTCTGCCAAGAGATCCACTGTTACTCTGATGGGCTTCCCTTCGTGGGTAACCCGACTTTTCTCTCTGGCTGCCCTTAACATTTTTTCCTTCATTTCAACCTTGGTGAATCTGACGATTATGTGTCTTGGAGTTGCTCTTCTCGAGGAGTATCTTTGTGGTGTTCTCTGTTATTTCCTGAATTTGAATGTTGGCCTGTCTTGCTAGGTTGGGGAGGTTCTTCTGGATAATATCCTGAAGAGTGTGTTTTCCAACGTGGTTCCATTCTCCTCGTCACTTTCAGATACACCAATCAAACATAGATTTGGTCTTTTCACCTAGTCCCATAGTTCTTGGAGGCTTTGTTCCCATTCATTTTCGTTCTTTTTTTCTCTAATCTTGTCTTCACTGTTTATTTCATTAAGTTGATCTTCAATCACTGATATCGTTTCTTCCTCTTGATCTATTTGGCTGTTGAAACTTGTGTATGGTTCACAAAGTTCTCGTGCTGTGTTTTTCATCTCCATCAGGTCATTTATGTTCTTCTCTAAACTGGTTATTCTGGTTGACAGTTTGTCTAACCTTTTGTCATGGTTCTTAGCTTCCTTGCACTGTGTTAGAACATGCTCCTTTAGCTCAGAGGAGTTTGTTATTACTCACCTTCTGAAGCCTATTTCTGTTAGTTCGTCAAACTTATTTTGCGTCAAGTTTTGTTCCCTTGCTGGCAAGGAGTTGTGATCCTTTGGAGGAGAAGAGGCCTTCTGGTTTTTGGAATTTTCATCCTTTTTGTGCTGGTTTCTCCCCATCTTTGTGGATTTATCAACCTTTGGTATTTGATGTTGGTAACCTTCCGACGGGGTCTTTGAGTGGATGTGCTCTTCCTTTCTGCTTATTAGTTTCCTTTCTCACAGTCAGGCCCCTCTGCTGCCGGTCTGCTGGAGTTTGCTGGAGGTTCATTCCCGACCCTGTTTGCCTGGGTATCACCAGTGGAGCCTGCAGAACAGCAAAGATTGCTGACTGATCTTTCCTCTGGAAGCTTCATCCCACAGGGGCACCTGCCAGATGCCAGCCAGAGCTCTCCTGGATGTAGCCTTTTAAATATAGCTTCTTTCACTTTGCATAATGCATTTGAGACCCAACAATGTTATGTGTGTCAAGAGTTTAATTATTTTTATAGAAGAGAACTCTTCTGCTATGTGGAAATATCAATGTGCTTGTTTATTCATTAGCCAGATGAATATTTGAATTATTTCCAGTTTTTGAAATTATGAATTAAGCCCTCCTAAATATTCATGTATTGGCTTTTATATGTCCATCAACTTTAATTTCACTTGGGTGAATGTTCAGGATTGGAATTACAGGGTCCTATAGGTAAGTATGTGTTTATCTTAATAAAAAACTACTAGATTGCCTGGCTGCAGTGACTTATGCCTGTGATCCCAGCACTTTGGGAGGCTGAAGCAGGCAGATCATCTGAGGTCAGGAGTTTGAGACCAGCCTGGCTAACATGGTGAAACCCCATCTCTACTAAAAATACAAAATTAGCTGGGCATGGTGGCATGTGTCTGTAGTCCCAGATACCCAGGAAGCAGATATAGGAGAATCACTGGAACCCAGGAGGTGGAGGTAGGAGAATTGCTGGAACCCAGGAGGTGGAGGTTGCAGTGAGCCGAGATTGCGCCACTGCACTCCAGCCTGGGTCACAGAGTGAGACTCTGTCTCGAAAAAAAAAAAAGAAAAGGCTAGATTTTTTTTCCCAAAGTGTCTGGACCATGTTGCATTCTCACCAGCAATGTAAGATTCCAGTTCTGCATATCCTTACCAGCACTTAGTATTGTCAGGATTTCCTTTTTCGTTTCTGTTTTTGAACCATTCCAGTAGGTGTGTAGCTACCACTCATTGTAGTTTTTATTTTCATTTCCCTAATGACTAATGATACTATCTTTTCATGTGCCTATTTGCCATTCATATATCTTCTTAGGTAAAGTATCAGTTCAAATCTTTTCCTGTTTTTTCATTGGGTTGTTCCCCATTATTGAGTTTTGAGAGTTCTTTGTGTTTTCTAGATATAATTCCTTTAACAGATATTATTTTGCAAATATTTTCTCCTAGACTGTGTTTTTCATTTTGTTCACTCAACTGTGTCTTTAATAGATCAGAAGTTTTAAATTTTTATTGTATTTAATTTACCAGTTTAAAAGGGATTATGATTTTGGTGTCATGTCTAAGAAAGCTTTGCCTAACCTAAAACCGTAAGGAATCTCTTGTATGATTTCTTCTAGAAGTTTTATAGTTTTACATTTTACATTCAGATCTATGATCTATTTTGAATTAATTTTCATATAAGGTACAAAGTGTTAGTTGAGTTTCATTTTTTGGATTACAGATATCCAGTAGTTTCAGCACCATTTATTGAAAAGATTATTTTTCCCCATCAAACTGCCTTTGCACATTTATCAAAATCAGTTGATCATATGTGTGTGGATATGTTTCTAAACACTGTATTCTGTTCCAGAGTTACGAATTTTAAAGATCTACCACAGTGCTTCTAAATTTACCCAAGAAATGAAGTTATCAACCCCTTTAGACCATGTTCTTTTTTACAGCTTAATGAAGTCACAATGAACACATCTTATAGTTAAATTCAAGTTATAAAAACTTGAATTGTTTAAGGCACAGATCTTCAAGGTGGAGTGCATGTACAATATGATCTAAAGAAAGAAAAGAAAGAAAATATTAGAGCTTCTATCCTCCTTTCTGGGCCTCTGACCACCTGTTTACCAGAAGGCCTTGCCTCATTCCCCTCTTGCCTCTTGGAGCAGTTTAGTAGGAAGTGGAACTCACCAGGGTTGGATGGGATGGAAGAACAAAGTTAAGGAAAAGCAATTTTTACACACCTTTGTTTAAATTTTTTTTTGGTAAAATTTTTCCAAAGATGAAGATTGGCATAAGCTTTTCCAGATTCTTCCTCAAAGGGGAAGTATGAAATTACAAAATAATTTCCTCTTAAATATATACACATACCACACATCACAGGGAAAATTTTACATGTCGATATTTGTTCAAGCCCAAAAAAAGTTATACTTAACTCATAAAATGCTTCCCCAGGGAAAACTTAAAATTCCGGGTAAGAGCTTTCTTCCTTTTCTTTTTTTCCTCTTACTCTCTCCCTCTATCCTTCCCTCTCTCCCTTTTCTTCCAACTCTATTGAATAAGTAGCATTGAGCCATAATATGAGGAAATCACAGAAAAAACATGACATAGTTCCTCTCTGATTGTGTTGAACAAAGAACATATATCCATGAGACAGAGAAGGAGTACTGTAGTATGATTCACAAATAATTAACCTACAAATAATTTTACCTAGTTTTTTCAAGGTATATTTATATTTGTTATGAATAAAATAAAATACTGGTAGTCTTTTGTCTAATTTGACAACAAAAAGAATTTAAAGAATAAAACTTTAAGCATTCCTCTTATGTATTTTTCTTTTTCTTATTTATTTATTTATTTATTTATTTATTTATTTATTTATTTGAGACAGGGTCTCGCTCTGTCACCCAGGCTGGAGTACAGTGGCACATTCTCTGTTCACTGCAAACTCCACCTCCCAGGTTCAAGTGACTCTCCTGCCTCAGCCTCCTGAGTAGCTGGGACTACAGGAACCCGCCACCATGCCCAGCTAGTTTTAGTATTTTTAGTAGAGACAAGGTTTCACCATATTGTCCAGGCTGGTCTCAAACTCCTGACCTCAAGTGATCGGCCTGCCTCAGCCTCACAAAGTGCTGGGATTACAGGCATGAGCCACTGTGCCTGCCCACATATATTTTTCTTAAAACTTTAATATTGCTACCATAGTCTATCCCATAAAGAAAAAAATAATAGAATCTTAATTATTACAAAAATGTACTCACTTTACTTTCGTTCTTTATTGTTTTCATTTATTTATTTAGAGATAGGGTCTCACTCTGTCACCCAGGCTGGAGTGCAGTGGTTTGAATGCAGCTCACTGTAGCCTCAGCCTTCTGGGCTCAAGCGATCCTCCCACCTCAGCCTCCCGAGTAGCTGGGACTACAGGTGGGTACCACCACACCTGGCAAATTTTTGTATTTTCTGTAAAGGTGAGGTTTTGCCATGTTGGCCAGGCTGGTCTCGAACTCCTGGTCCCAAGTGATCTGCCTGCCTTGGCCTCCCAACATGCTGGAATTACAGGCGTGAGCCACCACTACCAGCCTACTTTTTATTAAATATATGTATATTAATTGCTCATACTCTTCTGTAGATCACTCCCAGACTTCCAGGTGAAGAACTTAAAGAATTGCCAAAGTAACAAATGCAAAGAGTAGGTGGAGTTATAGACTCTTGGGGCTGGGAGGGATTTCTCTAATCACCCTATCCAACCATGTTGGAAAACGAACACTGGGCAGGTCAGCCCACTTTACCTACATCACTGCCCAGGACACTTCGGAGCTGGACCAGTTCTTTCCTGAAAGTACCTCAGACTGTGGCAAAAAAAAAAAAAAAAAAAAAAAAAAAAAGTGTGTGGGGCTGGGTAACTGAGCAGACCTCATGAAGGAGGTGGACAAACAAGGCCTGGAAGGATGGGAAGAACAGGGTAAGCTGAGAGGATGTTTTTGCAGAACTCTGGAGTTTAGAACCCTTCAGGGAAACAAGCCCATGGTTCTGTAAGAGGCTAGCTCCACTAAAGACAGGTCTGCTCACTGATAATGTAGTCAATTAGAAACTTAAAGAGATTGTTACCTTGGTGTATATTAACTCTATCAGGTCACTAGGGTGACAGGCAATTCATTGCTGTTTCAAAACAGTAATTTGTATACAGATCATTTGGCCAGAGAAGTTAATTTATAACTTTTACACTTTCACTAGCAGGGAAAAAATTGGAAGAGTTTAATAACGATTGTCAACTTTGGAAATTGTCATTCTCCATTTCTTGCCTTTTCCTTTTAAGAAAAAAGGATGGTTTGAATTTAAAAGTTTGCATTTTATGTTTTTTTCTGCTTGCCCTGCACTGTACCCTATTAGAGTGACCTTCAAGTAATGGCAGTACTACTACTCTAGTTGTCTAGGAGTTATGGAGTATTTCAGACACCCAAAAGGGTCTGGCTCCTAGAGTGATTGCCTAAAACACTACATGATGATACGCCAGTATAGATTTGCAGGGTTGTCACTGTAACTTTATCCACATGTCCCTAGCTGGCAAGATTAATTCAGCCCTGAAAATGCTAATCTTCAAACATGACTCATATCCTTGTTTCCCATTTAGTGCATCATTTAAAAACTGGCCTTGTGGCTATGTTGCTGTAGCAAGACTGGACTAGGAAATTGGAGGCAGCATTCTTAGCTCATGTTAAGTCATCTGTTTAGCCAACAAATATCTATAGAATGTCAACCCTGTACCAGGCATTACGCTAGGCATCGGAAGCGCAGTGATAACTCCTGCCCTGGTGGAACTTCAGTTATGCCTCTAATTAGCAGTGGACTCTGAGCAATTTTCCTTTTAAATGCAGGACTTGGACTGGATGTTCTTGAAACATCTTTTACAATGGGAATATTCTATTCCTGAAAGCAGCCAGTTTCCTAGAATCTCTGAGTGGAACTGAGGGACAACAGTGTGGAAGAGACTCTGTAATCACAATTTAGCAAAAAGAATTTTCGTTTTTTTGTGTCTTGTTTTGTTGCTGTTGTTTTTCTGGTGGTGATAGCTTACTTTTCTGGAAAATTGTATAAAATTTTTCCTGAGAAGGGGAAAGAAAAAAAAAATGAGAAACTTTAGTCATTTACACATCCATGTTCATGAAAGTACATGATAAGAACATAATTCAGTCTAAGTAAAAAGATTTCCTGAAACTTTTAACATATGAAATTATCCCTGTGGAAATCAAGTGTGTTCATTTTACACGTGTATTTAACAGAGGTTACATTCTGACAAACTTTTATTTAAACATTCAGTCCCTAAGATCCATGAGGTGACTCCAGTTAAATAAATGTGTATGCTGTGGTGCGCAGCAGCAGGCCGCAGGGGCCTCATCCTCTGGGAACTCACACGTGCTAGTTTTTCCCACGTGAATCGAACAGCTTTTTCAAAATCTCTTTTTTTTCTCAAAATTTTAGCATTTATAATGGAAATATTCTGCCTTTGGATAGTGAGTAGATCACAACAGAACATGCTGAGATGGCATAAGAGTGAAAAGTTAGCATAAGAGTCCTACTTTGGCAGTGAAAAGTTGTGCTTTGATAAACTGATAGAGATTGGGAAAGAACTGTCTGCCTACTGTGTGATCTTTAAATTGTACTTACTGGGCATTCTCCATCAGCAGCATAGAGAATATAAGTTTTCTTTGATGCATTTTTTGGTTTTTTAAGTAACTATGTTGTTTGGCATCAATTAAACTAAAAGATGTTTTCATGGATTAACAGGAATGTTTATTTTAGTGTTGATTTTTTTAATGTCATTGAAAGAAGGATATCCCCATCCGTGCTTCACTCATGATAACTTGGAAATAAAGACATTTTTATTTGTATAAGTGCTATTTGAGAGTTTGAAAAACTGAGTGTGGTATTATATAACCAAGTATAGATTTCTGTTTCAGATGTGGCCACCCAGAAGGGCTAAGCCACCTTCCCCTCTGTCTCCTTCTGTTCATTCCATTCCTTTTACTCCTAACTATAGTAACGGAAGCTTTCAGCGGAGCCAAACAGGGGGGTTGTGGAGATGCTCACAGGTTGGATTAATCACATGTGCCCTGTTTATCTGTGAATAGATAAGGTAGAGTGTAACCAGTGGGACAAATGCAGTGGATACTCACAGAGCCTAAGCTAATATGCTAGGGAGAGTCAAGAGGAGTTTAGAAGCTGTGTCAGTGTCTACAGATTCCCAGACTGCTTTCTTCAAAATGCTTGGGCCCTGGGATAATCTGAGCCAATCTGTGATGACTGAGGTGGTGACAGGACCAGAGTTAAACGGACTCTGGAACCCCTTCAGAGTAATGTCATTCCATGGGTTAGCTGAAAACATTTGGAGTGGCTGAAGAAAAAAAAAAAAAAAAAAAAAAGTGGTCTGAGACATAAACACCTTTTTTTTAAAGTCATTAATATAGTACTTTTAATGAAAACACTATGTTCTTGTAAATCCCACGTCTTTATACAAGTAGATATAATAGTAAGCAAAAGCTATAAAAATAACTGAAAATAAAATCTAATTATTTTAATTAGATTTAAAACCTAAATCTTAGAATTTTGCTTCAAAAATGTAGTCTTTTTTTTTTTTTTATACTTTAAGTTCTAGGGTACATGTGCACAACGTGCAGGTTTGTTACATATGTATAATGTGCCATCTTGATGTGTTGCACCCATTAACTCGTCATTTACATTAGGTATATCTCCTAATGCTATCCCTCCCCACTGACCCCCCCAATCCCCACAATAGGACCCGGTGTGTGATGCTCCCCTTCCTGTGTCCAAGTGATCTCATTGTTCAATTCCCATCTATGAGTGGGAACATGCGGTATTTGGTTTTTGGTTCTTCTGATAGTTTGCTGAGAATGATGGTTTCCAGCTGCATCCATGTCCCTACAAAGGACACAAACTCATCCTTTTTTATGGCTGCGTAGTATTCCATGGTGTATATGTGCCACATTTTCTTAATCCAGTCTGTCACTGATGGACATTTGGGATGATTCCAAGTCTTTGCTATTGTGAATAGTGCCGCAATAAACATACGTGTGCATGTGTCTTTATAGCAGCATGATTTACAATCCTTTGGGTATATCCCCAGTAATGGGATGGCTAGGTCAAATGGTATTTCTAGTTCTAGATCCTTGAGGAATCGCCACACTGTTTTCCACAATGGCTGAACTAGTTTACAGTCCCACCAACAGTGTAAAAGTGTTCCTATTTCTCCACATCCTCTCCAGCACCTGTTGTTTCCTGATTTTTTAATGATTGCCATTCTAACTGGTGTGAGATGGTATCTTATTGAGGTTTTGATTTGCATTTCTCTGATGGGGAGTGATGATGAGCATTTTTTCATGTGTCTATTGGCTGTATGAATGTCTTCTTTTGAGAAGTGTCTGTTCATATCCTTTGTCCACTTTTTGATGCGGTTATTTGTTTTTTTCTTGTAAATTTGTTTGAGTTCTTTGTAGGTTCTGGATATTAGCCCTTTGTCAGATGAGTAGATTGCAAAAATTTTCTCCCATTCTGTAGGTTGCCTGTTCACTCTGATGGTAGTTTCTTTTGCTGTTCAGAAGCTCTTTAGTTTAATTAGATCCCATTTGTCAATTTTAGCTTTTGTTGCTGTTGCTTTTGGTGTTTTGGACATGAAGTCCTTGCCCATGCCTATGTCATGAATGGTATCACCTAGGTTTTCTTCTAGGGTTTTTATGGTTTTCGGTCTAACATTTAAGTCTCTAATCCATCTTGAGTTAATTTTCGTATAAGGAGTAAGGAAAGGATCCAGTTTCAGCTCTCTACTTATGGCTAGCCAATTTTCCCAACACCATTTATTAAATAGGGAATCTTTTCCCCATTTCTTGTTTTTGTCAGGTTTGTCAAAGATCAGATGGCTGTAGATGTGTGGTATTATTTCTGAGGACTCTGTTCTGTTCCATTGGTCTATATCTCTGTTTTGGTACCAGTACCATGCTGTTTTGGTTACTGTAGCCTTGTAGTATAGTTTGAAGTCAGGTAGCGTGATGCCTCCAGCTTTGTTCTTTTGGCTTAGGATTGTCTTGGCAATGCGGGCTCTTTTTTTGGTTCCATATGAACTTGAAAGCAGTTTTTTCCAATTCTGTGAAGAAAGTCATTGGTAGCTTGATGGGGATGGCATTGAATCTATAAATTACCTTGGGCAGTATGGCCATTTTCACAGTATTGATTCTTTCTATCCATGAGCATGGTATGTTCTTCCTTTTGTTTGTGTCCTCTTTGATTTCACTGAGCAGTGGTTTGTAGTTCTCCTTGAAGAGGTCCTTTACATCCCTTGTAAGTTGGATTCCTAGGTATTTTATTCTCTTTGAAGCTATTGTGAATGGAAGTTCATTCATGATTTGGCTCTCTGTTTGTCTGTTACTGGTGTATACGAATGCTTGTGATTTTTGCACATTGATTTTGTATCCTGAGACTTTGCTGAAGTTGCTTATCAGCTTAAGGAGATTTTGAACTGAGACAATGGGGTTTTCTAAATATACAATCATGTCATCTGCAAACAGGGACAATTTGACTTCTTCTTTTCCTAACTGAATACCCTTTATTTCTTTCTCTTGCCTGATTGCCCTGGCCAAAACTTCCAACACTATGTTGAATAGGAGTGGTGAGAGAGGGCATCCCTGTCTTGTGCCAGTTTTCAAAGGGAATGCTTCCAGTTTTTGCCCATTCAGTATGATATTGGCTGTGGGTTTGTCATAAATAGCTCTTATTATTTTGAGATACGTTCTATCAATACCAAATGTATTGAGCGTTTTTAGCATGAAGGGCTGTTGAATTTTGTCAAAGGCCTTTTCTGCATTTATTGAGATAATCATGTGGTTTTTGTCTTTGGTTCTGTTTATATGCTGGATTACGTTTATTGATTTGCATATGTTGAACCAGCCTTGCATCCCAGGGATGAAGCCCACTTGATCATGGTGGATAAGCTTTTTGATATGCTGCTGGATTCAGTTTGCCAGTATTTTATTGAGGATTTTTGCATCGATGTTCATCAGGGATATTCATCTAAAATTCTCTTTTTTTGTTGTGTCTCGGTCAGGCTTTGGTATCAGGATGATGTTGGCCTCGTAAAATGAGTTAGCGAGTATTCCCTCTTTTCCTATTGATTGGAATAGTTTCAGAAGAAATGGTACCAACTCCTCCTTGTACCTCTGGTAGAATTTGGCTGTGAATCCATCTGGTCCTGGACTTTATTTGGTTGGTAGACTGTTAATTATTGCCTGAATTTCAGAGCCTGCTATTGTTCTATTCAGGGATTCAACTTCTTCCTGGTTTAGTCTTGGGAAAGTGTAAGTGTCCAGGAAATTATCCATTTCTTCTAGGTTTTCTAGTTTATTTACATAGAGGTGTTTACAGTATTCTCTGATGGTAGTTTGTATTTCTGTGGGGTCAGTGGTGATATCCCCTTTATCATTTTTTATTGTATGTATTTTATTCTTCTCTCTTTTCTTCTTTACTAGTCTTGCTAGTGGTCTATCAACTTTGTTGATCTTTTCAAAAAACCAGCTCCTGGATTCATTGATTTTTTGGAGGGTTTTTGTGTCTCTATCTCCTTCAGTTCTGCTCTAATCTTAGTTATTTCTTGCCTTCTGCTAGCTTTTGAATGTGTTTGCTCTTGCTTCTCTAGTTCTTTTAATTGTGATGTGAAGGTGTCAATTTTAGATCTTTCCTACTTTCTCTTATGGGCATTTAGTGCTATAAATTTCCCTCTACACACTGCTTTAAATGTGTCCCAGAGATTCCGGTATGTTATATCTTTGTTCTCATTGGTTTCAAAGAACATCTTTATTTCTGCCTTCATTTCATTATGTACCCAGTAGTCATTCAGGAGCAGGTTGTTCAGTTTCCATGTAGTTGAGCGGTTTTGATTGAATTTCTTAGTCCTGGGTTCTAGTTTGATTGTACATGGTCTGAGAGACAGTTTGTTATAATTTCTGTTCTTGTACATTTGCTGAGGAGTGCTTTCCTTCCAACTATGTGGTCAGTTTTGGAATAAGTGCGATGTGGGGCTGAGAAGAATGTATATTCTGTTGATTTGGGGTGGAGAGTTTTATAGATGTCTATTAGGTCCGCTTGGTGCAGAGTTGTGTTCAATTCCTGGATATCTTTGTTAACTTTCTGTCTCCTTGATCTGTCTAAAGTTGACAGTGGGGTGTTAAAGTCTCCCATTATTATTGTATGGGAGTCTAAGTCTCTTTGTAGGTCTCTAAGGACTTGCTTTATGAATCTGGGTGCTCCTGTATTGGGTGCATATATATTTAGGATAGTTAGGTCTTCCTGATGAATTGATCCCTTTACCATTATGTAATGGCCTTCTTTGTCTCTTTTGATCTTTGATGATTTAAAGTCTGTTTTATCAGAGACTAGGATTGCAACCCCTGCTTTTTTTGTTTTCCATTTGCTTGGTAAATCTTCCTCCATCCCTTTATTTTGAGCCTATGTGTGTCTCTGCATGTGAGATGGGTCTCCTGAATACAATAAACTGATGAGTCTTGGCTCTTTATCCAGTTTGCCGGTCTGTTTCTTTTAATTGGACCATTTCGTCCATTTACATTTAAGGTTTATATTGTTATGTGTGTACTTGATCCTGTCATTATGATATTAGCTGGTTATTTTGCTTGCTAGTTGATGCAGTTTCTTCCTAGCATCGATGGACTTTACATTTTGACATTGTTTTTGCAATGGCTGGTACCGGTTGTTCCTTTCCATGTTTAGTGCTTCCTTCAGGATCACTAAGGCAGGCCTGCTGGTGACAAAATCTCTAAGCATTTGCTTGTCTGTAAAGGATTTTGTTTCTCCTTCACTTTTGAAACTTAGTTTGGCTGGATATGAAATTCTGGGTTGAAATTCTTTTCTTTAAGAATGTTGAATATTGGCCCCCACTCTCTGTATTTCCTGAATTTGAATGTTGGCCTGCCTTACTAGGTTGGGGAAGTTCTCCTGGATGATATACTGCAGAGTGTTTTCCAAGTTGGTTCCATTTTCCCCCTCACTTTCAGGTACACTAATCAGACGTAGTTTTGGTCTTTTCACATAATCCCATACTTCTCGGAGGCTTTGTTCATTTCTTTTTACTCTTTTTTATCCACATTTCTCTTCTCACTTCATTTCATTCATTTGATCTTCAATCACTGATACTCTTTCTTCCAGTTGATCGAGTTTGTTACTGAAGCTTGTGCATTTGTCACGAATTTCTCTTGTTATGGTTTTCATCTTAATCAGTTATTTTAAGGTCTTCTCTGCATTGATTATTCTAGTTATCCATTCAGCCATTCTTTTTTTCAAGGTTTTAAATTTCTTTGCGCTGGTTACGTAGTTCCTCCTGTAACTCTGAGAAGTTTGATCAACTGAAGCCTTCTTCTCTCAACTCGTCAAAGTCATTCTCCATCCAGCTTTGCTCCGTTGCTGGCAATGAGCTGCGTTCTTAATAAAAGTACTATCCCTAATGATTGTTACAAAAAACATGGAATATTTTATTTTTATTTTTTGGAATTCTGGCAGAAAGTAGTGGTCTCAATTTGGCACTGGATGGCCAGTCTTCAAAACAAGTGAAACCAAATATCTAGAAAGAACCAATAATGTCTTAGCCTACCATTTATTCATGCAACTATTCATTCATCAACTATTTATAGCTTGCCTACCTTATATCACTTCCCCTCAACCTTCTTTTCATCTCTACAACCATTTCTTCGATATCCTCCTCCAAGTTGATTATGCCATTTTAAAAACAGGGCTTTAAATCTTATCTGTCAACCTATTACCTGGGACAAGCTGGATGAAAAGCCTTTGGTCTTCAGTGTTTGTTAGCCAGTTTGAGTTAAATAAGAAAAGATTGAGCCAGCCACCACCTCTTTGGAAGATTTCTCTGGGGCCAAATATTAGCCTAACATCCTTCTTATTGGGGACGTAAGTGAATCTTCAAGTCTTTAGATTTCCTTGTGATGGCTAGGACTTGCCGTCAGGGTTTTAGAAGCACAGCCCCAAGTATTTAATGAAAGCAGGCATCTTGAAACCAGCAGGTTTCCATTGGTTGGTTGTTTCTAGATGCCCAAGAATAAGTCTGCTGCTGACTGTTGAGTTTATGTTCCAAGCCAGCCTCAGATACATTTGAATTACAGTGTCTCTAGAACTCTGGCTTGTCATCAGTGGGGCTTCCCTCCACCACCACCCCCAATCTCCTACATTCTCAATGTCGAGATGAAGTTTTCCCTCAAATGATTAACTGGACGTGGTAGGAGTATGTCATCCAGTGGTGACAGAGCTCATACTGAGGAGAGCTACCATCCATCTTCAGGTTTCACTCTAGAAACCTCTGAGACTAGCGCTTGCAGTTGCACTCATTAATACTATGCCTCATTCCAAAAGAGGTCCAAAGCAGTTTGCAGAGAAACAGACCACAAAAATGGTGATAATACCAGGGCAAAAGAGAATAGAAAAAAATGAAGCTAAAGGTATGATAAAGAAAGTCATGGACTTTAATTCATGAAATAAAATTCGTAGGTCCTATATAGATGAGATTGATCTATATTTGACACAGCTTCCTAGCAGACAAAGAAAAGTGAGAACTAACATTAGTTAGAATTTGGGATTGTGAAGAGAGGAAGGGGTGTAATGGCACAGCAGTCTGCCCACCTAGACTCCACTCTGTGAGCAGGGGCTAAGCCTCCTGAATTCTTGGTACCTCCTACAACCATACCAATATTTTTAGGGCCAGGTTCACATGGGTTCATTATTCCTTTTTCCAAAGTGTGCCTTTGGAAACTGATATCCAAGTTTTCCAAAGTGCAGTTTTGGAGTAGAGAATCCATTGAATTGGAGTCACAACCCATTGCACGTGTCAACTCCTCATCTTAGCAGTATTCATCTTTTGGGGAGTAAATTCAAATCAGAATGAAGGAATGAAATGTAGCTCCAAAATTACATATAGTATCACAGGAAAGGACTTTTCCTCCCTGGAGTCTAGTTTTACATTTAGACCCATGTACCCATGAGTCTAAGTATTTACTAAGCTCTCTATGCACAAAGGTCTCAAGAAGATGACAATCACTCATAATCACCATAAATTAAATCAATTGCCTGTGATGCACTAAAGAGGTTTAATGTGGCTCTTTTAGCCTTTTGGATAGTTTTCAGAATGCCTGTAGAAGCACTGCTTTATAGATTTACCTTGGCCCCATTCATTCATTTACACAATAAATAATCCTCACACTCTAACTGTGTGCCAGGCACTGTGCCAAGCACTGAGGATAAAACATCTCCACACCCTGCAGTTATAATGATTATTTTGTTTTTGTTACTGAACATTCAGAAAAATACTTAACTCTTGTTGCATTTTCTTCTAGCCAACCAACCAGCCTCTTCAGTATTATCTCATTTTTATTTTGATCTCTAAATTACTATGTGAGGTAGTCTGGCAGGAATTAATCCCCACTTTAGAGATTAGAAGAAAGTGTAAAACTTGCCAGGGTCACACAGAGCAGGGATCCAAACCAGTTCTCCCAACTCTAAGGCCTAAACTTTCTCTCTTAGACTATTCTCCCAATTAGGCATTTTCCCTTCATTTCCTGACTTCCAATTTGCTAGATGGAAAAGGATAAGCAGCTCTTTATGACACTATAAATACAGATCTACAGATTTCTCAGAAAACCAAGCAAGTAAAAAGGAATAATCAGAACACAGGTTATTTTTAGACTACTGCCTGATTTAATGTGAGCCTTCAATGACCTTAGAGGCCCTAGATGTGGGCTTAGGCGTATTTTCAGGGCTGACTTATAGGTGGAGGGGAATAGAAAGATACTGTGTTCTTATTCTTTGTCACTATCAATTTAAAAATAAATTAAGTCCCCCAGTAAGAGAAAATAACATTTTTCCATGTTTGTTCCTTTTTACACGCATCTCTCAATAGTTAACATTTGACATCCTTTTGCAGTCCAGCCTCCTTTCCCAACCTACCAGGGATAATATTTTCCCTATTCCCAAAGCTTGAAGAACAGGAAACTATAGTGGAAGGGTTTCTGACAACACCACAAATCACCTGACAACATCCCCAGTGGCGTTTACCTTCATGCTCTATGATACATGGACCTGTGACCCCCTCCTCATTTTTCACACCAGGATGCTGGTATCCAGTCATTGGGGTAGAACTGGCTCAGTAATGTTTTCCATCTGCTGGCTTGGCACCAGTCATCATAGATTGTCATCTGGGTTCTGTCTTATGGTTTCCTGGGCCAAGGTTAGAGACACTACAGAAGAACAACTACATATTCTGTTGGCACTGTCAACAAAACAAGATTTTGCTGAAGTATCTAAAAGAAATTTACTGGAGGAAAAAAGGTTTAGTCAAAGAGTTCAGAAATGCTTTTTTCTACCATCTCCCTTCATTTCTTCTCTCCCACATCTTCAAATCCTGATAGATCTCGAATGTCACCTCTAAGTAGATTTTCCCAACACCTTCACCCTTGACTTGCCCCTGTGCCCCTGGAGAACTTAATTCATACCGCATATTATTGCCATTATTTATTTGTATTTTCCTCCCTCCCACTAGACTGTAAACTCTTCAAAGGAGAGTAGCCACTGTGTCTTTTAAAGTTCATAACATACAGTATGTTTCTGTTGAGGAAATGATTTGCAAGTTTAGAAAAAATTAGTAATGCCTGTTAGTTTTAAACTAAACCTACAGGAATAAATTATGTTGAAAGTTGCTATTATTAAAAATGAAGTACTTTAAAATGTTTTTCCTTCTATAAAATGTTAGAAATAGGAAGTTTATTGTTTGGGGTTTCAAGCTATCCTTTTAAAGGTAAATTTTTAAAAACAATTGCAATTTTGTGTTGTTGAAACTCACAGGACATGTAAAATTATTCAGGTCATTTAGATTTGACCTCAGACATTTGACAACTCTGTCATGAGTTAAAAGGCCCAATAAGTTTGTGCTTATCATTCTAAAATGGGTTCCTGCTTTACTTGAAAATTTCACATTATCAGTATATTGTTATCTAAAAGATGCACATGCTTAGTCAAGGTAGAAATCATTTCTAAAAGAATGTAAGACTTTTTTAAAAATCTACCACTTCAGTAATGGCTTGCACAGTTTAGGGTTACATGATGAGGTGACCACAGGAGCAATTCTGGAAGAAGGAATGTTGGGGACAAAAATCTGGCTTGAACAGAAGCCAAAACCACCCACCCTAGCATTAAGACCCTTCACACCAAATTTTCATCAAAGGGCAGGAAGAGGTATTCATGGTTTGCTCTCATTTAAACACAACCTAGGCACCCTAGCTCCATCTTCTTTAATCCATGGTTCCTAGAACTATATATGGGAAGTCTTTATTTGCCATGTGTGGCGGTGGTGCATTTCACTTGTACCCTCAGTCAGTCACATGACCCTCAGTCAGTCCTATTTGCAGGGGAGGCTGGGAAACGTGGGCTACTGTGTACCCAGGAAGGAAAGGACTGTGCTGAACAGCTATCTAGTCTCTGAAATTTGAAAGCATCTCACAGGATACCTTGTTTCAGGCACAGAGTCATGGGAGTTGACGAGGGTATACCAACACCAGAGCTATTTGAATGATTAGGATTTAGTGACTGACTGGATGGGGATGTAGAAAGACAGATGATAGGACTGACAGTTTCTTAACCTTTCCCTATCTCTGTCCTTTTGAGGCTCCCTGAAAATTCTTTCTAAAAAACAACTGGACAAGGCTGTGGATAGTTGTCTATTGCAAAGTTGTTCTGAAACAGTAACCGATTAACTCACAAGATGTATATAAACAGGCTTTCCACATCCACTCTAGATCATGTGAATTTTCAGAGGGACCATAGTTTGATCTGAAAGAGCATCATCTAATTAATGTGAATTAACATTAGCAAGTACAGTACTGTTACAGACACATTAAAGGCTTTTACAGAGAAGAAAAGTCATGAAATGACATGCTAATTTAGTATGTGGGCACCAGAAGAGCTATTACCTATTCAAAAATAGTTGTAAAAGAAAAGAATCAGCCAAGACAAGCTGGTTGCTAATGGTTTTAGTGTGGGAGGAGAAAACTGCATTGCAATTCTTGGCTCTGAGTTAGGGTCAGGAAGATCAGTAGCCCAGCGTTGACCTTTGTGTTTGGAATCTTTCATATTGACTCACCAGACGCTTGTAATTTGGTGAGCCAAATAACAGAAATGTAGACAAGGTCTCTGTGCCTGAACTTTAAACCTCTGAGTAGCTTATCCTTTATGATGATAATTAGCATTGCTTGGAATCTAGAGCAGAGTAATCACCTAAGACCTACCATATTAATCTAAATTAAATCAATAAGTTACCACCAGAGAACCCACTGGGAAAATGAAGGTGGGAAGCTGAGAAGCTCAGCTGCTTAACTTTGTGTATTGTTTGTTTGTAAGTCTGTTTGGAGGTGATTTTTTTAAGTGATATGTCTAACAGAAGGAAAGAATTTCAGCAACATTGATACAATCACATATTTACAAATGTCAGGGTTGTCCAACCCCTTTGAATCCAAGGGGACCTTTTATTCCTTATTTCTCCTCCTGATGTTGAAGTAATAAGTGTCCTTTTATAATCAGGCCAATGGTATTTTTTTAACTAAGTGATATCTACTTTTGGTAGAAAACTATGAAGGTAAACATTTTAAACAGACTTTATTCTCACCATCTAGAGATAATCACTGTCAATATTTTGATAAATTTCTTTCAATTCATAAGCATGTATGTATAAGTATCTATCTATCTATATATATACGCACATAAACAGGGCTTTAAATACAAGTTAACCTTTATGTGAAAGGTACTTCCCAAATTATTCATTTTCAAAAATTTGTTTTTAATGTTGTATTGTAAGATTTACTATTTTTTATTTAAGCATTTTCCTATTTTTGTACATTTCAGCTGTTTCCAGCTTTTGAATATCCTTGTGCATAAATCTTTGTCCTTATCTTTGATTACTTCCTTAGGAGAAAATCTTAGAAATGGAATTATTAGGTCCAAGGTTATAATCCTTTTTAAGGCTTCTAGTATCTATGGAACACATTGCACCCTGGGAAATTTGCTGCAGTTTATTCCTATCATCTGGGTATGAGAGGGCCCATCTGACCAAAATCATTCCAACACTATTATTCTTCACTCATCAAGTAGAAATTGGACATGTTAGGGCCTCTATAGCATTATGGGCTGCTTTGCTTCCTAACTGGCCATCTTGAGTATACACTGTGAGAGGCTATCACAACAAACCTTATTATGGCTATCCTTAGTCTAAAGGTGAACAAGAGCGTGCACACCATCGAAGATGCATCCTGCATGAGCACGTGCACTGCCTTGTTCTTAATGAGCAAGGTCAGGCTGGCGTAAGTTTTGTTATATTTAGATGTCCTAAGCATCCTTTGGGAGGGTTGTGTTTGGTCTTCAGGGTTGATATGCTGGGTCTCTTTCCCAGAAATGTCTGGTCTAGCAATAAAGGAAACTCCAAGCGTGAAAATTGCACTTCATGGGCCCAGTGGAGTTTTCCTGCTGACATAGAATTGATTGACTAAATATAAATCACTCTGACTTGAGTGATTCTGTCCACTCAGGATGAATTGGAGAGAAATCACCAGAAGGAAATTGGTCTCTGAAGTGTGAGACATTGGATTATTGCCGTCAGGAGCAATGCTTGTCAGGAACGTTGCATTTTTGCCTTATTTCTGATATCATGTTATTTGGAGCAATATTGGATTTGCCGTATGATTTAGAGCTATCTTTTTCTGGGTGTACATGTTCTTTCAATTCCTTTTCCATTTTAGTAATCTATAAATAATAGATTTATCATAGTTATGGTTTATAATGCTTGGTTTATTCTGTACCAATATCACATTTTCCTCAACTTTTTCTGAAATGCTCAAGCATGTTACAGAAATCAATTAAATCATTAAATAAATATGAGTGTCAGGCCCTATCATGGGCCCTGGAGTTGAAACAGTAAATAAAACCAACAAAGCTCTAATGTAAGCCATCTTGGAGCTTACCTTCTGGTATGGAAAGACAACACACAAACGCATAGTATGTCATATGCTGACGATAGCTCTGGAGAAAAATAGAGTGAGCAAAGAGAGCAGGATGAATACAGAGGGGTTTAGCAGTGTGCTGTTCTATATAGGATGGTCAAGAGAAGCCCTACTTTAAGGAGCCATTTGTACAGACCTACAGAGAACTGGGCTGTGAGCTGTTTGGATACTTTGTACAATGACCTACCAGGTAGAGAGAACAGCAAATGCAAAGGTCCTGAAGTGGTGGCTTGCTGGGTTTCTTCAAGGAATAATACCCAGGAGAGTGGAATGAGCAAGTAGGAGGAGAAGGAGAGGTGGCAGAGCTCAGCACAAGCAGGACCTAGTTTGCCTTCACTGGGCTTTTGGCTCTGCGTGAGAAGTGTGTCACAGAGGATTTTGGGCAGACCCAACCCAGCGGTCTTTATACTACAACAAATTGGTCATTATTTTTCCCAAATATTAATTTTAAAAGAACTTAATCTTACTAATATGGGATATTTTAAAGTCCATATTCTCATGGAATCTAGATGGAAATTGAAACTTAAAAGATAAAACATAGTTGGGTCAAATACTTTAGGATGTTTTCCTTAGGTTTATAAAACGCATATTGCACCTACTATTTCATCTGTCATCTTTACTACAGATATAAAACAGATAGCAGCAGCATCAGAACTTTGGGTGAGTTACCTCACTATTTCACACAGTATGTTTTCATTTAACTTGTTTTTATTCATCTTCTCTCTTCTTGTTTTTCATATGTGATTTGAATGTTTTCACGTTTGTTTCTAGTGGCTGAAGAAATATGTGGTACCATTGCATAACTACCTCCACCCCTGGATAATTGTCCTCCTTATTTTTAGGAAGCAGAAAATAGTTTATTGTGTTATAATTAGCCACTGGTGCCCACCCAAATATGATTACTATGGCAAGAACTTTTGCTTCTTCTTTTTTTTTTTTTTTTTGTGAGACAGAGTCTCGCTCTGTTGCCCAGGCTGGAGTGCAGTGGTGCAGTGTCATCTCACTGCAACCTCCACCTCCCAGGTTTAAGCTCTTCTTTCCTTTTTTAGGGGAGGGAACAAGGGTAAGAGCAGGAAGAAGGATAAATCATGATTTTTTTTGTTTTTGTTTTTGTTTTTGTTTTTTTGAGATGGAGTCTCGCTCTGTCACTCAGGCTGGAGTGCAGTGGTGCAATCTCGTCTCACTGCAACCTCCGCCTCCTGGGTTCAAGTGATTCTCCTGCCTCAGCCTCCCAAGTAGCTGTGATTATAGGTGTGCGGCACCACACCCAGCTAATTTTTTGTAATTTTAGTACAAATGGGGTTTCACTGTGTTAGCCAGGATGGTCTCGAACTCCTGACCTCATAATCTGCCTGCCTTGGCCTCCCAAAGTGCTGGGATTACAGGCATGAGCCACCGTGCCCGGCCAGATCTTGATCACTTTTAAATGAAATACTTGGGAAATCTTGAAAGATTCGTATTTTTTCAAGATCTCTGAGCAGTTTTTTTAAACAATCCCTACAAGCTCAGTTAAAACTAAATATTCTAAACAGTGAGAAGTGTAGGTTTTCTTTCACCTGTCTTCTAATTAAAACCTCTTACTCATCTCTAGCACGAGTCATTTATTTTGTCTAGTACAAAGAATATTTCGAATACTCATGACTAAAGAGCGCAGGAGTTCTAGCTAAATAAGAATCTTGAAGCATTGGAGTTTTGAAAATCTGCATAAAGATTTTGAAGATTTTTTACAGATTCATATTGTAACAGTATACTGTTGGTCCAGTTTTTCTTAATCTACTAAACACGAAATAACATAGGTCAGATGTGATTTTCTTGCTTTCTGCTCCTGTACAATCCAGGAGTGTTAACGAAAAAGCAAAATTTGTGACATCGGTTGTATTTCCATGGCTACTGATTGTAATATTACAAACCTGAAATTACTGGCTAGTTCAGCATGAAGGTTAAGGAAGATTCCTCCTTGGATAGGCTCTCCAAAACCAACACCAAGGGGAATATTATCAGAGCTGCTTCCAGCAGTGTGACCTTTCAAAAATGGTCTCATTATACTGAGAGCTTTGTTTTATTCTGTGAGGGTTTTTATCATTTGTTGTTGTTGGTTAATATTTTAATTTTGTGTGGTTGTTTGTTTTATTTATTCCTCCACCCCAGGTGACCGGGTAGGAAAACGGTTATTTTAGATGTTAGAAGCCCCTCTGTTAAGAAGCAGTTTCTGCCTTCATTTAATTCTTCTTCCACAAATAAGATTTATTTTGGAACTTCAGTCAAAAACATTTGTACTTTGTACAGGACGAACATCTGCCTTCCTACAAAAGCTGCTGGCCTTCCTGATGTTAGATAAATGCATTTTGTTCTTTGAAAACCCCTCATAGAGAAGAGACTGTACAAAGAGAAGTCCACTCATTCTTGAATCCAGAGCTCCTCTTTGTGGCCCAAACATGTTACTACAGAAGACCGTTTTTTTTGGTTGTTTTTTTGGTTTTTGTTTTTATTATACTTCAAGTTCTAGGGTACATGTGCATACGTACAGGTTTGTTACATATGTATACTTGTGCCATGTTGGTGTGCTGCACCCATCAACTCGTCAGCACCCATCAACTCGTCATTTACATCAGGTATCACTCCCAATGCGATCCCTCCCTCCTCCCCACTCCCCATAATAGGCCCCGGTGTGTGATGTTCCCCTTCCCGAGTCCAAGTGATCTCATTGTTCAATTCCCATCTATGAGTGAGAACATGCGGTGTTTGGTTTTCTGTTCTTGTAATAGTTGGCTGAGAATGATGGTTTCCAGCTGCATCCATGTCCCTACAAAGGACACAAACTCATCCTTTTTTATGGCTGTATAGTATTCCATGGTATACATGTGCCACATTTTCTTAATCCAATCTGTCACTGATGGACATTTGGGTTGATTCCCAGTCTTTGCTATTGTGAATAGCACCGCAATGAACATACGTGTGCATGTGTCTTTATAGCAGCATGATTTATAATCCTTTGGGTATATACCTAGTAATGGGATGGCTGGGAGAAGACCGTTTTTCAATTTGCCCTCTATTCCTCTCCTCCCCAAGCTTAATCAGTTTTAAAGGTAGAATATATTTTAATAAATATATTATTTGACCATGCCATATGAATACAAAGCTTCCAGGAACACATAGAGATGTGTTACCAACTTGGAAGATAAGCCAGGGTTGGGTACACTCGAGTTATTTTTCTAATAGTGGTGAAAGACCTGTGCTGATCAGTTTTCAAAGTCTTGTCTGAACCACCTGATGATTGACAACATGCGTTTGAGAGATTTTGCTTCTCCTGGGAAGCTTGCCCTGACTCTCCTGCTGCTTCTTTCAAAGGTTCATTTTGTTTTTTGGGTTTTGTTTTTGTTTTTTTACTTGTTTTCCTGTACTCCTTACTAAAAATTCTTCAGGGCAGAGCTGCTGTCTTACCTTTGTATTTTCAATGCACAGCACAGTGCCTGGCACATAGCAGGTCCCCAGTAAACGCTAGATGAATGACAGGTGTTTTAGGACCAACCATGGTGGATCAGAGGAATAATATCCATAATCCTGGCCTGTGTCCTGACCGTCCAAATATATGGTTAGTCTTTATCACTGTGTTTTTCTGTATTTACGCTGTTAAAATTACCTTAAATATACTGAGCTTTGCTTAATGAGAAACTGAGGTAGCAAATAGCAAACCCTGTAATATAGCTGGCCGTTTTAACACAGTGCCTTTTCTCCTCCTGACCTGCTGACTTTTGGGTTGTTTTGCTAAATCATTACCTTGTAATTGCTACTTTCTATTCAAAACAACTGCTACTAAGTACTACGCCAGTAAAATGTTCTAGTGGATATTGTAAATTCAAAAATATTTCTATGTATCCTTATAACAGGGAATGCTGAGTTTATGTGTTTTTCACAAAATAGAAATTCTCTAACCATTTTTTGGTTGTCCCCTTACCGTCTGTACCAAAACAAGCTCTGTAGGACACTGTTTTATTCAAAAGGTGCATTTAAGTATGTTTTAAGAATTGAGGTATATTCCACCAAACTAATGTATTTATTCAAGAAGCATTTATCTCCTTCTATATGCTTGGCATTGTGCTGGAGTTATGGAGGTGGCTAAGACAGTCCTTCCTGGAGCTCAGGGGGAGCCCAATGAGCCCTAATGTCATGTGATCTGTGCTGTAACAAGGACTATAAACACAGAGGGCTGAGGCAGCACCTGGAGAGGGTCGTGCATATGAGGTTCTTGATAAATGCTGAATAAGCCGAATTCAGGGCCTTCTCAAGGTGAGTGGATCACCTTTGTGTATTGCAAAGGAGAACTAAGAATAGTGTCTTGGATAACAGGGAAGAATAACTGCACAAATAACTGTTACATACCACACTTAAAAATGTCAACTTGGAGAAGGCAAGTAAGGAACACTTGGATTTTAGGTGTGGCCAGCGAAAATCAGAGACTCTGACTATAATCCCTTTCTAACCTCCCGTTCAGTGCATAACTGCACTGTCTTTACAAAAACTCTGAAACTTTCTTTTCCAGGCTTTTATACAAGTTGTTTCTTCTGCCTAGAATAATCACTGCCACCCCATCTCCATACCGGCTCCTTTCACCCTGGAGGAAGCCTCCTCTGTCTCATAGCACTCTGCACTTCCACATCATAGCACCTACCGTACCATAATGTAAACAGGTCCACCCATTCACCTCCCTGCATCCCCTACACATGGCAAAGGGTGTGTGTCTGTTTTTCTCCAGGACCCAGCACATGCTCAGCACCTCAGGCTTCGTAAAGATGAGTTAACTCAAATTAGTTAATTTAATTCCAAGTTGCTCTCTCCTATAGCATCTCTGTATGGGACTTCAAAATACCAGAAATGTTTTAGTTGACCCTTTTAATTTTATACTGAAGCCTTTTATAAGTTGGGAGGACTATAAAATCCCTCCATGGCACAGAATCCAAGCAATAATACCTTTCCTTCAGTGATAAACATGAAGCTTCTTGGAATTTAAAAAAGTATTTTTTAACAAGGAGATACACAGTCTGGGCCCTGCCCTTGAGCCTGATTTCTCATCTATAAATGAGGAGATGGGCCTAGCCTAATGATCTCAGAGAACCTTCCAGCAAAAGTTTTTCTCAGAAGCCATATAATAAATGTTATAAAATCATCTTATTACTGCCAAAATTTCGCATAATGTTAAGATTTTGAAGAGTACTCATGAGTAGTTTTGACAGAAATTGTAGAGACTGTCTCCCCACCAGCCTCTAGAACATAACAGCTAAATGATTTTTGTTGACTAATTGAATGAATGAGGAAAAAAACCCACATAGCAAAAACCCAAGTAATAAAAAGGGAAATATTCTCACAGTTGATGGAATTTTCAAGAAGGAAAGGGAGAATTGTCTGCAAGGGCACAAGTTGACATTTATAGTGAAAGGAATTATTTAAGTTCTTCCATTATTTATTTACACAGGAAAGGGACCATGAATTTACAGTGAAAAACTTTTCTAATAAAGGAATTAAGGCTATGAAATTAACATAGCTGTATTTACCAGTACTTGATAAATGTCATCACCTAATGATTTGATGAGATATCTTTGTAACATTAAGTAACAAGGAGTCCTGGGAAAGTACTATAGGTATGAAGGAAGAATGGCCTGTTCTAAGCAGATTTTCTTTCCGTGTCTCTATTAGATGGCTGTTTTTCCGGAGCTTCTAACAGTTTTCAAACAGAGTGCAAATGTGTTTGTTGTCAGCGAGGCCGCCATTTGGAATTGGCGCAGGAGCTCTGCAGCTTCTTTTCTATGTAACAGTGGAAGTATGGTGGAGTTCAGTCTAGCTAGGGCCCCTTCCTGTCATAAATAAGATTACTTTCATTTCACTTGTGGAGTGTGCTATTCCTCAGAGTAATGAATTTCCTCTGTGCCTTTGAGCACATAAACATGGTTTTCATTAGCTTTCTCTCTCTTAAAAAAAAAAAAAAAAAGAAAGAAAGAAAACAGGAGGGGAGAAGGAGAGGGAGGTGAAAGAAAGAATCTGAGCAAAATTAATAAGATGTCAATTAACTCCATAAATGCAGATGCCTTTTTTGCTGGCTGGCTAGAACATACTGATAAGCAGTACCAGAAAAGCCCTGGTTCATCTCTCCTGAAATGCTAAGAAAATGAAATGAAATGGGGTAGAGAAAGGTAAAAATTTTATCCTACATGAACAAAGGAATGAAAGAAAAATAAAGAGAGAAAGAAAAGAATATCTTTTTTGAATCTTGCTTTTAGGAGAACTATTTCAAACAGGCCATGAGAGTGGCCCCTGAGACCAAGTAGCCAGCCTGGGTTCTTCTGGAATTATAGGCACTTCACAGAGGACCAACCTGTTTGACCAGGATCACAGTGCAGCCTCTGCATCCGCTTCCCTGCCTTTGCTGTGTGTGTGTGTTTGTGGGGTGTGGTGTGTGTGTGTGTGTGTGTGTGTGTGTGTGAGAGAGAGAGAGAGAGATTTTATGCTAATAAGATATCCCAGCCTTTCCCTAATTCAAATTTACCCCTCTGTGACTTGTAAGGCGTGCAATTCATAGGGCTAAACATGCAGTTGTTCAATTTCACGGTTTGGAATCTCTTGTCAAGGGGTGAGTCATTATAACACAGTTGGGCTTTTCTCGTTGTTGATGGTGCATACTTGAACCTGAAAACTATTTAGGATCCATTGACCCTTTGACTTCTGCCAGGATCTTTCTTGCTGTTGTTTTTGGAAATTTGTGGGGCAGAGAGTAGGGGGATGGAGTCCTCTCAAATATCCCGTAGAAGGAGTTAAGCTATTGAAAAAAAAAAAAAAAGCCTAAAACCTGGTTTTTCAAAATTACTTATTCCCAATGAAAAATCCCCAGATTTGTCTTCCCAGAACCTTTTCCTCTCCCTAAAATCAACGTCTGTTTCAGCCTCCAATTCATAGTGTATTATGTGCTTGTTTATCCTCTAGAGAGGATGAAATAATAATGTTGTGAAGGCATCAAGGAATTAAATTCCAGGCCACAGGTTGTCACTGACAATTCACTGCAGACCAAACTCGTAACCCAGATAAAGAAGCTTGAAGCATTTCACAGTGAGGTGTCTTCCAGCTTTGACCTCCTGGATAGGTGTTCTTGTTACAGTTTAGAAGTGCAGCTGGTTTCTATTTGAAATGAGAAGGATGGAATTATTTAAGGAGCCAGTGCCTCTCATAGGCGAAGTCAGCTTTGCTGAAATGTACACAACACACTACAAGGAACCTTAAAAACAAACTTCCATTTCACTTAGCTGTAGCACAGGAAATTGTTTCTGGCTTGTTTTTGTTGTGAACAGAGAGAACATTGCATATTAAAAATTCCCTGTTGTTGTTTAATATTTGCTCAGTAGTGTCCTGGTTCCTAATCAAGTCCTTCTTCTCACTAAATCATGTCAACTCTGTCACTGTTTTGATTGGAAGCATGAATTGTAACACTGAAAATCTCTCAGGACAATAAACCTCTGCAGCTGTGGAAGGCTGGAGCTATTTACTGGTGTTATTAAAGGAACCTGAATGACTTCTTTGGGGGGAAAAAAAGCAAAGATGCAGTGAAATTCATAAGGTGCACAGAGATTTAGGATGAAGGTTTTATTATGAGCACAGCCTCATAATAATATCCTCATAGAAATAATACAGAATAGTAACAATTGTTTCGTGAATTGGCAAACATAATATTCTGATGTCTGCCTTTTCTAGGGGGAAAATAAAGTCCAAATGTGAAATATGAAATCAGACATAGCTAGTGCTTTGGAACAGTGTTTGAACTAGATGGTTTTTCAAGGTACGCTATAGAAACAAATGTCACCTTTATTTCCTGAAAGCATTTTCAAGAGTTTGCTATTGGCCTTTTAAGGCATGAATTTTCTGGAACAAAAGAGGTACAGAAATTTTAAATTGTCACCATTCTAAGTACATGACTGATTAGACTACCTGCTGCTGTATTTGGGATCTGAGGAATGTACTGAGAGTATTTAGACATATGTTGAAGAGGCTGGACCTCCCCAAAATGGGAAAAGAAGCAAAAGGAATGAAAACTTTCACGTGAGAGAGGTGACCAATACCACACCTAAGATGTTTCTCTTCCAGAATATTTCTTTGTTCATTTGTTCATTCCTTTATTCAATGATTTATTCATTTCAGAAAAGTTTATGGAGTATTTACTGTGAGCCCAGAACTGTGCCAGGTACTGGGAGGTCTAGTTTAAAGACAGCTTGCCCACAAGGACAGGGATTTCCGCCAAGAATGTTCTGTCCTCATTGCTATAGTGTAAGAAGCAGCTGGATTCCCAGGTCAGCCTTGACATTCAGCAGAACTCAGCGTGTCTGCATCTAAAAGCACAAACCTGTTGGCTAGACTGTTCTCGTAATTGCCAGCATATTTACTATTGTGTAAAAGTCATTTGTTTTGAATATAAATTTTTGTCATATCTTGAAGAAGCGGTACAAAGCCCTAAGAAACAGTTCCTAGAAAATAGTTTTAAGTAATTTGAAGAAAGTACCTGTAAATGTAGGGTAATTGTGAAGCTGTCAGGAATAAACAAGGTCTTGTAAAGCTATAGAAATGTATTGAATATGTTTTCTTTGAGGCCAGAGCAAGATAATAACTAAGAAAGAAACTTCTAAAACATCAACTCCGCAAAACAAATGTAAGACTTTTGAGGACTCAGTTATCATGTGGGAGGCTGGATGCTCTGGAGCATATGAGGTAGGATAAGATGGTCTCTAATCTAATCTCAGAGAGGAAATGAAATATAAGCCCTTGACTTAGAAGGTGATGTACTCCAAGCTCTCAGTGCAGCCCGAGAAAGTATAGTGAGCACAGAGCTCCGGCAGGCCAATGGGCCAGTGAAATGCAAGGGGTTTTGGGAAAGCTGCAGGAAACCAGACTGAAGGTGTTTAAAGGACCATCCACATTCCCACCTGGAATGTGTGTGCTGCTTCCAAACTTGTTCCTCCAGAAAGATAGCTTCAAATTGGACAGGGTTCTGAGAAATGCAATTAAAATGATAAAGGGAAGCAGGGGGTGATATTGGGAGAGCACAGATGCCGTAACAGGAAAAAATAAGAAGGTTAGGATTCTTCAGTCTGTAGAAATGGAGGTTGAGACTATGTGTGTCTATAAATGGAGGTTATATATAAGGTCAGCACTAAGTCTCAGAATTAAAAGAACCAAGGGAAAGCCATAATCATTTGTGAAGGCTTGAGCAAGGCATGTCACTTCGTTCAACTCCAGTTTCTTCTTTTGTAATCCAGATTCCAGATTATGTTCAGCAGCACATCTGTCCTACAAGATGCTTGCTAAAAAAAGGTTTTCTTTAGCCAAGTAAGTTTGAAAATCTCTGCATACCATGTGTTCTTCCAGTAGATTCTCCATTTACATTTGATATTAAAAAATCTCAAAAGGTCATTCTTAAGGAAAACTTATTTAACTTTGTGGATCTCAACCAGTATTTACCAAACTCATTTGACCATGTAATCCTCTGTTCATTTAGTGCCTATGAGGACTTCGGAAAATGCTTCTGGGAAGATGGGACTCTAAGATTATTAAGGTCCCTGGAAGGAAGTTAATCCCTGACAGAGGAAGCGCTACCAACACTGTGAAATTTATTACTTCTCGAACCAGTCAATACTGGACGAAAATAAAAAAGGGGCTGATAGTGAGAGAGGACTAATAGCTTGCAAGTAGCAGGAATTTACAGTCATTTATGGAAGATGGCAAGTTCGTCAAAAGTAGTTGGGAGGTATGGCTGACCATCCAAAGGAAAGCCATTAGAGTCCCCACAGTGCTTTTAGAGGGGTTGTTAAGACCCAGATCTCCACATCAGGGTTTAGATTGTTCTATTGGGATTACACATCTCTTCTGCACCATCAAAAGAGAAAAGTATGTAGAAGAAATTCATTTAAGTTTTGGCTGAATCAAGCAGATTGTTCTGCATGATGGTGAGATTATAGACATTTGGAAAGTACTTCTCTTGAACTTTGAGGCCAGTCACATTCTATTAAGTTTCAGTTCATGCCCATTAAAACAATGTCAGCTGGATTCTATAGCTTTTCTCTGAAAACCTGGCTAAGCATTCAAGTTCAACAGTTTTGTAGACTTGTGCTTTATTTTTTCCTCTAGAAACCTTTCATTATTTTGAAGAGTGTTTCATACGTGCACCTCTCCATTCCCTGACCCTGGCTGACTTTTTACCCTTTCTCTTCCCCACCTCATTGAGCAAGTTTACATAGGTACAATGTCCTTCCAACATTGTAAAGTGTTTTGTTGTTGCTGTTGTTGTTGTTGTTATTTGTTGGACATTAGGGAGAGCAAATGAATATGATATGTTTAAAAACTAAGTCTCAAAATAGTTTTCTTTCTCTCCAGCACATTTTAGTTTCTTCTCCTTTTGCTTCATCTTTCCCATTGTGCTCATTATTCTGCCTTCTTCACGCTTCTCCATAATGCTCTGTGCCAGGGTGGGGAGGGAGAGGGGAAGGGAGGGTGTCATTCTACATGGACTGCACCAGTGGGCTCTCTTGCCCTATGGTTTCTGGCTGGGATTGGCTAATGCAGAGGCCTCAGCTGTAGGTTTTAGGAGGAGAATGAGACCACCCTGTCCATGTAGCTCTTTTCTCTGTATTCTAGTGCTTCCTTTCTGGGCTCCTTGGGCCTGCACATGGCCCTGGACTACTAGTCCTCCACTCATTGACTTCCTTTAACCTTGCCCACATGTTTGTACATAGTCCTTTTATTCAACTCTCCTCAAATTACCTAGTTTGAGTGAGTCATTCGTTTCCTGCAGAGACTTTGACTGATATACTCACCTTCCTGGAACCTTCTCCTTTTTGCTCTCCAGCCAGGAACATCATTAGAGCCCAGCTCATGTTCATCTTCTTAAGGAAGCCTCTCCGTTCAGCATGAAGCGCTTCTTAAGATCTCCTAGCTCTTACAGTCTGCCACACTCATAAGCACTTAAAAATGCTCTCTCATATGCTGACTTAAATGTACTAAGACCATTGCTCCTCATGCTTATAAATGATGTTTCATGGATATGTAGGGAGGGTGGCTAGTGAGTAGAGGTTGCCAATTGGCAGCCTGACTTTTGGCAGACAAATAGCGTTATCAAACTTTTATAGAGTACTTCCAGGTGCTGTTAAGCCACACTTAGAGTTGAATACGATTATTACCTCCATTTTACAGGTACAGATGCTGACACATAGAGAAGTGAGGTAGATTGCCCCAGAACATACCTATAATAAGTGCTTGAGCTAGGATTTGAACCTAGGCAGTCTAGCTCCAGAATCCGTGCTCTTAACTCTGTACTAAGCTACCTCTCACGGTGCTTTTAAATTTCAAATTAACAATTGCCATGAAAAATTCGTATTTCTTTCTTTCTCTCTCTCTCTCTCTTTTTTTTTTTTTTTTTTTTTTTAAGAGAAGGTCTTACTCTGTTGCCAAGGCTACAGTACAGTGGCACAATCATGGCTCACTGTAACCTTAAACTCCAGGGCTCAAGCAATCCTCCCACCTCAGCCTTCTGAGTGGCTGGGACTACAGGCACATACCACCATGCCCAACTGATTTTTAATTTTTTTTTGTAGAGACAGGATCTCATTACATTGTCCAGGTTGGTCTCAAACTCCTGGCCTCAGGCAATCCTCCCACCTTGGCCTCCCAAAGTGCTAGGATTATAGGCATAAGCCACCATGCCCAGCCCTTATTTCATTTTAAAACCTACATTTCTGGTGTCTCTTGAAAAAATGGAAGATCTGGCTGTTCGGACCCATGGGCCACAGCAACAGTTGGCCAGAGCAAGCAGGAGCTACCCTGTTCAGGTGGGATCCATGCCCTTCACATGTGAGGGCCTCTACCCAGCCTGGTCCTGAATCCATGCCCCTTCCTGACTTCCAGAGGCCTTGAGTCTGGGAGCTCTGCATGAAAATGACTTTTACGTGTGGTCTTTGGAAACCACTTGCATGCCTTTTGTCATTTCCCACATGAACTTCTGTTTCCCCAGCTAGATTAGGTTTAGGGAGGACAGTCTATATTTTAAACTTGCCTCAACACCTAGAACAGAACAGGTTATACTCAATAAAAACCTGTGAATTTGAAGAAAACAACCGGCTTCAGTTAACTAAGTAAGCTATTAATAACTTAGGTAACTCATCAAGGACAGGAGAGGCATCCTTATTCTCGGACTGGAGTTAATCCCTTCAAGCAGTTTGCTTCTAAAGCCAAACAAGTAAATCTCTGGGTATTCCTGAAGCCTAGCTGTTGTTGGCAATGTTGCCCCTATTTTTGATGAAAGGCGAATATCTACTTCACCTCCAGGTCCAATGCTATACAGTTTGTAGGAGAGAAAACAACTGCTGCTTCAGGGAGCTATGGGAGAGGGGAGAGCCAATTTTAGGTGGAGCAAGGTGAAGGGAAGTTTCAAAGAAGTTAAGAACATAGAGGCTTTTGCTGGTGATGGACATGAGTCCCAGAAGGCACAGTGATTGGGGGCTGGGCAAGGGGAAATGGAGGCAGAGCAGGAATTTGCAGAGCCCATATTGGGAACAGGAGTGATGAGGAATGACTGAGACCCTCTGGTGACAGATGTACAAAGGGAGGCAGGACATGCTGGTGATGGTCCTGATGGTTCCCAAAGCAGATTGCGGTCATGAGGCAGTGAGGGTTGAAGGAGAGGCAGGAGTGGGGGAGGGAGAGGTTCTGCCAGGAGCACACACAGTGCTGGGTCCCCCTCCTTCCTCTTTTCTCCTGGAGTGTGGAGTGGAGTGCATAACACTCAGTAGGGCTTATTAAGGGGCAAGTTCTCCAGTTAGTACAATGAAGTATGTGGCAGAAAGCCCTGTTGATGAGTGATGGCTTTACTTTTGTGAATGCACACTCAAGGTAGAAGGGTTCAGCAGAATCTGGATGTTATTCTAAAGCACAACTATGAAGCATGCTTCAGTCAGGGTAAGAGCATATAATCCTATTTTTTAATGTGATACTCTTTGTGTCTCTCTGATTGAATGTTTTATTGTTCCATCTTATTATAGCTTGACTCTTCTTTAAGGGGCCAAAGGACTTCAGGAAATAGATACAAATTTAAGAAAATGAATCATCTTTCCCAAAACAGCAGTCTGTTTTAATGGAATAATCAGCCTTACTTATCGATGAAGGAACATGAAGATCTTATAGTGCTTATAACTGTCTCTTTAGTTTAATATATGAGGAGAGGGAAACCTCACAAACTTCTCCTTATGAAAAAGTGGAGGTGGTTGAGGGTGCAGAATTGGCCAAGACTTGGGCCTCTTGTTCTTTGCTGAGCAGGGTCAGATGCCTGACCTCCGGGAGGCAAGCCAGGGGCTTTCCTGTCAGCAGAGATCAGGAGTGGTGGGTTACTGCTGTTTACTCCCCTTACAACTTTATGGAAAAGTACAGAATTTGCAGCCCTCTCCAACATCTATTACCTTGGTCTCTATCGACTTGGGGAGTGGAGTCATGACCAAAGTTAAGAATAGAAATCCTGGCCGGGCACAATGGCTCACACCTATAATCCCAACACTTTGAGGGGGCCAACAATGAGTGGATCACTTAAGGTCAGGAGTTCGAGACCGGCCTGGCCAACATAGTGAAACCCCATCTCTACTAAAAATACAAAAATTATCCAGGTGTGGTGACACATGCCTGTAGTCCCAGCTACTGGAGAGGCTGAGGCAGGAGAATTACTAAACCCAGAAGGCAGAGGTTGAAGTGAGCCAAGATCACGCCACTAGTGGCACTCCAGCCTGGGCGACAGAGCGAGACTCTGTCTCATAAAAAAGAATAGAAATTCCTGTTTGTCCTGAGAGCAGTGAGGTTTCATGGGTGCTGGGGGAATGGATAGTTTACCCCTAAAAATACCCCAAACCCTAAGCAGTTTCCCTGACTGTCTTCCTTACTTCCAGTGGTGCGCCACCTGTCTTCAAGTTCAAGGTGTCAGGGTGGGGATTTGCCACAGGAAGTTTCTAGAATGCCTCTGACAGTATGTGCAGGTGTCGAACCCTCTCACCACCTAACCTCCTTTGGCCCATCTGTCCCTAGCCACACTTGGCATATAATCAATGCTTTCAAATTCTAGCTCTACCACTTACTACTTAGCTGTGTGACTTTGAGCAAGCTACTTAACATCTACATGCCTTAGTTCCTTCCTCTGTCAAAAGGAATCATAATAGTACCTATCTCATAGGGTCACTGTAGGAATTAAATGTAGTAAATGCCGGACATGTGTAAGGGCTATCTGAATGTTAGCTATGGCACTTATTCTGATTACAATGGCAGTGGGTGTCTGGCCAGCCACTATATCACCTTTATGCAAGATAATTGCCTTTCTATTTCTCTGGTAAGCAGACATGGGTAATTGAAGTTGACCTACCATGGCCTCTGTGTGGCCCACATTTACGTTCCTTTCCATACTCTCCAATCTTCTGGTTTTCCTGTAGCCGAGATACCCACTGAATTGGGCAGCTCTAGACTACAGCTATTCTGAATCAGGCCTCAGAGGTCTCCATCACTGACCACATATCGTGTGCATGTTGTTATTCAGTTTCCTTTTGTGGCTAAGGAATGGACACCTAAGTACTGCTTCTTTTTATAGAAGGCTCTGACTAGCATATTTGCTGATTAAAAAGAAGGCCTCACAGAGCATTCATTTTGAAGAGCATAGTAATACTTAAGAACCAGGACTATTTCAGACATTGCAAACTGTTTATTTCCTAAAATAAGGAGGGCATGCTTTTTGTTTGCATCCTCCTAATAAGAATTCCTCAGGGGTTTGAAAACTGTTATTGTGCCCTTTACGTCTTCCTCCACGTTTCAGCCTACCCATCTAAGAAGCATCTGACCAATGCTATCATGAAGGTTGCAATTTAACTTTGAAAGGAATCCTTTTCTATTGTCCTCCTTAGAGTTGTAGCAAGCTGCCTTCATTGACCAAATGTACATCATAACTTTTTATCATAGTTCGAATCCTATCACCTGTTTCTCTCTCCTCTGGGAGATACTCTTTGACCCCACCCCATTAAGTTCTTCCCCCTCTGTGCAATTTCTGTACAGGGACATAACTTTATCATTGTCCTTATCACTCTATTTTAACATTTAATGACAGTTTAATACTGCTTTCTATGTGCCAGGCACAGTGGTAGATTCTAAAAATCTAACTGCAAATAAAACTTGAAGACAGTGCTATCTAATAGAACTTTCTGTGAAGATGGATGTGTCCATATCTGCATTACCTAGTATGACAGCTACTACCCGTAGATGGCTATTGAGCACTTGAAATGTGGCTAGTGCAACAGAGGAACCAAATGTTTAATTTTATTACTTTATATGTACATGTAAATATGTGGTTACTGATTACTGTATTGAACAGCACAGCTCTAGAACATAAGCCTGATGAGGACAGAGATCCCTGTCTTTTGTTTATCACTCTACTCCCAGGACCAAGAACAGTGTCTGCCATTTGGCATGAATGAAAGAAAGAAAAGAAGGACAAAAGGAAGGGAGAGAGGGAAAAGAGAGAGACGTGTGATCTGATTTGGATCTGTGTCCCCACCCAAATCTCATGTTGAATTGTAATCCACAGTGTTGGTGGTGGGACCCGATGGGAGGGGACTGGATCATGGGGGCAGAGTTCTTGTGATTGGGTTAGCACCATCCCGTCAGTGCTGTTCTCCTGATAGTGAGCAAGTGAATTGTCATGAGATCTGGTTATTTAAAAGTGTGTAGCACCTCCCACCTCTCTCTCTTCCTCCTGCTCCCACCATGTAAGATGTCTGCTCCCATTTTGCGTTCCGCCGTGAGTAAAAGCTCCTTGAGGTCTCCCTAGAAGCAGATTCCACCATGGTTCCTGTACAGCCTGCGGAACCATGAGTCAATTAAACCTCTTTTCCTTATAAATTGTCCAGGCTCAGATATTTCTTTATAGCAGTGTGAGAACAGACTAGTACAACAGGTCTCTGACCTTGTAGAGCTTAAATGTAGTAGAGACCCATTTGTTTATATATTCGTTTACAGATCTTTAAGTTCCAGAAGACAGGGATTGTCTTTTCTTTGCCCATATCCTTATACTCATTGCCTAAAACTATATCAAGGCTCATAGGAGGGGCTCAAGAAATGTTAGTTGTGTTGAAACCAATGCTGAATAAATGCAAGATTGGTAGTGGTGGGGATAGTAATCCTAGTAGTGTTTGTTTTTAATAGGAAGAAAACTTAGCCTTCCCCAGTGATATTAAGCAAGGTCGCTGTTGTTAATAGGAGGAAGAAAAATACCCCCGCCCAGTGCTGTATATCAGACAAGCAATGTTGGTGCTGTCTGATGGTGGTATCCTCTCCAGGCCTTCTAAGTCTATCAAGCAAATCTGACTTCTCTGACATATCCTCACCTCTTGCTCCCTGTTTGGCTTGGAAATCCTGCTACTTACCACTAAAATCCTTTATAAAGAGAAAGGGAGATAGTCATAATTATTTATTCTGCCTTTAAGCCCTGTCTCCATCATCCCCTTATTCGTGTGTTTCTCACGAGGGGCCTCCCTCGGTACCTCTCTCTGCTCTGATGCTTCCTTTTTTGAACCACATCATTCTGACCTTCCTCTTCCGTACTCCTTGACAACCATGACCAAGCTGTCAGATTATTACAGGACATCCTATAATTATTGAATAATTATTTATTATTCAGTAAACCACAAGATCACTTAATAGCACATAGTGGAAAAAATGTTAGCTTTGTAGGTAGACACCTTGGATTCAAGTCTTAGCTTTACAGCTTACTACTTAGATTAATTTGGGCCAATTATGTAAACTCTCAAACCCTCAGTGTCCTTATCTGTAAAATGGCATAATAATGCATCTCTTATAAATTTACTCTGAGGATTAAGTGATACGTTGTAGGTAAAGTATCTAGCATAATGCTTGGTGTGCAATAAATGTAAGCTTTCTTCTCTCCTTGAATATACCTATATATACATATTCCCAAACATATACATAGGAATTTAAAGTCAATTTTGAGTGTTCAAGTTTTAATTACACTTCACCCTTTTGTAGTGTCCTATACACCTATTTCACTGTTAAAAGATTAAACTACTAAAATAGTAATATTACTATCTACCTTTCATGTGGAAAACTAATTTGTTTTAATTATTAATAAAGCTAAGCAGGGTCCCCATGCAACATAATTAGAAATTCCTTTTACAAGTAAATAAAAGCCAAATTTTTATATTTTTTGCATTGCGAATCAAGTAAACCACTTAATCAAGCCAAATAAACAAAGAGAAACAAAATAATGGAAAAACAATTCAGTAAAAGGCAAATCAGTAACACTAAAAGGAAAGTACTGTGCCTCCAGTGTAAATTCTTCAGTGTAATTAGGGTTAATTCCCATGCTGCTGTGTGCTCTCTTGACTGTCATGGTAGAAAGGACAATAATTTACAAATGTAAATTCTCACTGTAAAACTTCCCTTTGTGGGAGACATCTTTAGTTCCCTGCAGCCACTGTATGCTCCCTCCCCAAAGACAACATGAGCACTAAACAGCCCTTCAGCAAACTTAGTTCTAAGGAGGCAGCTACACTGTACTACATAACTGCAGTTAGCTTTGATTACTATATTGCAAAGTTATATTTGAGAAGTATCAAAATTGCTAGTGTTGTTTTACAAAGAAAGCAGCCAGTGTCATAGTGTTTATGCTAATCTAATTCATTGTTCTTGATTAATGACTTCAATGCTAGAAGAATGCTAGATCCTTCTAGAGCAAGGGTCCCCAACTCCCAGGCCATGGACTGGTATAGGTCTGTGGCCTGTTAAGAACCAGGCCGTACAGCAGGAGGTGAGTGGTAGGCAAAGACCCTTTTTTACTGCCTGACCTCCGCCTCCTGTCAATCAACAAGCACATGTTGAGTGGTTGCTATGTTAGTGTAACAGGTCCTCAACAACTGGTTGCCCTTCCCATGAGGAACTCTTGCTTATCTCTACTGGTACAAATCTACCAAACCTATTCAAAGGATACCCACAGCAAGGACCAGGGACAGCAGGCTGGCCTGAAAGATAGGCCAAGACTCTGGGTGACGTGATGCTTGGTGCTATGGCCTGGGAACTTTGGAACTCAGGACTCAGCTTATGGTTCCCCTGGCTCCTCTGTACACAATCTGGCTGGATTTCTAACCTGTCCTCCAGTAGAATAGGTGCAAAGTCAGATGCCTCAAGGAGCCACACAGATAGTATAAACATGAATGGTGGGTGGTTGGAGACTGTGTCCCATCTAAAGGGAGCAGCTCCAGCCACTTGTTGCTGACTTGGAATGTGGGCCGAATTTTGTAGTATCTAGTTTTTCAAGAGAAGCTGGAAGTCTCTATTTGTATATGAAATCTTTTGATTTTTAGATATAGGGAGCAAAATCTGTTTGGGGCCTCCAACAGAACTCAGATGTCTGCTATCACCTGGCCACTTAATGGGTGTTCCAGGTACGAGGCTCTTCTGGCCTTTCTCAACCTGTGCTCTCCTCAGACTGGATACCAACGGGAGCAAAGGCAGCACCCTGTGAAAGCACTTGAGTTTGCAGTCACTGCCTCCCACAACATCCCATCATCCAGTCCCACTATTTAGTGAGCATCTGCTATGCCCCAGGCACTGTGCTGGGGGCTTGCTGAACAGGAGTGCAAAGATTAGGAAAATGCAGTCCCTGAGGAACTTCCCGGCTTGTGTGGAACACACAGGTAAATAAATAGACCGCAGGAGAAATGCCAACCCGAGGAGGCTGCCCAGTGTCCCAGCAGCTCAGCGACTGCCATCCTTCCCACTGCACAGAACAGCCCAGGAGGATCAGAGAGGACAACAGGGAACTCGTCTCTGACACCTCTTTAGACTCTTATAGTGACCTGACCTTGAACCGTGATGATCATAATGCAACAGGTGGTCTTCTCTTTTGGTGATTTCAAAAAAGTCGTGGTTTACTCAAAAACAACATTATAGAAGCAGGCATGAAATGTAAAGCTGATAGTCAAATGGATGAGAATGTCAAACAGTATTTAATAGGGGTTGGCAGGGGAAACATGACCCTTCGCACATTTTACCTTGATGCCCCTGCCCTCCACACATACCAGGTCCTGTCAGACACACAATCAGCTGGGTTGAATGTGAAATATCATAGTCCAATTTGTTTTTACAACTGTTTCATCAAGGCAAAAACCAAAACAAAGAAAAATAAATGCCCCTCTCATGTTGAGACCTCCCACAGTTCCCTCTGATTTGTGTCACCTCCTTCCTGCCCCCAAGCATTTTAGTAACACACTACCTCTGGCCAAGAGGAACAGAACTGCAATCTGATGAGAGTTATTAAATGGAATACAAATGAATTCATTCACAGTCTACTAATTTTGAGTAGACTCATCGTCATTCACACTGGTATTGGACTGAGCCTCTTTTGTCCTGTAAAATTAGGGAGTCAAAGCAATTGATTGGTGTAAACAAGGTTTTAGGGTATAGGCAATCAGGGTGCTAATTATATGTAGTCTTTGTCAATCAGTTAAAGCAGGTCCCCAGGGATTTTACTTGCCGACACTCTTGAAGGCTCATCTTATGTTATTGAAAGGAATAATCATCCAATTCTTTAAAAGTCAACTCCATGTATTAACCCTTGTTGCTCATTCAAAATGCCCTCAAATTAAATTTCAAAGGGAGATAGTAGGAAACATACATTTGGCTGGATTTACTGAAAAGGATAAGGTGGGTTTTGCCCCAGATGAGGGTTTATTTTCATGGAAGTTTGTTCTCCAACCCTATAGCTCAGGGACTGTTGGAATGGATCATAACACCCCAAAATATGTTTTAGTCTAAATAGTACTTTAATGGCATACCATGTCATTATTGTTAATATTATCATTATTATTATTATTGATTATTACTCAAAAGTATTTCCTTTAGTATTTTGAAGCATCACTCTTGTTTTTCATTTTTGCAGAGTCAGGAGTAAATGCACACTCCATTTGTGACTCTGTCGTTCATGTCAGCTGTGGTTGAGCATCAGTCTTCTTTTTGGGTGATCTTACCAAGAAAGAGTTCCTCCTGACTATGGAGAAGTGTGGCTCCACACCTACAATTGTTTCTCCAGCTGGAGCTAAAGGGGCTGGCATTGGCACAGTTGAGATACTTCTTTTGAAATTAACTTTCCCTTTCATTTTCATGAATGTGGAAGTAATATATTCATATATATGAATAGGAAAGCTTTATATATATGAATAGGAAGACCACCTGTTGCATTATGATCATCACAGAGTACCTCTTATCACTGAGGTACTCTGATGGCTGAATACACAGTCGGCCAAGGTACCTACAAATTTCTCATGATGCAAAGCACCCATTCTTCTTTGAATTAAAACTAGCCTTGCTTCCATTTCTTGTTGTTTGGTACTTACAGTATTTTTTATCTCCTGTGAGGTCAGTGGCTGTGTCTGTCTGACCTCACACTTTAGCCTTGCAGTGCCTGGCACATAGTAGGACCTTACTGAGTATCTGAGGGTTGATTGCTAAGATTTTACCCCTTCAGTGTTACGTGTTTTTATTATTATTATTATTATTATTATTATTATTATTATTATTATTGTCATCCCAGGCCTTGCCAATGACTGCAGCTTTCCTGTGCACTAGTCTCAGTTTCACCACTAACTAGCAGGGTGACGTAGCCTAGAGAAATAATCTCTCTGGATCCTAACTTAACCATCTGTAAAATGAAGGGATTGGGTTTCATCCACTCAAAAGTCCCTTGCATTTATACCAATATTCTACCAGGTATTTGAAAGAATTAGATCATTTAATAAGGAGGAATATAAAAAAAAATGTTACTACTCTTGATTAGTAGTCAGACCAAGCCAGACTATCTTAACTTTCAATTGTGTGTCTCTTGAGAAGATATTTTTACCACCATGCCAAATCCCAGAGTCCAAGGGCTGCCAGGGATCTAGGCATAGAAGACCCTCTGGGCAAAGACAGACTTCTCATCAGATAGCTGGGGTTTGGCCCTAATTCCTTATCTGACTGTCTAGATTGGTGGGGGGGTTACACAATATAGAAGCCTCTGGGTCTGTTTTTGCCTAAAATCTATTTTCTCTGTTTTTCCCAGGCCTAAACCCTGAGGTTGGCCTTTTTGATGCTTTACCATTGCCTAGGCCAGCAACAAAATGAAAAGGCAATCTTAGAAACCCTTTCTCTGAACACTAGACCACACCTGATGGCCTTATCCACTCCAGACCTCCCATCCCCTGGTTCTACTCCAAAGTGGGCCCCCTACAAGTAGGAGGCTTGTCTTTCTGCACCTGCTCCTGGGAAGGATGAGAGGACACACTACAATAGGCTTTTTCGCCTTTTTATTCCTGCCACGGAAAGTTCCAGTTGCCCCTAACACCAGGGCCCTCCTGTGTTTTCCCGAGAGCTCTTTGACCCCTTGATCCAAGTGCAGAGGGCCTTCCTTTTGGGGCTTGAGTGGGAGGAGGGAAACCTCAAGCTCCTTTCAAAAGCTACACATGGAGCCAACAATAACCACTCATTGGACATAGCAGGAGCCTGCGGGAAAAGTTCTGAAGTGGGTGCAGAGGGGTTCAGTCCTAAAGATGTCCAGGGCTGTGGCATGGAGAGGTACCCTTAGTCTGGGGGAATAAGGTCAATGTTACCTGAGCCAAACCTAATCAATAGCTGGCCTGGAGTCATACATGCCCGTGAAACAAGATAAGAGTTCAACAGTTGGAATGTGTCTGATGGCACTGCTATTCTGAGTATTCTATTTTGTTTTTTATTCTGAGTATTTTAGATGCACACATGCAATCAAGTGCTCATTCTGAGTTTTGAAAGAAGACTTGATTTTGCTTCCAATGAGTAGTGTTTCCGATAGAAGCACTGGAATGCAGCCTTATCTTTTCCTTCTCTGGGGCTGATCCTTTGTCCTGGCTGCTGACCTCGCTCCTTTCTCACACAAGGAGACTTTCTCGGTTGGGAAAAGTAACAGATGCAGACAGCCTAATTTGTTCTTGGCAAGAGCCAAAATCTGCATTGCTGTGAGGGTCAGGAGAATCATAAATCATTCATAGAGTTCTGGTTTTCTGAGATGAGATGGGCCAGATTAGTTAGATTTTCATTTTGTTCTCCCTCTTCTCACCCCAAGCCCCATATACTCCTATAGCTGCTTATCCACAACACCAGCATCTTCCTTTTTATTTCTCAGAAGGGGAAGGGAGGGAATGTTCTCTCCAAATAAACATGAAACACATTGAGTTGGTATGTGATGATGCCATGACACAGTAACTGGGACATATTGAAAGCTGAAACATAAAGCAGCATTTAAAAAGGGAAGATAACATCGATGTGTTTCCAATGTGCCCCGCACAGTAAACAGGGCTGGAGGCTCCAGTGACGGTCAGGCGACTCCACTCCAGCTGGAGGGTTTTTATCATTGCTCTGTTATCGTCTGCACATACAGTCACCAAGATCTCCTTGCTCAAGCTCTGGGAGGCAGTGGGGTCCCTATGGCTAGAGAGACTTGGAAAGGCATGATCTTGTGCATCTCCCTGTCTCTTTCAGCATGTCGGATTTCAAGTAAGTCTTGTCCCTGACTGAATCAAGGGGTGTAAATTTGTGAGGAAAAAACTTCCATAATTGAGATGACTTTTTGTTTAGGCTTTATTCTCTTTGAACTAGAGATTGAGGAAGAAAGTGACTCAAAAGGCAGTATCAAGATTTTAATCATTTGTTTAATGTTGAATAGGCAGAGAGTGACACTCTGGATAGATCTCGCATTGACCGAGAGCCCAGTTTTACTGCCATCAGCAGGACCAGTCTTCCTCTTTGCCACCACTGAGGATTCACAAGCTAATATGGAACTCTTGTTCTTTACTGGGTTTTAGAGCAGGAGGTAATAGGGCATCCTCAGACCTCATATGTGAGACATAACACAGCAGTGGAATGCACATGGAATACCATGATGATCCACTTATAACCACCCTGCTATTTAGAATTTTCAGCCCCTCCCCATCTCCTTTTCCTTCTGCCACTCTTTCTTTGCCCTTTGCCCCTTTCCCTGTGATGGTGTCAAGAAAGATTTTAGTTCCTCAAAGCAGGCATTACTTCTACAGCAATCTTCAACAAAGATTTATTGTGAAAGACATGAAAGGAGATTGAAAGCTTTTGGATTATCCATAATCTTCATTCCTCTTACTCAGACCAGGCATGATGCTACATGCTGGTCAAACAGAAATGACTCAGTTCTTGCTCGTAAGAAACTGAATCTAAAATAGAAGACACGAGTAAACACAATATTGCTCTAGGGCAAGGGTCCCCAGGTTCTGGGTCACAGACTAACACTGGTCCACGGCCTGTTTGGAACCAGGCTGCACAGCAGGAGGTAAGCAGTGGACAAGGGAGCATTACCACCTGAGCTCCGCCTCCTGTCAAATCAGCAGCAGCATTAGATTCTCATAGGAGAATTCTCATAGTGAACCCTATTGTGAACTGCCTATGCGAGGGATCTAGGTTCCACACTCCTTGTGAGAATCTAATGCCTGATGATCTTTCACTGTCTCCCATCACTCCCAGATGGGACCATCTAGTTGCAGGAAAAGAAGCTCAGGGTTCCCACTGATTCTACATTCTGGTAAGTTATATAGTTATTTCCTTATGTATTAAAATGTAATAATAATAGAAATCAAGTACACAGTAAATGTAATGCACTTGAATCATCGTGAAACCATCCCTACCCCAGCCCCCGGTTCATGGAAAAATTGTCTTCCATGAAACCGATCCCTGCTGCTCTGTGGTATCAGTTTGCTTTCTTTCCTACATAGCTATTATTTACAAGGAAATTAATTTCCTCTCCAGCAACAGATGTTGGTTGGTATCATTAACACAGTAGGTGTTTGTAAGGCTTTTTTTTATGATGATGATGATGGTGATGATGATGATAAATATAGTGTATGATTTTATGCAGATACAGATACTATCATTCTTTCATGTTGTTAATGAGGGAATGTTTTTGCATTGCAAACAGTGAGGACAGAAACTATGTCATTGTCGGTCTAAATTGCTCCATGGAGCCTCACAACAGACAGGATTTTAATCACCGACAGTGTGGTATATCTGTCGAGTGGAGTAGGGGAAGGGTGAGAGCCCTGGAGGTCAAGCATAGTCCCCACACCACCTGAGAGTCCAGGGGCGCATGAGGCTGTTTGATACCTTGATTTACTCATCTCTAAAACAAGGTCCCTGTGTCAAATGGGCCAGATGATCTCCAGATCCCTCACTGACCAGTGGGGTTTGCCATCCACCCTCTATTTGACAGGTGAGGGCACTGATGGCACTGACTTGGGCAATGTTAAATTGACTTGCTCAAAGTCAAGATCAGCATAGCTAGAAGTAGAATCCAGTTCTCTGGCACCAAGTACCCTGCTCTTGCCACTTCCCCTCTCATAATTTCAGGGTGGTCAGAGGCAGTATAAGAGGCTAGTGAAATGTTAGGGTTTTGAAGAAAACTGAAGTAGCAAGGCAGTGTTAAGAAAAACAAGGGATCCTCTAGGTGTGGTCAGAGTTCATCCAGGACTTGCCCAGAATGCTTGGGCTCCCTCAGGAACACCCAGCTGTGATCCACAGCCCTTCAGGTGTCTTCATTTCTTCCCTAAACATTCAGAGGAACTGCTGGCCTGAGGATGCCCCAGGAACAGCCCCACTCCTGGCCTGTGGAGAGTTGCCCCTGAACAGGAGCAGCTCCAAACCCAGCTGTCTAGAGTGGGACCAGCCTTAGGGCTGGGAGGAGGGCTGGGGGCCAAGCAAGGCGGTCTGCACCTCGTTCCCCTCACCATGGCGCTGCCAAGACCTGCAGTTCATGCCCCCAGTCATCGTTTTGACAACCCCAGTATCTCCCACACTTCCGTCTGTCTCCAGAACCTTTTTCGGAGGCTATTTATTACTTAGTACAAAACAATCTATAAATAATTTTTGTGTCAAAATAAAAGTACCTGTGCTAGAGAGTTACAGTGATTCCAATTAATTTTATAACCATTTTTATCATCGGAGTTTGGAAACTTGGGGTGAAAATCCAGCAATATTGCCACCTTTTGCCTGGTATGAGTGGAGTAGCATTTTTATTTCACCCTGTATGCCAGCGCCTTGCCACTGTCTTTGTTTCTTCAGTTTTCTTGAAACGGTCATTTTGAAAAGATAAACAATATAAGTAGAAAATTATATGGAAGCTGCAAACACACCTGAGACTAAAACATGGAGCTGCTTCTAGGTATGCATCCTAGTGAGCCACTGAAAGTATTCTGATGATTTAGTTGCCACACATAAATAAAATATTCAATTCAATTGAAAAAATACTTAAGAAAAATATACACACACATTTTAAGGCTGCTTGGGGGAAATGTATCCACTATATAGACATGCACATTTTTAAAGTTTATACCCTACCTCATTCCAAAATGATCCAAGATCGCTTTGAGACAGATAGTGGCAGTTAAAACAATCTGAACTCAAAATGCAATGGCAGAATGACTTCCTTGCTACACAGCCTCCCATTTCCACAGCTACAGCTACAACCCCAGTTTCAGAACCAATACTCTTCTTATCCAGAGAGAATTCAAGCCACTTGCATCATTTGGGAGTTGGGTGGAGCAATGTCAAGTCATGTTGAGGCTGTTCTGCTCAGATGTGGTGCATCAGTAATCCAACTCCTCTCCCTGAGCCTTCACTGAACTTTGTCTCTGGGTGCCAGTCATGTCCCCCAAGGCCAAGCCCATCCTCAAAACCTGTGTAATTTCCCTGATCCTCCAGGTTTGGAAACCTTCCATCCTCCCCCTAGCCCAGTTGGTGGTAGGGGTTCTCCCCTGAACCCCAATCCCTCCTCCTAAGGTGGAAGGGCAAAAATGTGGACTTTGAAATCAGCATAACTGGGAGTGACTCTACAGTGTGCCTTTTTACTGTTATTAAAACTTTGACAACTTACTTCAATGTTCTTTAGATAGGAGGAATAATAATACCAATCCCAGAGATTCTGGTGAGGATGAAATGAGGTAACACAAAGTGCTTCAGACAGGTATGATATTTAATGCACGTCAATATTGTTATTACCTCTCCCCAAGCATACTGAACACCAACACCAACATCTATCTCCCATGTCTCACCATATTAACTTGAAAACAAGCTTCCCTGCAGGCCAGATCTACTCAACCCCCTTTCTGCCCACAGAATACCCTCTAGTACCTCTCAGCGGACTTCCTTCCCCGTCCCTGTCCTGCTCTCTACTCCTCATCACAGGATCTGAATTTGCACACCAAATGGCCTGCCTCGCATTGTCCACCTACAGCCAGGTGTGCGCCATGTCCAGGTGGGTCAGTCCAGACTTTCCCACATTCTCCACCACGACCTCAGCCCAGGGTCTGGTGGAAGTGAAGATTAAACTGATGCGTAAGAGTTACTGCATTTCTTTTTTGTTGGAAAGACCAATTCTTTAAATGTTTCATGACTTTTACCCTTATTTTTTTTTCTTTATTCTAAAACTAGTAGCAACCAGGAGGAACAAGATAGACATAGTACCTGCCCTCAATTTGTGTGTGCTTTAGTAAGAGAATACTATACTGGACAGTATATTATACATTTGTCATTTCAAGTCCCAAAATACCCAGTTTTGTACTTACATGGTTCTTCCACTTGGGCAAGTTGCTTAAACCATCTGCACCTCATTTTCTTCACCTGAAAAATGAGAATAATGCTAGCCTCCATCTATGGCTTAGCAAGCAGCCTCAGCTCTCCCCATTGACTGGTCTCCTTAATTTAGTACACAAATGGTACAGCCATAGGAAGATCTCTGAATTAGATAATTCACTTTAAATACTAAAAAGTAACACTGAAAGGCTGGCACATTGTAAATTTCTAGCAATAACTTATTATTAATTGTCATAGTGGAATGAGACTAATGAGAACACATTTGGAAGACAGAGATTAATATCATTCAGAGCCTTATGTATTTTGCAGCAGCTTTGTCTCATTAGAAACATGTTTTCAGTCGATCTTAAATGTAAGAAAACAGCTTTCTTCTTATCACCAGCTCATTCTTCAGAAGCCACTAAATCATGTGAGATGTCTCTTTCATTTTTGACCCCTGCTTCAGCACTCCTTCTAAGAAGATAATAAATGAGCATGTTACGTTTGCTGCTGCAGTTAACTACTGTCTGTGAGATGCAGCAGGAGATTATCTGAGAGCATGTGCGTAAGTGATAGATTGCCTCAAGCCTATTTATACATGCAGCAGTAATGAGGAAAAATTGAAGGAGGCATGAAGGATGGGAGAGAAGGAAGGAGAGAGATGATACCAGAATGTGTAGAGTGTAGACAGAGGAAGAGAGTCAAAGAAGGAAAAATAAAGGGAGGTGAACAGCAGGACTAGAAACACATAAGCAGAGATGGTGGGAGGGGGCATTAGGAGGTGAAAGGAAAGAAGGGAACAGAGGGAGAAAACTAAACATTAGCAACCAACAGAACAGGCAGAATTTTGAGAAAACAAAATACATCGGGCAGATTGGGAAGAAAGTAGAATGAAAGAAATGAAAACAGGAATCAAGGTGAATGGAATCCAATGCCAAAGTGGGAAACATACATTATTAGATGATATCTATTTTATGTAAGTGAGGGAGCAAAGGTTTTGTCTGATAGAAATGTCTGAACTCCTTTGAAGTCACCACCGTAAGCATTCCACTGGCATTCTATTCTTTCTTTGCATTATATTTGAAATGGGCACACTAGGGAAAATTAGAGTGTCTTTATCATAAGTTGAACTCCTAAGCTACAACATTTCAAATACTGAAACACTATAATATAATATTAAAGGAAATTATAGTATGAATAGAGACAAAACTGAAGTTATTCTGTTAATAAGACTATTTCCATCATCTTTCCTTAGGATGCTTTATCCATTATCTTTCCTTAGGATGTCAGTCTTATAACATCCGTTTAGGAGAAATTGATGGGCATAGCATGGTTTTTATTTCACCAAACATGGTTAAAGGACTAATAAAATAATCCACAAATTAGTCACATAACTAGGGACATCATCCAAGTTTCTTGTTCCATTTGTGCAATGATTGCCCCCTCTGTTCATCCTACAGAAACAAATGAACCAGGGATTAAACACACCCTGGTGAGAGTTCGGACTACCTGATGTTATAACCTCATAAACTGGAGCAACTCTGATGTTCTTTGTTGAGGTTTCTCTTTCTATAAAATGGAGATACTGCCACTTTTTTCCCCCAGGACTGTTATAACTATTAGGGATAAAATATATAAAGTATTTGAAACAGGTAGATAGTCAACACATTGTAGCAATTATCATTTTCATGCAACAGCAAATAGTCATACATATCTTTATAGTAACGAAGAAGTATTAATATCGTTGTATTCATCGAAAAGGTGGGGGAGACAGCAAGATTAAATTAGAGCAAGAAAGGATAATAATCAACAGAAAAGCTTGCTAGAGTGGTTGTATCCTATCGTAAAATGGAAATGTATTCCTGTATTGCCTCTGAGTCAGTGTACCTCAGTGAAAACAAGTACAGAAATGGAATAAATTCAACTGCAGCCTCATGAAGTACTATTAAAATGGAGGTTTGGTGTCCCTCAGAAGATGTCTTCATCTGTACCTGATGGTTGAGGTAACGAGTTAAGGGGCATCCAGACTATAAAAAGAAAGGTCTCGAAGGTTGAAACCTGATTTTTTGACATTCAAAAACCCAACAATCAGCAGCGGTCATTCTCCCTCAGACTTCATCCCTCAAACTTAAAGCCATTCTGCAGCCCAAGGACACAGAGACCTCTAAGCTGTATAACCAGGACATTGGACAAATGTGGTTCATAAGATCAGGTCCTAAAGCAATGTTATTTTGTTTTTCACTATTTCTTTAAATTATTCAATGGGACCCAGTTCTTCCCTTACCCCAGGATGAATATTTGGGTGAGGCCATAACTTTTCTGTTCATCTTTAAGAAATACAAACAGTCTTAATTTGCTAATTTGTAAGTCCGACTCCATGTCATAGTCAAAACTCAGAGTGTGATTTACAGTTAACGCATTTTCTGTCTCCCAGCTTCTACGTGCTGCAGTTGATGACGGGAGGCGTGTCTGGCTCCTTCTCTCTCCCTCACCTAAGGATTCTCCTTCTCCTCCCACAGGTGATGAATTGTAGGTTCTGACCCTTGCAAGGTTAGAGTTTAGGGAAGCACCGGAAAGTCCTTACTTGTCTGACACTGTAATGAGCTGGCGTCACACTCTCTGATCTTGGCAGATGTTTCAACCTGGCACTTTCTGTTAATATGCACTTTGGTAGGATCTTCTGAGACACCCATTGCTTGTGCTGTCTCACCTGCAGTTCCTCTGCAGGGGGGAAATGACACCCTAGCTATTACAGTTGATCAGTTCGATGAGAGGGAATTGCATTGCGGCGTTTTATGTGTCGTTTTATTTTTGTGGATAGCAGAATAGTTGTGTGTACCATTGCCATCTCAGTTAACAATGTAAAAAGCACAAAAATAATTCAAGTAAATGAAAAAAATCGAGATAAATGATTCTGAACAGAGATACTACTGCTTGGAGTTAGCTCAGTGAAGAACTTATCACATATTCTGATTTACAAGAGGCTCTGATGATAATGGCACATTGCCAGTGCTCTACTCTCCCCTTCTTTGGTGAAATGGCTCGCCTTTCCATGAACTCTGTTTAAAGAGACACTCCAGAGGAACTTGTACTCTGGAGACGTCAAGGAAAAGGAGATGAAAAGGAGAGCAAGATCTAGAAAAGCATTGTTCTGAGGTGGAAAGTTTGTGAAGAAAGGAATGGCCATTTGAAAATGAAAGTTTGCTCATTTATATTTTAGAAAAACAAATGATATTAAATAACTACAACAAAAGGGGAAAGGGAGTGATACATAGGTCATTTATGTTAAAAATCCTTTCAAACTACATTTATTTTGCAACTAAAAATTATAGAACATTATGTATCAAGCTCTAAATTCTCAGCAAGTATTAGGCTGAGCCACATGAAACTCCATTTTATAGATAAAAATGTTCAAATATTGTCAATATCATATGGCCTAGAATCTTAACCTCATTTATCACAACTACTGAATTCTTTCTTGTAGTCTAGAAATTTAAGAACTTAAATTAGGTACTTTAAGAATCCCATGTCGGGCTCAATGGTTCACGCCTGTAATCCCAGCACTTTGCGAGGCTGAGGCAGGCGGATCACGAGGTCAGGAGATCGAGACCATCCTGGCTAACTCAGTGAAACCTCATCTCCACTAAAAATACAAAAAAATTAGCTGGGCGTGGTGGTGGGCGCTTGTAGTCCCAGCTACTCGGGAGGCTGAGGCAGGAGAATGGTGTGAACCCAGGAGCCTTGCAGTGAGCCAAGATTGCACCACTGCACTCCAGCCTGGGCAACAGAGCGAGACTCCGTCTCAAAAAAAAGAATTTCACAAAGATCCTAAGCTTGAGATGAAGGTCGTGTCTTTCTTCTCTCTTCATCCCCTGTAACACCTAGCCCACAGTAGTTGCTGAGAGAATACTTTGACTTCTATCACACGCTCAGAGTAATTTTGAACTTGCACCATCATTATTAGCCACAAACGTTGCAGAATTAGATTCTTATCATTGGCCTTTCCCTTAATACCAAAGTGGAGGATACAAGAAGTTTTTAAATTTTACATACAATCAATGACTAAAAAAAAAAAAAAAAATACTTTACACTTTTTTTCCTCTCTAAATTGCTCAGGGAATGGACAGAGGGAAGAAAGGTGGGGAGGTAATTATCATGGTGCAAAGAGGGTCAGCTCTGGGGGAAAGAGGTGGAAGCCAGCCTCCAGCCCCAGGCACCTACTAAAGCCAGGGAACCAGTTAACATGAGATCTACTTGACTCCGACGTTACGGGGGGACAGGTGCAAAAACAGAATATATAGAGGGATTGTACGCTAATTCTATCCTCTCAGTGTCTTCGACGAAATTATTTCTTGGTGATTTGTTCAGCACTTTAAAAAAAAATGTCCACATACTCGCACCTCACCAATCTATCCATTCTCTTTGGTGTTTTCTTATCTGATTGGAAATTTCCTAGTACATGTAGGGCTTTGTTCTAGAGTAGGTGAACACAGCTGGAATTGCAAAGTGTCACCTGTTGCATATTTGGAGAAACTTTCAAAAAAACTTGACCCTAACCTGCTAACTTTGACCCAGAATTCCAGACAGATATTTGGACCTTCTAAAATCATAAACATTTGATATTTATATTCCTGTATTAATTTTTTAAGCAAAAAATTTGCATCTGGCCTTTTGCAATCTTCCAAAGGAAATTTTTCAGATACCTCTGGGGGTGTGATTTCTTAATAGAATAAAACTGCCATGGTTTTATAATATGCTGCTATATGGTGCTAGAAACCTCTCCAAAACACCCTCAAATTTATCAACACCAAAATCCCCAAAGCTACAAAGATGATATTAGCATTTTATTATAAATGCATTTGGGATCCTCAATAACTTGAAAGACTTCTATTTTAGTATTTGGAATGAAACATAATGCTAATTAATAAAATAAGGAGCTAAGCATGGTGCCAAATGAAAGAAATATTTACTGGAAATAATCAAAATGACTTCACTGCAGCAGAAAGGTCCTAAAACTGTACTCAGAAGAATGCGTGCTGTTTCTGTGTTTTCACTAACACATGCTGAATACCATGTCCCACTCTTCATACCTGGAAGGGAGCGGGACAAGGATGACCCTTACTGCCAAGGAGCAGTCACACAGTCCAACACTATCAAATAAGTATTTTGCGATCAATACCCTTAAAACCCCAAGAGAAATTTTAAAACTTAAATTGTCTGAGGCTTAGGGGTACAGCTCCCAATTAAATGAGTGCACTGTGTTTTTAAATACCCATGTCCTACTCAAAATTCCCCATAGCTTTTCTTTTAAAAGCTATAAAATGTGTTACTGGCGACAGAATTCAGGTTAATAAGTTTCAGTAGATTTTGATAGTTCGTTCACACTTTAGCGTATAAAAGGTGTAGACAAGTAAGCAAAATCATTTTTCCCTTCTCCTGCATTATTTGAAAGGGTACAGAATCCAGCTGCATTTCATTAAATTTGTTTTGGAAAGTTGAAGACAGCCCATGAGGAAAAGAGGACTCAAAATTAAATACTTGGAACCTGAGGTTAAACATTGCACATGGCTTTATGTGCCTCTCTCCCCTTATATTTGGACGACAGATGACTTCAGGCCTCTGCTGACCTAAGGATTTGTCATTGATGATTCAACAAGAAGAACTACTTAGACTTGTTTAGGATTCATGGTGATCAGACAGTTTCCCATTCATTCTATTATATAATGGTCACTCTTAGGTCATATATACACCAAAGGGGCCCTGGTTTCAGAGGAACTTAAATCTTTGTAAGCTCTTTTATGAGACTAGTCCTATTGGAAAGCATTTGATTCCACTGTCAGTCACCTTGTGACTCTTTTGTTTCTCTGATAAAGAATTAAAATTGGGTTGGATCCTCATAGTAGTGTTTATAGAGCACTGTTGACAATAGTGGCTTTGTGGCACAGTGTTGAGGTCATTATTTTATAGAGCAGCAGAAAACATTCCTATTAAAGACAACACTCAAATTCTTTTTTTTTTTTTTTTTTTTTAATTGTACTTTGAGTTCTAGGGTACATGTGCATAACGTGCAGGTTTGTTACATATGTATACTTGTGCCATGTTGGTGTGCTGCAGCCATCAACTCGTCAGCACCCATCAACTTGTCATTTACATCAGGTATAATTCCCAGTGCAATCCCTCCCCCCTCCCCCCTCCCCCCTCCCCCCTCCCCCCTCCCCCCTCCCCCCTCCCCATGATAGGCCCCGGTGTGTAATGTTCCCCTTCCCAAGTCCAAGTGATCTCATTGTTCAGTTCCCACCTATGAGTGAGAACATGCGGTGTTTGGTTTTCTGTTCTTGTGATAGTTTGCTAAGAATGATGGTTTCCAGCTGCATCCATGTCCCTACAAAGGACACAAACTCATCATTTTTTATGGCTGCATAGGATTCCATGGTGTATATGTGCCACATTTTCTTAATCCAGTCTGTCACTGATGGACATTTGGGTTGATTCCAAGTCTTTGCTATTGTGACTAGTGCTGCAATAAACATACGTGTGCATGTGTCTTTATAGCAGCATGATTTATAATCCTTTGGGTATATACCCAGTAATGGGATGGCTGGGTCATATGGTACATCTAGTTCTAGATCCTTGAGGAATCGCCATACTGTTTTCCATAATGGTTGAACTAGTTTACAATCCCACAACAGTGTAAAAGTCTTCCTATTTCTCCACATCCTCTCCAGCACCTCTTGTTTCCTGACTTTTTAATGATCGCCATTCTAACTGGTGTGAGATGGTATCTCATTGTGGTTTTGATTTGCATTTCTCTGATGGCCAGTGATGATGAGCATTTTTTCATGTGTCTGTTGGCTGTATGAATGTCTTCTTTTGAGAAATGTCTGTTCATATCCTTTGCCCACTTTTTGATGGGGTTGTTTGTTTTTTTCTCATAAATTTGTTTGAGTTCTTTGTAGGTTCTGGATATTAGCCCTTTGTCAGATGAGTAGATTGCAAAAATTTTCTCCCATTCTGTAGGTTGCCTGTTCACTCTGATGGTAGTTTCTTTTGCTGTGCAGAAGCTCTTTAGTTTAATGAGATCCCCTTTGTCAATTTTGGCTTTTGCTGCTGTTGCTTTTGGTGTTTTAGACATGAAGTCTTTGCCCATGCCTATTCCCTGAATGGTACTACCTAGGTTTTCCTCTAGGATTTTTATGGTATTAGGTCTAACATTTAAGTCTCTAATCCATCTTGAATTAATTTTCGTATAAGGAGTAAGGAAAGGATCCAGTTTCAGCTTTCTACTTATGGCTAGCCAATTTTCCCAGCACCATTTATTAAATAGGGAATCCTTTCCCCATTTCTTGTTTCTCTCAGGTTTGTCAAAGATCAGATGGCTGTAGATGTGTGGTATTATTTCTGAGGACTCTGTTCTGTTCCATTGGTCTATATCTCTGTTTTGGTACCAGTACCATGCTGTTTTGGTTACTGTAGCCTTGTAGTATAGTTTGAAGTCAGGTCGTGATGCCTCCAGCTTTGTTCTTTTGACTTAGGATTGTCTTGGAGATGCGGGCTCTTTTTTGGTTCCATATGAACTTTAAAGCAGTTTTTTCCAATTCTGTGAAGAAACTCATTGGTAGCTTGATGGGGATGGCATTGAATCTATAAATTACCTTGGGCAGTATGGCCATTTTCACGATATTGATTCTTCCTATCCATGAGCATGGTATGTTCTTCCATTTGTTTGTGTCCTCTTTGATTTCACTGAGCAGTGGTTTGTAGTTCTCCTTGAAGAGGTCCTTTACATCCCTTGTAAGTTGGATTCCTAGGTATTTTATTCTCTCTGAAGCAATTGTGAATGGAAGTTCATTCATGATTTGGCTCTCTGTTTGTCTGTTACTGGTGTATATGAATGCTTGTGATTTTTGCACATTAATTTTGTATCCTGAGACTTTCCTGAAGTTTCTTATCAGCTTAAGGAGATTTTGAACTGAGACAATGGGGTTTTCTAAATATACAATCATGTCATCTGCAAACAGGGACAATTTGACTTCTTCTTTTCCTAACTGAATACCCTTGATTTCTTTCTCTTGCCTGATTGCCCTAGCCAGAACTTCCAACACTATGTTGAATAGGAGTGGTGAGAGAGGGCATCCCTGTCTTGTGCCAGTTTTCAAAGGGAATTTTTCCAGTTTTTGCCCATTCAGTATGATATTGGCTGTGGGTTTGTCATAAATAGCTCTTATGATTTTGAGGTACGTTCCATCAATACTGAATTTATTGAGCGTTTTTAGCATGAAGGGCTGTTGCATTTTGTCAAAAGCCTTTTCTGCATTTATTGAGATAATCATGTGGTTCTTGTCTTTGGTTCTCTTTATATGCTGGATTATGTTTATTGATTTGCGAATGTTGAACCAGCCTTGCATCCCAGGGATGAAGCCCACTTGATCATGGTGGATAAGCTTTTTGATGTGTTGCTGAATCCGGTTTGCCAGTATTTTATTGAGGATTTTTGCATCGATGTTCATCAGGGATATTGGTCTAAAATTCTCTTTTTTTGTTATGTCTCTGCCAGGCTTTGGTATCAGGATGATGTTGGCCTCATAAAATGCGTTAGGGAGGATTCCCTCTTTTTCTATTGTTTGGAATAGTTTCAGAAGGAATGGTACCAGCTCCTCCTTGTACCTCTGGTAGAATTCGGCTGTGAATCCATCTGGTCCTGGACTTTTTTTGGTTGGTAGGCTATTAATTATTGCCTCAATTTCAGAGCCTGCTATTGGTCTATTCAGGGATTCAACTTCTTCCTGGATTAGTCTTGGAAGAGTATAAGTGTCCAGGAAATTATCCATTTCCTCTAGATTTTCTAGTTTATTTGTATAGAGGTGTTTATAGTATTCTCTGATGGTAGTTTGTATTTCTGTGGGGTCGGTGGTGATATCCCCTTTATCATTTTTTATTGCGTCAATTTGATTCTTCTCTCTTTTCTTCTTTATTAGTCTTGCTAGCGGTCTGTCAATTTTGTTGATCTTTTCAAAAAACCAACTCCTGGATTCATTGATTTTTTTGGAGGGTTTTTTGTGTTTCTATCCCCTTCAGTTCTGCTCTGATCTTAGTTATTTCTTGCCTTCTGCTAGCTTTTGAATGTGTTTGCTCTTGCTTCTCTCGTTCTTTTAACTGTAATGTTAGAGTGTCAATTTTAGATCTTTCCAGCTTTCTCTTGTGGGCATTTAGTGCTATAAATTTCCCTCTACACACTGCTTTAAATGTGTCCCAGAGATTCTGGTATGTTGTATCTTTGTTCTCATTAGTTTCAAAGAACATCTTTATTTCTGCCTTCATTTCGTTATGTACCCAGTAGTCATTCAGGAGCAGGTTGTTCGGTTTCCATGTAGTTGAGCGGTTTTGATTGAGTTTCTTAGTCCTGAGTTCTAGTTTGATTGCACTGTGGTCTGAGAGACAGTTTGTTATAATTTCTGTTCTTGTACATTTGCTGAGGAGTGCTTTACTTCCAATTATGTGGTCAATTTTGGAGTAAGTGCGATGTGGTGCTGAGAAGAATGTATATTCTGTTGATTTGGGGTGGAGAGTTCTATAGATGTCTATTAGGTCTGCTTGCTGCAGAGATGAGTTCAATTCCTGGATATCCTTGTTAACTCTCTGTCTCGTTGATCTGTCTAATGTTGACAGTGGAGTGTTGAAGTCTCCCATTATTATTGTATGGGAGTCTAAGTCTCTTTGTAAGTCTCTAAGGACTTGCTTTATGAATCTGGGTGCTCCTGTATTGGGTGCATATATATTTAGGATAGTTAGCTCTTCCTGTTGAATTGATCCCTTTACCATTATGTAATGGCCTTCTTTGTCTCTTTTGATCTTTGATTGTTTCAAGTCTGTTTTATCAGAGACCAGTATTGCAACCCCTGCTTTTTTTTGTTCTCCATTTGCTTGGTAAATCTTCCTCCATCCCTTTATTTTGAGCCTATGTATGTCTCTGCATGTGAAATGGGTCTCCTGAATACAGCAGACTGATGGGTCTTGACTCTTTATCCAGTTTTCCAGTCTGTGTCTTTTAATTGGAGCATTTAGTCCATTTACATTTAAGGTTAATATTGTTATGTGTGAACTTGTTCCTGCCATTATGATATTAACTGGTTATTTTGCTCGTTAGTTGATGCAATTTCTTCCTAGCCTTGATGGTCTTTACATTTTGGCATGTTTTTGCAATGGCTGGTACCAGTTGTTCCTTTCCATGTTTAGTGCTTCCTTCAGGGTCTCTTGTAAGGCAGGCCTAGTGGTGACAAAATCTCTAAGCATTTGCTTATCTGTAAAGGATTTTATTTCTCCTTCACTTATGAAACTTAGTTTGGCTGGATATGAAATTCTGGGTTGAAAATTCTTTTCTTTAAGAATGTTGAATATTGGCCCCCACTCTCTTCTGGCTTGGAGAGTTTCTGCCGAGAGATCTGCTGTTAGTCTGATGGGCTTCCCTTTGTGGGTAACCCGACCTTTCTCTCTGGCTGCCCTTAAGATTTTTTCCTTCATTTCAACTTTGGTGAATCTGGCAATTATGTGTCTTGGAGTTGCTCTTCTCGAGGAGTATCTTTGTGGTGTTCTCTGTATTTCCTGGATTTGAATGTTGGCCTGCCCTACTAGGTTGGGGAAGTTCTCCTGGATGATATCCTGAGGAGTGTTTTCCAACTTGGTTCCATTTTCCCCCTCACTTTCAGGCACCCCAATCAGACGTAGATTTGGTCTTTTTACATAATCCCATACTTCTTGCAGGCTTTGTTCATTTCTTTTTCTTCTTTTTTCTTTTGGTTTCTCTTCTCGCTTCATTTCGTTCATTTGATCCTCAATCGCTGATACTCTTTCTTCCAGTTGATGGAGTCAGTTACTGAATCTTGTGCATTTGTCACGTATTTCTCGTGTCATGGTTTTCATCTCTTTCATTTCGTTTATGAGCTTCTCTGCATTAATTACTCTAGCCATCAATTCTTCCACTTTTTTTTCCAAGATTTTTAGTTTCTTTGCACTGGGTATGTAATTCCTCCTTTAGCTCTGAGAAGTTTGATGGACTGAAGCCTTCTTCTCTCATCTCGTCAAAGTCATTCTCTGTCCAGCTTTGATCCGTTGCTGGCGATGAGCTGCTCTCCTTTGCCGGGGGAGATGCGCTCTTATTTTTTGAATTTCCAGCTTTTCTGCCCTGCTTTTTCCCCATCTTTGTGGTTTTATCTGCCTCTGGTCTTTGATGATGATGGTGACATACTGATGGGGGTTTTAGTGTAGGTGTCCTTCCTGTTTGATAGTTTTTCTTCTAACAGTTAGGGCCCTCAGCTGTAGGTCTGTTGTTGATTGCTTGAGGTACACTCCAGACCCTGTTTGCCTGGGTGTCAGCAGCAGAGGCTGCAGAAGATAGAATATTGCTGAACAGCGAGTGTACCTGTCTGATTCTTGCTTTGGAAGCTTCCTCTCAGGGGTGTACTCCACCCTGTGAGGTGTGGGGTGTCAGACTGCCCCTAGTGGGAGATGTCTCCCATCTGAGTTAGGCTACTCAGGGGTCAGGGACCCACTTGAGCAGGCAGTCTGTCCCTTCTCAGATCTCAACCTCCCTGTTGGGAGATCCACTGCTCTCTTCAAAGCTGTCAGACAGAGTCATTTGCATCTGCAGAGGTTTCTGCTGCGTTTGTTATTGTTTACTGTGCCCTGTCCCCAGAGGTGGAGTCTACAGAGACAGGCAGGTTTCCTTGAGCTGCTGTGAGCTCCACCCAGTTCGAGCTTCCCAGTGGCTTTGTTTACCTACTTAAGCCTCAGCAATGGTGGGCACCCCTCCCCCAGCCTCACTGCTGCCTTGCCGGTAGATCACAGACTGCTGTGCTAGCAATGAGGGACACTCCATGGGCGTGGGACCCTCCCGGCCAGGTGTGGGATATAATCTCCTGGTGTGCCTGTCTGCTTAAAGCGCAGTATTGGGGTGGGAGTTACCCGATTTTCTGGGTGTTGTGTGTCTCAGTTCCCCTGGCTGGGAAAAGGGATTCCCTTCCCCCTTGCGCTTCCCAGGTGAGGTGATGCCTCGCCCTGCTTCAGCTCTGGCTGGTCGGGCTGCAGCAGCTGACCAGCACCGATTGTCCGGCACTCCCTAGTGAGATGAACCCAGTACCTCAGTGGAAAATGCAGAAATCACCGGTCTTCTGTGTCGCTCGCGCTGGGAGTTGGAGACTGGAGCTGTTCCTATTCGGCCATCAACACTCAAATTCTTTACCTTGTTATGTCAATGATTTTAATATTGTAAATGTTCTTCAACTTCAACCCTTTTGTTTCACTGTTAATATATCCAATGTAGCCTCCACCTCTCCCAAAGTTAGAGTTTTACAAAAGGTGCCCTTGGAGTAACTCACCCACTGGGGTTACATTTACTACCCTAGTGGCTTCCTGTTTGGGAACCAGGCAGGGGCAATGAGTAGACCTGAGAAGTTTTTGAACAATCCACCATTCTCTTACATTCTCCTGCATGTACACAGGTACTCCAGCTGCGTTGCAGAGAAGTGGTAAACTAATAACCCTATTTACTCAGTCAAAATCTATGTGGGGTCAATATTTGGGGTGAGGCTTTCTCTTTGGAAAAGAAATGTTCAGCAAAACAGCCTAAATTCTCCAGGATAGAAGAGATTGATGGACCATCTGTCTTAATAAGGGTGTAGGCAAGGTTAACTCCTAAAACAAATAAAATGTTTCTTTTCCATATTCCAGGTAATGAAACCAAAACAAGAAAGAGGGTTTGTGACTCTAGTTCTTCTTGATTTTTTCCAGCAGAGGGCACCATTTTCATTATCTAGATGGGTTTCAAAGTCTTAAATATGGGAATTGTTAGGTTCTATACATTAGAATAGGCAAATTACTGAAGAGACCCTGGAAACTGAGTTCTCAGCTCCTAGAACTGGGAACAGACCACTTTATTCTGTAAATAAAGAAAAATAGCACTTGTCTAGAAAATGTAGGCTGTTCATGCAGTTTATTTATTTATTTATTTAAGTATATTGTAAGACCCACTCCAACACACAGCTTGATTTAGATATTGGTATTTGAGATAAATCCTCACTAAACTAAGGTAAATATATCTCCTTTGAACATTTGTGCATACACATATACACACACAGTTACAGCTTTTAAATTATTTTGACTGCTTTAAAATGTGGCTTTCCTTCTCTTGGAAACACTTAACACAAGAGTCATAAATATCACTGCAATTCTCTGCTGTATTGTGATTTTTAGTTGTATCCATCCTTAAAAATCTGATTCTATGGGTGTTGGAAATGACAAATGTATACATTGAACGTTGAATTTGGTGTTATCAGATCTGGTGCTCTCATGTGGCTAGGCAAAGAGTTATCGTTCCTTTATTTGTGCACTTTGTAGATTATGTTATCTGGTAAGCATCCAGGTCTTACTGTGAAAGCACTGACACAATACCTTGTATAGGTTGAACCATAACACTGTCAAAAGCTAGCACAACAAAGCAAGGGATCAAGTAGTTCACACTGGAACTCAATAAAAATAACCTCTCTGAGAGGTTAGAGAATCATGATTGTAAATAATGCCCACTGGAAATCCTTGAGGATGGATTTTCTGAAAATATTTACTGCTCCAGATGGATTATTATTTTGACTACTTATGGCATGTACATCTCCCAAAATAAATTGGGATGAAGTATAGATAAGGTAAAGGTTTTTATGTCTTCCCCAGTGGATTGCTACATGTGCAAACTTAAAGATCTGCTGAGTAATTATGGACAGTAGGGAGCAGTAGAGGAGTGTCTGAGCACATCGCTGGCTGAAAATCAACATGCTTCAAAACAATACCAGGCATATTCTCTTAAGTGATATTCAGTTTCCACTGACAGTGGAAGACAATTTGAACTATCTTATAAATGAATCAATTTTTAGAGATTGGATAAATAACATCCAAACAATAAGCTATCAATAGGAATGCTAGTATTTCTACTGATAAGAAGTTTATTATAAGTCAAAACTGCTTACTTTGGAGTAGAAAAATTTGGTAACAAATTCTGCATGAGATTTAGGTCATCAGTAATAGAAGAGTCATCAAAATCAGTGTCATTTCAATGAATGCCTATTTATACCCAATATTCAAGACATCTGCATCAATTTACCAATAAATGTGTCTACCATTCATTATGTAGTCAAACTAGCCCTTGTACAAACTACATCACAATTCTGATCTGTTTCCCCTTGGCCGTAGTAATTCTACTTGGGTGATGGAGATAGTTACAGTGACAGTAACCAACAACCATTATGCTTATGCTGTGACAGACACCATGCAGTGCAGCCTCCATTGTATGGCTTCCACTTCTGGCCTCCCATAACCACATGTCCAAAGTCAGAATCTTGGTTCCTTGTTCTCATATCTTTCCAGCTCATAAACAGTACCATTATCCACCCACACCAGAAACATAAGAGTCATCCTTGATCCATTCCTCTTCCTTACCATCCATAAGTCCTCTTGATTCTAATTCTAAAATACATCCCAAATCCATTTCCTTCTTTCCAGTTCCACTGTCACATTCTCACCTGGGCCCCCATCATCACATGTCTGCACATTGTAAGAACCTCCAGCTGGTCCTTCTCCTCCCAACAGTAGTAGGGTATTTATATTTGATAACACAGACCAGATCCTAGCATTTCCCTGCGTGACATCCTTCAACTGCTGCCCATTCATCTTAGAATATAATCTAAACCCCTGGTAGTGGCTCTCCAAGCCCTGACCATCTCTCCTGGCTCACCCTGTACCCCTTCCAAATTCTTTTTGATTCAGGGCTTTCCTGTGTGGTGTTGCCCCTGCCTGAAGGCTGTGTGATTTGAGGAAGTCATTTAACCTTCTGGGTCTGGATTTTCTCCTCTAAACTAAGGGCCTTGGTCCTTTCTAGCAATGCCCTTCCTGTTTTCTTAGAAAAAAATAGCAGTTCTCTTGAATTTATCTTCTAATAACCCTCTACTCAGCACTGACCCTGACATAATATGAGAGGTTAGCCACAGGCCCATTGGAAAATATTTTCCAAGTATAGTATAGAACTATAAAATGCTTTGAAATTGAGACATATATGTTAGCCAGCAATGTTTTCAATTAATAGAGCGATGTGTATACCCTGTGAGAAGGCTTAAAGCCTAAAATTAAAGCAGGGCAGGAGACTTCATCTTTCTTAGAAAGCAAATTTACTGTTCTCTCACTAGTTTCCATCTGAATATACCAGCTCCATGTGAGTTTGTATGTTAATTGACATTGTAACCATCCTTTATTATAAGTGCATTTTCAAGGTTTATACTATTCTCATCAGTAGAACATTGTTGTCAAGTTTTTAATTTCAGATTGTCAGACATCCAAACCAGAATTGTTCCATTGCCTGTAGCAGATAATAAATAATTAGATGCTCTTAAATCAGTGGACCACAGAAAATGAAGGTGAATTTTTAAAATTCAGTTTATTTATAAACTGAACCAACCCCATGCCAGTTCAATCTGGTTCTGTGTATTTTGCTGAGTGTCTTCCAGATGCCAGGCACCACACCAATACAGGCTATGTAATAAGCAAATGCTGGGCCCAGCTCTCTAAGAACTCGCAGTTCAGCAGGAAGACCTATATGCAAAAATATCATGTCAGAAACCTGGCGAGGTAATAGAAGAAGCCACTGTGTGCTTTGGGGTAACAAAGCACTTCTGTCACCATAGAGGGATCAGACAAAGTGTCATGAGTAAACACTATTTACCTGTCAAAGAAGAAAACAGTGTCCTAGGAAGAGGATTCAGGTATGCAGAGAAACCGGAAGTGCATCAGCAGTGTCCTTTGGGGAAACAAGTGAAATACTAAGGTATCTGTGGCCAGAGACAAAGTTGGAAGGAGACGCAGGCACCATGTCATGAAGGACTTTGTATGTCTCGTATTCTCTCCAAAAAATTTGAGCTGTGTCCTGAAGTACTAATAATAACAACATGAGCTAACTTGGGGGCCTCACTAAACCCACTTTACGTGATCTAACTCATATAATGTTCAACAGCTGATGAGGTTTCAGCCCAGGTAAGCCACTGTTTGAGTCATGCTCTGAACCACAGTTATTCCACCTCCAAGTGAAAAGGAGCCATAGAAACTGTATGACCTTCGGCAAATTACTCAACACTGATGAGTAATCCTTTCATCATCTCTAAACTAGAAATAATCATAGTGCCTGCCTCATAGAATTGCTGTAAGAACTAAACAAATTAACAAATGTAAAATGCTTGGTTAGCATTGTGCATGGCATGTGGCATTAACTGTTGTTACTATTATCTATTATCATCTTCAATATTATCATTTCCATTAATTTTTAAGATTTTAAAAAATGGAACACCATTACCATGTTTGCATTAAAAGATGACTAAGAGGGCAAATGAAGGAAGGTGGGTGGCGAGGCCATTATATTGACAACCCCAAGGGACACCATTCACTTTGTAGTCAGTGTAAAGGACACAGTGTCCCCTTGGACCCGTGCTGTGCAATGACTCTGAGCAGAACAAGACAAGAGGTAATCCAGAGGTGATGAGAACCTAAATGAGGGGAACAGAGAAGAAACAGTGGTGACAGACACTGGGGAACAAGAGATCTCATGCGTAAAGACGATAAAGAGGGACTTGATTAACTGTAGGTTTCTGGCCTGGGTAGGTGTGCAGAGGGGAAATAAAAGGGGTGGGGAATCAACTCGGATTATTTTATGTCTCTCAATATGTATCTCTGACTGCTTTCCAAAGGGAAAATAAACATGATTTCAGATTAGTGATTTTGTTTTATTAAGTGTGTTTCATCCTTTTATGAGTATAAATAATTGGGATTTACTGAGTTAGTCCCAATTAACTCAAACTGTGTTCCTAACAACATAGCCCAATGCAGTTCAGTGCCAGGATAAATGTCAGAATCCTGTGTTGATTTTGTGTTATTGCAGTCTTCTGTCTGGCAAGATTGACCTTGTTATTTCTGAATTAATAATTTCAATCACCCAAGACACCTTTTCAGTGAGATATGGTACATAAAAATAGAGTCTCCTAATAGTTGTGAAAAAGCACTTCATTTTATTAATATATGTTTGAAATACTCATCACAGGGCATGTAAGTGTGAACTTTTAATGACACAGAAGAAAAAATATTTGTATATGCATCTTTTTGTAAAGACAAGCCCAGAGCACCCTCAAATGGAAGAGACAGGAAAGAGTGTGGGTTGTGTCATTGCATCAGCCCCTAGAAAGCCTACACTGCTGGTGTATTATTCACACCCACCTGTTTGTAGAGGTCTCTTAGGAGTCTTGGGAGTCCCTTGGGAAACACCTCCGAGGAACAGGCAGTTAGAGTATTGCAGGATCATTTTCTTAGCCTGTTTTGGGTCCAATTATGTATTTTCTATTTTATCTTGCTATTAACTACTCTCAAAAAAAAAAAAAAAAAACCACAGGCCTGATGTATTGGCTCACGCTTATAATCCCAACACCTTGGGAGGCTGAAGAGAGGGGGTCACTTGAAGCCAGGAGTTCAAGACCCCTGGACAAGATAGTGAGACCCCATCTCTACAAAACAACAATAACAAACCCAGTCCAACAGGTTACACTGGCTAAACACATTTTTCTTAAGGATTTAATTTTTTTCCCTGCTTTACCTTATGTGTGATACTTATCAAATATGCCACATTTTTAGTATTGCTTCACTCTTAGGGGGCCAGAGCTATCAATGCCTTGATTCTATATTCCGCAGCTTGCTCTGTAAAGCATACATTTTACCTAAGATCAATATCACAAGTAAGTTTATCTACTGTTCTTTCTCTTTTTTTTCCATTTTTTTAAAGCAAAACATGCCTTTTTATTTTTCCAAAACAACTAATCACAATGAACATCCAATAATTAGGAAAACAATCTAAAAACAAACCTTAAGGAAATAAACCATCTGTATTATTTTATAATAGCAATAATAACTACTATTTGCTGAGTCTTAATCATTGCCAAGTCCTGCATATTCACATGTATTACTGAAATGTAATAGTCACAACAACCCTGAAAGATATATTACTTCAATTTTATAGATGAGGAGGTTGGGCTCAGATATACGTAATTCAGGCCTTACTAGCAGATGCTAATTAGAATGCTTGTTGGACATGCTTAGGGGGTCATCAGAGAGTAGCATCAAACACTGGGAGAGCAGGGCCAGCATCCTTAAGAATTCCGTTTAGGCCTGTGAGCACACTCTCTTGCTCCGGGGGTGGCTTTCAGTGTTCACAGAAGCTCCAGATTCTGTATCTTCCTCACTTACGATGACTGTTTGCTTACCCTGCTGCCTTCTCCACAATTCTCCTTTCATTCCATGCTTCACCCTCTCCACAAGTAATTATCAAGCACTTTCTACTTGCCAGCAGCTGCTCCAAGGACTGGAGACACAGCAGTGAACAAAACAGTCTATTTTGTGTAAATCTCTGTTCTGTGGAGCTGTTGGGCACAGACGGAAAATAAACAAGTAATAAAATCACCCTGAATCTTACCCTTTCAATCTCATACTTGACTCCAGGCTTGTAACCAAACACATGTCAAAAACGTGGATGGGCTCTTTCTCATCTGCCATAGGCAGTCTCTTCATCCTTCTTAGGCTGTAAGAATTCACTGAAAGAAGAGCCCTGGCCTCTGTGTTCCTTACTCATATACCTGAATAATGAGCAAGGCTGTAGGAACTGCTAGCTCCTCTGTAACAATTTTCCTCTTTATTATATGTTCATATTCCCGATAACTACAGCACCAGAGAATCTAGCCGGCCATTCAGTCTTTGTTCCTGAATACTGTCTGCCTCAGATACTTCCATTTTTAACTGAACAGAATAATCTAGAAGGAAACTTAATACCCTCTTTTTTAGTCATTCCTTGCCAGATGCCTATATCTTTTTTCTGGTCTATAGTCTGGCCCCTTGAGCTCAGAGGATCCCAACGGCCTGCTGTAGCCAGTCTCTGATAATACTGTTTTGTCACTCTTCCCATGAAGTCCTCGCCTACAGGAAAGGAGTATGACTGCCAGCCCTGACAACCTCGACCTTAGTTAGAGTGGAATAAGGTAGACTTTTAATATTCTTAGAAAGGATGTCCTAAGCTCTTAGCAACTATTCAGATTTAGAAATGGTGCTGAACACGTAATTTGTCTCATAAAGTGCAGTCAAGTGTAAGTGACCTCTTCAGAACCTTAATGATTCTATATTAAATAAAAATAATTGAATTTCTTATAAAAAATCATCAGTTATGTACAACTTCTTAAGATTCTGTCCACCTCCAGTGACAGCACAAGGAGTCAACTCTCCCGTGGGAGCAATTGTTCAAAGTAGAATTTTCCATCTCAAGGAAATGAGAGTGATTTGGGTAACAATAATAACAGGAATATGAGCTGGCCCGACACAGAGCTCACTGTGTGTGAGGCTCCATGCTGACAGCTCTACATGTGTGACTCTTTAAATCTTCCAACAACCTTGCAAAGTAAGTGCTATTATTGTCCTCATTTTTCAGATGAGAAAACTGAAGTAGAGAGAGGTAAAATAACTTGCCTAACATTATCCAGCTAGTAAATGATGGAACCACGTCTCCTGTCAAGGCTGCCTGTCCTCAGAGCCAATGTCAAAACCTCAGCTCTGTCATCCTTCTCACTATGAGTGAATGAAAAGCTGTGATGAGGTGTGCTGGGCACATGGTAGGGCAGACTCACCTAGAATGGGGCTCCCACACCTGTCTTCCACAGTGGAGCATTCGAATCAGTGCCTCAGTGAAGTGACAGACTGTCCCATGTCATAGGTGTTTGGGTCACTGGGAACATCCGCTCCGCTCCTTCAGTGTCAGGGTCTGCTGGCATTCTGACTTTACCAAGCCCACCTGTGGCTATAGTTCATCCAGCCTAGTATTTCTAGTTTGGGCTGCCGCCCCCCTTCCTCTCCACCAGAATTTTTACTATTTCAGGAGGAGGTGAAGCCCTGTGAGGTAGATTTCTGATTTTGGAGATGATACGTCTGGTTAAAGAGAAAGCTGATAGGAGGAGAGCCACAATTTCCTAAGACTTTAAAAGAGGAAATAATTTTCTGCTTTACTCTGGAAGACAAGGGAAATGCCTCCCCTAACAATTCCCTTTATCAAAGTAATATTTCACCTGCCAGATAGGTATTGATTTGAATACAATAGCAGCCTTCAGCAGCAGTAGCTAAAATTTACTCCTATGGCTTTCTTTTTACAAAGCCTTCAAATTTGTTCATGAATAGAATGTTAAAAACAACCAATTGTTTTCTTTTATACTCCTTGAGCTTTTTACCCTCTTTAAACATTTTTATAAGTTAAAAAATGCAACTATATTGAAGAAAACTGCCCATTTTCAAAAAACTAACAGTGATTTTCATTTTTGCATGTTGTCTTCCAGTTCAGGCTCACACTATTCATGTTTTCCATAATGGTCCTTGCAGGTCATCTTAGGCAGTAGAGACTAGGTTTTGCCCAATTAACATAATCCCCAAATCTCAGGGGCTAAACACAACTCACATTCATATCTCACCCCCTCTGCATCACTGCCTCAGGTTTGCAGAAGGCTCTGCTTATCATAGTTACTCCTCCTCAGGCCGAGGGGTCAGACCCCATCAGGACACACACCTCCACAAGCCCTGAGGCAGAGGAAGGAGAAACGACAGATTACGGACAGCCTTTTAAGAGTCCTGCCTGGAAGTAACACCCATCACCCCAGCTTACTTTCCACCAGCCAACACAAATTACATGGCCAAGCCAACTTCAGGGATAATTAATTGTACATCTACTGTGTGCCTGGAAGAACAAAAGATGGAATGTTTGAGAAGGGCCCTTATGAGTTCCGTAAGTATATTCTATTCTGTCATGAACCATAATTTTCTAAACCATTTTCCTACCAATGGATATTTGGGCCAAGAGCAAAGATTTATATTTATGTATGATTTTAAAACATGTTATGAAAAATTATTCAATGATACTTATTAAAGCACGGTAAGGAAGACTTTATTCAGAACCGTAAAGATAGCTATAGAGACCGCCACAACAGGGTCTTGCAGTCAGGAAAAGAGATTGAGCTCAACTCCAAACACATCATAAGCAAGTGGGAATTTATAGCCAAGGAGGAGTGTGGGAGTCAGTGGATAGAAAATTACTAAGGAGAGACATCAGGGGTGAGGAAGTCTGGCTAAACCTACCTAACAGGATTCTTGCCAAAGACAGGCCGAGGTGATTGGACATCACCTGGGGAATGGTGGAGGGTAAGAAACCTAATCAGATATCAAGGATGGTCAGATATTGAGGATGGGGGTTCTTACTAAACTGATGTAGCAGAATTCGTTGCCAAAACTTGGTTTTACAAGGAAGTGAACGTATGGGCCTAGCAGAGGATTCAGAAGCCTAACTAGCATTTGGCCAAGCAGAGAATCTTTGTCATATATTTGAATGTCTTTTATGGCCCCATCCCCAGGTAACATTGGCTGCCCCCACTTGAGATCCCTTGAGCACAACACACACATGTACACATACGCACACACACAAGCACCCAGACACACACACAGTTGGCTGCCAATCCCCACACTAATAGCATCCCCCTCGTACCTGTCCAGTTCTGTCTTGCACTGATAGAAGTATAAATCAGAGATTTTGTCACACCCATTTCCCTGTGGCTAGGTTCTTGACAACCCCTGTGTAATCTTCCCTTCTTACAGTAAAGAATTCATAATAGTATCTGTCTTCCATGTCAGCCAACTACGGCTACATAAATGCTGAACACACATATATGCACGCACACACACACTCCTACACCCGATCACCTCTTTGACCCATGGCCAGATTGGAAGACCAGATACTAACAAAGCCCTGCCGTGAAACAGAACCAAGTATGCCTGCATGTTCTGACCTACTCCCATTTGAACTCAAGGTGGCATTTTAAGTACCTTATCTCCTCCCTGATGCAGCCTCTGACTTTGTGCCTTTTACTAAGAATATCTTTTGTGCCCAGCATGTAAAATGTCAAGCAACAATGCTCTTTGCATAGTTGAGCAACAGCAACGTATATCATTAGCCCTAGCACAGTGCCTGGCACACAGTAGCCCCAGTCTAAATGAGAACAGAGATGACTTTAGAAATGGAATGAGGAAACATTGATGGCTGTGTTTACCCTGCAAGGGTGGCAGCATTTCCCAGCTATGAAATGGCCTCTATTAATACAGGCCAAAGGACTGTTGTGGCTTTTGAATTGAATTATAATGTATTACCAGCCTTCCAGATGATAACATAAAATGTTAGTGAGTCGCTAGAGCTATCTTCCCTGTAGTTGTAGAATTAAATTTAACAAAAAAATGAATGGCTGAGAGGACTCCGGCTGAAGTTATATTGGAACTGGGAAACAACTCAACATTGATAGGAATGACATAGGGAAGGGGAAAGAGGAAGGTACAGAACTGTGCAGAGCAGGGCATGAGACACAGGCTCCAGAGCCCAGAGGGTAGACAAAGGGTCTCACAAGCTCAGGCATGGCTCAGGAAACACTGGTACCACCAGACCCAAACCAGCAAACAGGGCAATGGGGAGAGATTCCAAAAGGAATCAGCACCAGCTGTAGTCTCATGAGGAAATGTGTGCTTTTGCGGCCTTATCAGGAGTACAGAGAACTGGACCACTTCCCCCATGGAAGGAACACCAGGACTGGCCAGAACTGGGAGACATTACAGGACATTTGGAACTGCCTAGATTCTAATTCTCGTACTGCCATTTGTTAACTGTATTCCTTTGGCAAGTTATACTTGAGTTTCCTCATCTGTAAAATGGGGTTAATAATAGTACCTACTTCATGGGGATGTTGTGATAATTAAGCAAAATAACAGGTGTAAAGTTACTTAGGGACAAGAAGGACTGCCATGTAGTAAGTGATTTGAAAATGTAAGATCTAGGAGGGGTTCTCGGGTCTCAGAGGCCAACTGGGATTTTGGGCAAGGTCCCAGAACGAGAGGCGAGCTGGGATTCCATGTGGAAGATGGCCAAGTCCAGGGTGGAGAACCAGAAGTAAGAGTGAAACCATGGTAGAAAGATCTAGAATGTGCAGCAACATGTCCTTGAGGTTGGTTAAAGGTGCTGGTGATGGACAACATGGGTGAACCTAGAAGACGTTGTACTAACTGAAGTAACCGAAAAATAATAGGACAAATACTGTATGATTTTACTTATATGAAGCATCTCCAATAGTCAAATTCATAGAGACAGAAAGTAAAATGGATGGTGTTTGCCAAGGCCTGGAGGGAAGGGAGAATGTGGTTACTGTTTAACAGACCAGGAATTCAGCTTTGCAAAATAAAAGGAGTTCCAGAGATGGATGGTGGTGTTGGCTGCACGATGTGAATGTCATTAATGCCACTGAACTCTACACTTAAAATTGCTAAAATGGTAAATTTTATGTTATATACGTGAGCTTTACCACAATTTTTTTTAAAAAACAAAGGAAGTCTTTATAAAGTTTATACTTTAGTTATGATAATGTATTAATATTGGTTCACTAATAGTAAAAAATGTACCAGACTTATGTTAGATGTCAATAATAGTAGAAACTGGCTTCAGATAGCAATAAATTATATAAGAAATCTTTGTACTATTGTCACTTTTTTTATAAATCTAAAAAAACAGATGCAGAAGATAGGAAGAACCAGATAAAGAGCTGCTTGCTTGAGTAAGAGCTCCCTTGGTTGAGTAAGGGATGGTTGAGATTTGGGGAGAGATTATTATGAGCCCGAAAACAGAGATCGAAAATGTGATTTGGAAGATATTGTGGGAAGGAGGAAAGGGATCTAAAGAATCTGAGGAATCATAAGATTGACCACAGCAGCCGATGAGCAGACGACCATGAGCACTGCCTGGGAAAGGACTCAGGTCATCAAGCGACCTGTGCTCACATTCATCTACTTTGCACATGCATAGGAGAATGTCATAAAAACACACGTATAATCAGTTGAGAGTATTTCAAATTCCAGATATGGAAGATTACTAAACATGCATCCTTGGTATGTTCCCTTAAAGCAAAATAAAATCCTGGCAATTATGAACAAAAAGAATGGTGCAGGGCAGGGCATGAGGCGTGGGCCCATCACCAGGTGGCCTGGTGTGTCTCCATAAATGAGGGCACTTCAGCGTGTCAAGACTGGGCTGTCAAGGGTTGATCCTGTAAATCAGATGTCGTTTTCATAGGATCATGCCATTTTTAATTCTTGTACCAAGAAAGTCTTTATGAATCAGATCCAAGTTCAGCACAGTTTTAGCACCCATGAAGTCTGTATTTGGCATGTTTACCCAGGTTGTTTGAATTATCATAATAACTGGTAGCATTATTACCATAGAGTATTATTTGCAGACACTAGAATCAAGTTTTTTGAGTAATAAATAATAGAAAAAGGACCACAACCATGATCTTCCTATTGTGACTATGAAAGAAAGAATTGTGAGTTCCTAGGCTCCTTCTATAACAACTGTCGAACCAAATGAAACCAAGTCATAGCAGGTGCTAGAGGAGGCATGGAAGATCAGAAGTGGGCACTGCACAGCCTCCATGGGTGCTCTGCTCCACACCATCTGGGAGCTGAAATGGCAGCAGTATTGGCATCATTTTGAATACTGCACAGTGCTGTGGATATTGGGCATGCACAGATTCTGACCAATCAACATGGGAAGAGTAAGGAAGTGATGGGACACCACTCTGTGGGTAGAATGAACACTAGCGTGGCAGGGGCAGAATAAAAGAAGCATGTGCTCGGCTGCTGGGGGAAATGGGCATTGGTTAGGGGTGCCAGAGGAACTGAGGGCTCTGGGCTGAGGCTGGAAACCAGTAAATAGTGTCTGTGGCATGAAGTGAGGAATCAAAGAAATCCAATAATATGCCACGAAAGATGTCACTATTAGGCCCACCTTTTGTTTTTTGTTTTTTGTTTTTTGGCTTTTATAGTCTACTTAATTTACAGGCGTGTTTTCAATATGGTTATTAGAAAAGGAAATATGTGCAACAGAATGCAGAAATGACATGAGACCTGATATTTTCCAGCCTGGCCTCCACCTATCATGCTGGTTATAGCATGTAGGTGTTCAAGAAATGCTTTCTGAGTGAATGAGCATTATGAAATAGATAGCAACAGCACTGTGTGTGTGTATGTGTCTTCTTTTATTCACTTAGTCACCACCATGCATTGTGCCTTTCAGATTAGGAATCATGTAATTAATGTCATTTTTGCGAGGCTTTTTCCATTGCAAGATGGGATTTCAACTGATACCATTTTCTAAATTACCAACTAAGTTAATATGGTGTTATTTTATCTCAGATGCTTATCTTAGAGCATCCTATTTTATGCTGGCTCACTCTTAGGAGTACTCAAGTGAGGGCTGGACAACAAACTACACTTGATGGGTGTTTGAGACCAAAAGATTCAAGGATTCCTTCTAAGTCCGTGTGTGTGTGTGTGTGTGTGTGTGTGTGTCCCTCACATTTCACAACATCGATATTACTTTGGCAATCTGAGGTGGATTGTAGTAGTTGACTATATTGTTTTGACGTTGCAAACCCACTTTACCTTGAACCATTAATTCAGTGAAATCAAAATTCAAGACACTTAGCCTGCAACTCCTAGAATGTGCCTGGAAACATGGGTGGAGATTACTTCAGTGCTGACAGGGCTGTTGGAAAAGACATTGGTTTTGGGAATATGTGAACCCCCTTTTGGTATAGTAAAATGTCCTTTTCCTATTTTGGAAAAGTTAGACCTGTTGGCTAAAGCAATTAGCAGTTACTACTGATGACTTAACACTGGATTGGATTCAACCTGTGATACATGCATCTCTACCCTTCTGCCAAGCTCCTGTGCCTTCAACCAGTCCAGAACCTAAGCAACTAAGAATAGGCAGAAAAATTCCTGACCTAGTTTTTGTATCTTTACATGATGCATAGATGAAAATAATTTCTCTCTACTAATTAGCTATAAAATCTTGGAACACAACCGCTTGGAGGCTTTCCATTTCTAAAATTGGTGCCCAGAACGTTGCTAAGTGGCCTGCTTCAGGGAAAGATGTGTTGGTCTTAATTAATCCATCATTGAGCTTTTCCATGGAAATAATTGAATACAATCTTTATATTATTCTTTTTTCCCAATTAATGACAAGAGAAAAATGTAATTTGACAAGGACAAGTGTATGACTAGTCCTTCATTCTCATGTCTAATTTTTCTTAGGCATCTCTTGATTTTCAGGTACTTAATTAACTATTCAGATAACGACACAATATGGAACTTTTAATGTTGCACAGCCATTGCTTCTTGTCCAACCTATGAAACCAAAAGGCAACATTTTATCCTCCCCTCACCTCTGTTTTTACCAATAGTATATCTTTTGGAGTGTGAAACTGAGTCTGAGAGTGAGATGTAGGCTGTTGCTCATCAGATTTCCAGAAACGACTCCTGTCTCAAAGGAGCTATTTTTCCCCATTCCTGAGAAAAAATAAGTAGATAATCATGGCTAGAAAAGGGGCATTTGAGTTCATTTGATGGAGAGACTTTTGCAGACAGTTGAGTTGGTAACTGTACCTATATACTCATATTTGGAGTAGTTCAATTTAAGATAAGGAACGGGGCAGGGTGGGTAGATTAAAAAACAAAATGTCAAGTTAAAAATATTTTCTTTACAGACATGGGTACTCTTGGAAAGACAGATTGCTTTTTAGAACCCGGCTCCAAGAAATGGGAAAGAGAAGACAGTCCAAGGACCTTACAGCAAATTCTTAATGCAAAAGAATGAAGTATATGTGAACATTTTTAAAGCAGTAGGGTGAGTGACCCCAGGATTCTCACTTCTCCTCCAACCTGCATCAGGAGAAAACAACAGAAATAATGACAACAGAAAGATTTTATTTTTTTAATCAGAAAACAGATGATCCTAAATAGTCCCCATAGTAATCTCACTAATAATTCATCAGGACATTCTGAAAATAAGTTACAAACTTGGGAAGATACAGTTTTTTTCGATAGAGGATAATTAAAGTGCCTTCATAGGAATGGAGTACTTCTGGAGACTTAAACTTGGTAGAACTTTGTTGTTTGTTTAGTAATTCTTTATTTAAACAAAGCCAGGTTTGTGTGTGTTGTGCTGGGGGAGGAGAAATAAGGAAATCAGTGAGCTTATATACAAGTAAGTCACTTCTGTGTGGATTTGTGGGGCCTTGGCCCTTCTTTCTATTCCCTCTCCTTTTGGGATCTCATCCAAGCTAAAAACTTGTGTCATCCACAGAGATAATTCATTTGGAAAAGAAAGATTCACAATGACCATGATAGATAAGCTGTCTTGGGAAAAAGGGATTAGACTTCATTTCAAAGAAAGTCAGATTCCATCATCTAGGAGAGCCAGTCTGGGGGTAAGGCAGGTTTTCTACTGCTGATTAAGGCAGACGGACAGGGAGGTAAGAAGTTACAACTTTTGTCTACTTTCTTAGCTTGTTTCACAGTCATGCTGCCTCCCCTAAACTATTTTCATCATAGCATTAACACAATGCTCATTTTAACATATTACTTCAAAAAGAAAAAAATAGGAAGACAACCATATTTTGAGAATGTGGCCAATGAGAATGACCTCTGCCACCCTACTCCCAGCCTAGCTATGCTTCTTCTTAAATGTGCTACCTTCAGGAGAAAATACTACAACCTACAGACCACATTTATAGGGAAGACTATTTCAACTCAATAAAAGGTATCATTTTTTGTTAAAGCTATCTGGCAGCAAAGTTGATGGGCTCAGGAGTTTGTAAGTTACCAGGAGTAAAATGGGTTCAGGTTGAAGGCCCAACTAACAGACTTTCTGGAAAAGAGATTCTGCTTTGAGTTGGAGCTTCTGTGAGGTACCCTCTGAAGCTGCTTAGAACAGAGAGCTCCCCTCAGTGCCAAATCTGCATTTGCAACCTTGACCTACTTCCTGGAATCAGAGAGCCATAGAATTGGCTGGAACCTCAAAGCTTGTCTTGTCCAACCCATATGGAGGGAGATTAGATTACCATAGCCACCTTTAAGCTCCAGTCACATTCCTTCAAAAGTCTTAGGTGAGAATCATCCCCACTCCACCTGTAATTTCCATCAGTGGAACCACTATCCTGTCAATTCAGAGGTGCAGGTACTCAACATCTTCTCTTCTCTTTGCCTCTCACAAGCAGTTACCAACATGGGGTCAGTTCTTTCACAATGTCTTTCCAAGCCTCCCTTCTGCACTCCTATCATCACCACTGTAGTATTGCCTTCAGCCTGTCTATAACTGCTTTCTGCTTCTCCCGGATTCCAGTCTCACCACTTCTAAGCCATGACTGTCACCAGCTACTACCATCTACACAGAATCTGCAGACTGAAAGTAACCTAAGAGCTCATCTTGCCCTCCCTCCTATCTTGTGCATGAACTCTTACTAAAACATTACCTCTGTCATCCGTACTTTCTCACTCATAAGTTGTCAGTGGCATCTCTTGCTAATAAGATATAAAGTTCTTATTCCATTGCTTTGCATTCATGCCTCCCCTCCCATCCTCTGCCAAGTCTGGCCACACTTTACCCTTTCAGCTGCTCAACATCAACCAGGGAGGCTGGTTTTCCCACTATTCCATGAACACCCTGACATTTCTCCTTCCAACTTACAAATGACAGCTAATCAACTCAAGCTAGCTTTTAAAAAGTGGAATAAAGTAAACGGCTCATATGAACCAAAAGGCCAGGGATAGGTCTGGTTTCCTCAATCTTTGTCCTCAGGAGCCTGCCTCTATCTTGGCTCTGCCTCTCTCGGTGTTGACTTTATTCTTAGTTCACCCCTCTCTGAGTAGCAAAATGGCCACTAGTAGCTCCAGGATTACATCCTCTGAGCAAGCAGCCCCCAGAAAAGGAGAACTTCCCTTTCCTATGGTTCCAGCAGAAATCTCAAGATCATGTCTCAGACTGATCTGGATTGTGGGCCATGCTGAGCCCTCACAATGGCCAGATGTTTAGAGTGCTTTGGTGAGCAAGGTAAAGTTATGAAACACGGGAGCTGAGGGTAAAAGGTAAGGAAAATCATCGTGGCAGAATCAAGAGAAGTGGGAGGGGAGACTGCAGCCATTCTCTGTGCCCAGAATGTTCTGCCAACTCTCCTCAGCCTCTCCTGCAAGGTCCCTCTCAGGTCCCACTTCACCCAGGAGGCCATTTTGTAGCTAGACTTCCCACTATGACCATGAACTCTTACTGTACTCACTTCCTAGAGCATTCCTAGTCTCTCAGATTAAGCACTAAGGTCCTTAAAGGCACAGACCACATCTTACACATTTTTGCATCTTTGCTTTCCTCATAGCAACTGGAACTGTACTTTGCATAGTTGATGTATAATAAATTTTTGTTCTTGTGAGTGACTTTTGCTACTATTAGCATTTGGTGTGTGTGTGTGTGTGTCAGAGAAAGAAGTGAGGTGCATAGAAAAGAAGATGTGCTTCAGCCAGGCGTGGTGGCTCATGCCTGTAATCCCAAAACTTGGGAGGCTGAGGCAGGTGGATCACCTGCAGTCGGGTGTTCGAGACCAGCCTGACCAACATGGAGAAACCCCATTTCTACTAAAAAATACAAAATTAGCTGGGCAAGGTGGTACATGTCTGTAATCCCAGCTACTCAGGAGACTGAGGCAGGAGAATCACTTGAACCTGGGAGGCAGAGGTTGTGGTGAGCCAAGATCATGCCATTGCACTCCAGCCGGGGCAACAAGAGCGAAACTCTGTCTCAAAAAAAAAAGAAGAAGAAGAAGACGTGCCTCTCTGCGAAAACATATCAGCAAGCAGCCCATGGGCCTGATGGCCACATGACTAATGCCAGTAATTAGCCATCTTGGTAGCCAGAGTTGAGGCCTCAGTTGAGGAGGTTTTGCATCCTTACCTGTTGGGCAGTAAAATCATGAAATTATAAGGTACTGGGTGTGGGTTATTTTGTAACTCTAACCTCACTTTCAGCAGGAAGGGACAAACATAAATAGGCCAAAAGGTAAGTTAGGGGAAAGAATGAAAATAATGGGGTTAGAGGGATATTTTTAGGGGAAAATAGGAACATCAATTCAGAGAAAAAGTTAAGACCGTAGACAAGGTGACAAACCTTACTTATTCGCAGTAGAAACGAAGCCCATTTTCTCTCACATTGTTCGCTTACAGCCTAATTTTACCTGTTTTCTTCTCTATAGGTGATTCAAGTGTGTGTGTGTGTGTGTGTGTTTCAATTTGGTCTCTCTCTTCCTCCGTGCCTCCCTCCCTCATGTGTACTGTCAGCGTTCTGTGATCCAGCGACCTTTCCACAGTAACTACTTCCATATGTGTATTCACATCTATTTGCAAAACAACTTTAAGAAAATTATTTTAGCTAAGGCCGTGTCATCTTGTATTTGCATTCCTCTTAAGTGAGCAGAATTCATTTGGCATGGTTTAAACATTTTAGAGGAGGAGGAATGTGCCTGTGTTGTATATGAAGCAAGAGCTTGTGTCGTATAAAGCTGATCTAAAGAAGATGTTCTGGATATTTGGGGGTTAACTTTGGGCCCCACGGAAAGAGAATGACTTGCATTCTTGAAGAGTCTCTAGCAAAAGGAAACCATGGGCCATTTAATAATAGAGCCCAGATGAGATTTAGGAATCATGTACACGGGGTTCTCAGACTTTAATATGCTTAAGAATCACCTGGGGTTCTGGTTCAACAGAATCCCCGGGGATTCTGATTTTGTACATCTGCAGTGGAGCCCAGATAAGCACCCCAGGTGATTCTGGGTAGAGCAGCCCATACACCCCGCTTTGAGGAGCACTGACCCAGCCCAACCTCCTATTATCAGGCAGAAAGAAACTGCAGCCATTCGTTGCAAAGTGATCTGTTGAACATCACTCCATTACAGATTGAGACTAGAACCAAAGCCTCTTGATACCCTGTCCAGAGTTTTGCCTGTCTGCCTGTCTTGTAAGAGGCATCATAGCATAGTGATTACACATATGGACTCAAGAGTCAGACTGTCTGGGTTCAAATGCCAATATAAACACCTCTGAACCATTAGACACTCTGCAAATTACTTTACCTCTCTAAGCCTTAGTTTCTTACTCAGTGAGGTAGGTGTAATAACACAAATTTTCAAGAGTTATTGGAAGGATTACACATGATAATACACATTAAGGACTTTGCATAATGCCTAACATATAATGAGTTCAGGTTAACGTTTAAATATGGTCATCAGTGATTATCAGCTTATTGTTCTCATTTATGGTAAATTATCTCCATGCTTGAACTATATTTACCTGTAGAGCTTTCCAAAAAGTGTAAGAGCCATTTGAGATGGAATGGCAGGGCATCCCTGGGGAACAGCAGAGCTGTACAGAGACACCTTTCCTCTGCTCTAGCCACACATTTCCTCCTGTGTTTCTGGCCATGGATGGCTGATGTGGGACTCAACTACTCCCAAGTTAGAACTGCCCCTCCGAGAGCTGTTCCTTTGTCCTTGTGCCTGTAGTGGCTGTGAGATCTGTAGACACAGGGATGTTGGATCTGATGGTAAGCTGACAAACGTCACTTGTTGAGGGTGGGGGTGAAACCATAATGAAAGGTCAGTCATGACAACTCCTTAAGCACATAAAAAATGCCACCATGTTATAGAATGTTACTGCTGAAAGGAACCTCAGAAAACATCTTGTCCGGCACTCTCCCCTCCTCCATTAATAAGTGAGAAAAGTACCTGATTTGAGACAGAGCTGGGATAAGAGCCCAGTTAATTCTTTCCTTCCCAGAAATAAACAAACACGTGGAGCCTGCCTTATAGTATTAACAAAAGGGCCTCACAGCTCAGTCAAATTTTAATATGTAAGCACAAGTTCATAACCTTGTAATAAAGACTGGGATCAAATGTTTATGCATGAGTGTATTTTCTAATTGGACTTAGTGTCTTTGTTTTTGCTTCTCACCTTGGGGTGTAAGAATAACCCTGCTTAGTCTAAAGGAACAATTTTGATACAATAAGAGAAAATGAACCTTTTTTCCTTTGTGTCTGATTTTATTTCTCCTGTACAAAGAACTTGTGTTCCGAGGAGTGCCTGGAGATAGCAGTTGGGATCATAATCACGTTTACTGTTCAATTACACAAGGAGCCCGTATGTCAGGGTTAACGGTGCCCTCTTAAAAACAGCAACGACCAGCCCATTAATAAAGAGCAGCCCTTGCTGAGTCCCGCTTGAGGTGGTTAACTTAGATTTATATTAACAAATGAAAAACGTAAGTATAACCTCGGTCTGATGTAAACACATACCTCTATCAGCGTTAGTTTTTCGTCTAAACCTGGGTTGCCTGGCCCAGCACTTAGAGCTACGTGTTGAAGTCTTGCCTCTCTGGACAAAATCAAACAAGGGTTTAATCAAAGAAGTCAGGCACAAGGGGAGTACTTTTTCTGATATCTCCTCCCTCTCTTTTTCTCTGGTTGTGGAACCTGGTGTGCGTCTGCCATTGTGAGGCCACGGAATAGACAGGAACAAAGCCTTGTAAACACACTTGGTGAGTGATGGCCATTCGAGCTGGTTGGTATGTTGGCCTCCGCCTTTGTGAGGGGTCACCCGGGATTTGTGAAAGTCCATAAACTGCCACGTCAGGAAGAACCACTGCTATTCTCAGCAACTGATAGCTGGCAGCAGCAGCTGCCAACATTTTTTTTTTTTTTTTTAACTCAGGCCACATATTGCTCCTATCCTGCTGATTCCTTAAATGCTCCTCCCCTCAGAGTGGCAGATGGTGACAGTTCTCCAGATGTTGCAGCTTTCATGTTCATCTGATGTTTATACAGTGTGCCAGGGTTATTTATTAAATAGAAGCACACACCCAGCACTTGCAGACCCAGGTGCGTGCTTCGTAGACTATCTGGCAGAACAGCTCTGCGGGGCTCAGGTGGAAATGTGCACCCAGACTGCGTTCGTTGTTTTTTTCCAACCCTTATGTTTACAGCGCCACTCCTTCCACATGGCAGCAACATTTGCATTTGAAGCCCAGGGTGGTTTCTGGAATTGTGTGGTATCTCTGATTCCCTTGCTCTCCTTGCTTGTGTGCCTTCAGTCTCCCAAGCCATATGAGTTCCCCAGAACATTGAAGACCTGAGTTACGAAGGCATGTTTCATTCTGACCGCCAATCGAATTTTGCTAGGATTTCAGCAACTCCAGCCCCGTTGTCTCATCCATGTTTTCTCTTCCCCTGCTGCTCACCCAGGGCAGCTCGCACCATACTGCAGAGGCTTGGGGGCCCAGAACTGGAAGATCTTTATCTGGTGGACATCTGTGCTGTTGCCTACCGGGCACCCAGCCCTCCTTCTGAGAGTCCTCTCTTCCTCTTCCCCCACTTGATGTTAATGGGGACTGTCTTTCATAGTGCTTCACCTTTTTGCCCACAGGACTGGGCCATTTGGCTTTCTTGTCTAGGACTTTACTAACTGGAATGAAAGGAAAAGCGTTCCTTCTTAACCATGAACTGGGAAGAGGTGCTCATGAGAGCAGCCGGCAGCCATGTTTTTATACTGCAAGGAAGCCACCAATCTGCAGGAGAACTAAACTGAGCCTTAGAGAGAAGAGATGAGAGACAGAAAGGGCCTGGTGGGTTCCAAGTCCTCATTGCACTGTCCCAGGACCCTGCTGGCCACCTGCCCTTCCCTCAGCCTCGTTACTTGAGCCAATAAATTTTCCTCTTTTCCTTAAGATAATTTAAGCTGGATTTCTGTCACTTGCCATTAAGAGCCCGATCTAATGTAGTCCCCTTGACCTCTGTTATGAAGCCACTTCACTTTCCTCTGGTTCCTCAGCCACAGCTCCCCTTCCAGTCTCCAAGGGGAAGGAGGTTTGCCTTCCAAGTGTGATGGGGAGGCAGGTAGGATGTAGGGGAGATGGCTGCTGCTCCAGGGATGACCATTCTGGGAGCTCCAGCAGTAGTCTTGGGCTTCTTCCAGATTTAGAGCTCTGGCTGTAGAGAAATTCATTCCAAGGCCCCTCATGTTGCATCTCAGAGACCTCAAGCTGAGAGGAAGAGTGGGACCCCCATAGCTTTCTCTTCACCAACAAATCTGAAGTCCCATAGTGAAGCTTCCATGGTGTTGCTGACCACAGCAATAGGTATCTCAGTCTACTGTGGGACACCAGGTTAATGTAAGGGTTATCTTCTGTCCTTGAGAAGTATTCCCATAGTCAAGTAGCTGCCTTTCCTTCAATTAGAGCCTGCCAACTTGGGCACACGTGGGATATTTTTCTCAGCCCCAAATCATTATTACTGACCACTGCCTTTGTCCCGTAGTCATCATGGAAAAGCTGTTTTTTTGTATTTCTCTGTGTATAAATACATTATTTTTTCTGTTCCACGTTGCTGAGGTGGAATCTGCTGCCGAGGTCTTTTATGAATGTCCTACCAGGTTATGGAAACACAAAGCCAATTTTCAGGGGTATTTAGAGTAAGGCTAAGAACAGAGGCTCTGGTGTTCAACTGTTTGATTGAACTTCTAGATCTGTCACTTACCAGTGGTGTTCCCTGAAACAAATCACTTAACCCCTGTGTGCCTCAGTTCCCGCACATGGAAACTGAGGCTAGTCACAGTACCTATTTCATAGAGCCATTGTGAAAAGTTAAATGTTATAGAAGACATGAAGGGCTTACCATAGGTTCTACCACATTACTACTCATTTCATAAATACTAGCAATGATAATCATTGTTTCACATGTAGGCTGTGAGATCTGTTTCTTATATTATGGTCTTTCTCTTTCTTCTGGGAAATAGGACTCAGCAAAATTAGTAGCAAGAAGACCAAAGGTGTGCTGGAAGAGAAAGTTGCTGGGGTGACCTCTTGCTGTTAGCACTGAACAGAAAACAGTGCTGAAAACCCACTGCCCTTAGCCCTCGTGTCCAATGCAAGTATAAAGGGAGCACCCTGGAACCCCAGCTGCCCACTGTGGACAGCCAAGCCCCTGTCTGCTCTCTATTTCCTCCTAAACAGGGCTGCCCTTGTGGGAGAGAGGACAAAGGTGAAGCTCGAAGGTGGGAGGAAAGTAGTCACCAGATGGAGTGAAGAAAGTCTCAAGAATGGGATACTGTGTGGGAGAAGGCCTGACGTCAGGAGCAGGAGGGGTGGGTGGAGGTTCTCTTTTGTGGATCAAAAGGACAGGAAGGAAAAGCAGCAGATGAAAGAGGAGCGTGCACTCGTGCAGATAGGAGCTGCTTCTTGAGGGAGGACAGAGCCCCTTCCATGTCTCTTTTATGGCCTGGAAGAATCCTCTTCCCACTTCTTAGTCAGATGTGTGCATCTGCAAATCCGCCAGCCCCTTGAGCTAATGTTTGTGCTAAAGGACACGATTATATCCTGGACTTAATTTATGCATTTCTTTGATTCTGATGCAGCTGTGTAAGCCATGGTTATTTTATTTACTTTTCTCTGGACTCTCCCTTTATGATTTTTGCTAGACTGCTTGTTCCTTTCTCTTTCTGCTTTTCTGAGCTTTTGATCTGTTTGCCCATGTGAGTTAGGTGGAAGAATATGAAATTCTTGCTTTTCAGCCATTTTCAACCTACCAAAACAGCAATTTCATATGGCCCAACTGAATATTTTCAAGTTAAGATTACAACTGTGAATTCCCAAGGGAGCTGGATTGTAGCCACCCGCCCGACTTCCTCACCTTCCAGAGGCATTCCATCTTTGGAACTGAGTGCCTATAATCTTCTATCATCTTCCTCACCTTCCATAGATTTGAGGAAGATGGGAAGATGAGGCTAAAGACATACTTGATAGAAGAATACAGGCACTCAGACTGGCCTGGTATGGGGCCTGCTTCCCACCCATCGAGCCCGGTCCTCCACAGGCAAGTGAGAGACCAAAGACTTGGGGACAACCTGCCACTGAAGAGGAGGTTGTGGTGACAGAAAGCGAGTTAACTGTCAAGAATGGAAAATGGATGTGGGATCTCATGCTTAGATGGCAGCTCTCTATGCCAGGCACTGCTCCCAGTGCTGCCCGTGAATGTCACAACAACCCCGTGCCGTGGGTACTTGGAATGTCCCCATCTGCCATGAGGGAGCAGAGGCACAGAAAGGTAAGGCAGCTCACCCATAGTTACATAGCTAGTAGATGGCAGAAACAGGATTTGAACCCAGGTAGCCTGGCTCAGGAGTCCATGGTCTCAGCCACTCCACTACAAAATGGTGTTTGACCAAACAAGAATCAACAAGTGCCCCTCTGTCCTGTATTGTATATTGCTAATCTTATTATTTATCAAATATTCCTGCCCAGCCTTTTCATTTCAATGCTGTCCTGGCACTGTTGTTGGCCTGGATGAAGTAGTTTTTCTGGATAAACTCTAATATAAGTCCATCGGTAATTATCTTCTTGATGATTAATTTTCCTGGGATTTTACCACCATCCTCTTCACACTTGTGCAGCCCTTGACACTTGACAAAGCAGTTTCAGGTTCATCTTCTCATTCATTCCTCACAATCCCTGTCTCCTGAAGAAGGCAGCTGAATTCACAGGGCATTGCTAAAAAGACGCCTTGACTCCCTGCTCCACCTTTAGGGGCTGCATGACTTTAGAGAGCAATCTAACCTCCCTGAGCTGTTTTCTTTGTTCCTAGATGGGGAATATTCATAGCTGGCAGGGTTGGTATCTAGCACTGTCTGTGAACTTGTCTATCTTGTAGACATAGTAGAGGCCCTTTCCCTTTTTGTTCTGCTTGAGGCCTGCTATCCCATGTTAGTCCAAGTCACAGTCATTGGCATAAACTGACACCAGGTCTATAGGGTATAAAGCAAACTAACCTAGATACACATTCTTTACTCTATAGTTGGAAACTACTGTAGTGAAATGGCTGCTTTTAGAGTGTTTCATTTGCCATGTGGTGGCAATGATAGTAACTCCCCCAAGGGCTCCCTGTGAGGACTGAGGAAGGTCACGTACCGAGTACTACCAGGCCCTCTGTAAATACTCCAATAACGGAGCCATCTGGGTGTTGTAGTTGTTGTTACTGCTATTTGTTTGTTGTTACTTTTCCAACAAGCCTTTATATTCACCTACCCAACAGAGAAAGTTCCTAGCCCTATGGGACATTTTAAAGTTATAAACACTCTTCTGCTGTCTGTGGCTACTAAAAACATACTTTTACTAGATTTCAAGATGTTAGCATTCATTTTATCACTAGTTCCCTTCTGTTTGATGACTTTCCCAGGGAATAGTTCAGTCACGTGAAGATTTCTATATTTTATCTGGGAAAAGGTGGGGCAGAAGGTAAGTGACATTTAGGGAATGAAAGGATCATCATTCTTCTAATGGACCTGTTTCTAACATGTGTCCCCTTATCTCTAACAGATTGTAATGCTATAAACTTTTCTGTTCCATAGTAAATCATGAGTTACATATCAGGAAAGAAAGGGGCCTTCAGCAATCCACGCAGCAGCTCCATGCTGCTGGGGTCACCTAGATGTTGCCCATGTGTGATTACTGCCTATTTCAAAAGAAATTAAAATTTTAAAATTAACTATTGCAGTAATAATGGAAACATTTTAAAGCTTATGTTTACTATTTCTGGGAGAGAAGATAAACTTTTTTCTGGAGTAACATTAACCTGGCCTTGTTGAACTTACTTGCTTTCTCTCTCAGGAGCTGTCAGCCTTTCTGAGGTGCCAAGTCTGAAGCTATTCATTCCCTTGGAGCAGACCACAGGTGCCTGCAGAGAGGAGGACAGCTGCCTTTAGACTGCCCCCCAGAAAGATGGCTGACGGTGGCGTGTTACTGTCTGGGCCTCATGTGGGACCATTTGGGCCAGAGGTGTGAGAGGGGATGGGGATGTGAGAGGGGATAGGGTAGGGAGTGGTTTTGGGCTACTACTCAGACAGACAGAGAGAAAGTAGAAATGTGGCTTTTCTGCTTTCCTCCTGTCTTCTACCCCTAGTCCAGGCTTCTCTTACCAACCTGGCACCTGAGCCCATTTCTAGGTACTGTCTCCATGTACAGATATCACTCTGTGACCTGCCACTCCACCATCTCTTTCAGGAGTTTGTTCTTAAGATACTGGTCACCTGGGGGCAGAGTGCCTTCTCCTCTGCACAGTGTTGAAATGCATTTTTGTAATCCAGTTCCCTTTTATATCCTCCAACACTATCCTTAGTTGGGATAGTCTAAGTTTTGCTGCAGTAACAAATTAACCCAGAAAGTTCAAGGACTTAATTCAATTAAGACCTTATTTCTTGCTGATTTTACATGTTCATTGAGGCTCAGTGAGGTTTGTGTTTCACAGATTTTCTGAAAGATCCAGGCTGATGGAGGCTCAGACAGCTCAAAGCTGCACCATCTTGAGGTCTCCACAGACACTATGGTGGGGAAAGAAGAGCTGAGCTGGAAGGTCTCGTGTTAGCTTTTGGAGTATCACTTCTTACAGACTCTCGGCAAGAACTAATCACATGACTCTTCCTGACTGCTAGGGGGCTGGAAAATGAGGTGGATCCTACAGATAGTCAGTATGCAGATAATGCTTCTGCCACAACACATCCCCCCAAATTTTCAATATAATTGAGTCGATTACAGCTTTCCAATCGTAAGTTAGTCTTTCTGAGGGTACTGGTTGGCAGGATTGGAGTTGTCAGTTTTCAAAGACTTCCCAGTCTCAGGTTAACAAGCCTTCCTCTGTGCTCTTAGACAATGTAGTATGCATGTTGGTTATAGACCTTACCATATTGCATTAGATTTAGTTGTCAGTGTTTCTGTTTCTGTCTCTCTATGCTTCTCCATGTCTTAGCCAAACTTCTAAATCTTGAGGGCAGAAAACAGGTGTTTGGAGTTTTTTAAAGAAAAACATTGCTAATACTCAGCAGAATGGCTGGCTCTTTGGTGAGTCAGGAAGGAAGAAAGGGAGGGAGAGAATTAATGAATCAATCAATCGATCAATCAAGCCACCTCTTAGAGTGTGTTAGTCCCAAACTAAACACATCTATTATGGGTTGATTTTACCAGTGTAGTGGGCATCAGTCTCAGGATAAATGTTTGAGTGTATAACAAATGCAACTTTAAATGTTTTTCTCTAATTCCTTTAATTTACATGTTGTGCTCCCATTCCACTAGGTGGGGGGAAGGAATTACTGTCTGTAATTGCTGACCTGTAATGTAATTCCAGGTCCCCCATCGCCTTTTTCCAGGGCCATGTCTAATCTGGAGGCCAAGACTATAAGGAGCTGGTATCTGTTCCCCAATGCTGTCTGTCCTGAAGGTATCTCCATGACACATTTTGTCTCATTGATCCTCCACTGTCAGTCCACAAGGTCCTGGTGGGTGCCCCCTAGTTCCTGTTTGAAAGGCTTTTGGGGTCCAGTTCATTATATCCCCAAGTCTCTTTGAACTCCATTAGGTCAAGAGAAGCCTTCTTCAGCCATTGAGGAAGGGAGCCCAGGGCACCTTGAGAGTCCATTCTGGGTTTCACCTATAGCCATGCCACATAAGCCACAGACAGTGCAGGGCCACAGAAAACTCTATGACTTTGTCTGACATATCACACAGCCATTTTTGCTCTAGGTATTTTGCTTTCCTGTATTTCATTCAAAGGGTGAAACATAGATTCCTTTGGTTCTATAAACCTATAAACATGTCTGAGCATTCTCTCTCTCTCCCCCAAGGCTTTGCTGCAGAGATGGCTACGGAGCAGGGCCCCTTTTCTCAGGAATGTAGTACATTTGCTTATACTTTGTTTTCCCATTAGCTCTCCTCTCCTTCCGCCCCAACTGCACTCAACACTACCCAACTCCCAACCAAGGGACATATTTCCAGTCTTGGGGACAAGAAGTCTAACTTTGCCTCTTTCAATTTTTCAAGTATCCACAAGCATTAAAAACTCAATACCTAAGTGACTGAAATGGGTTATAAGGTCAGAAAAATGTGATTTTGTGCATTTATGTAAAATCCATTAATATTTTGAAATATTTTGTTGCCATGCTAGTGTCACTCTCTGGGCAGTCTTCTTTTGTCCTCAGATTTAATTGAAGTCATCTTCATCTTGTCTCATACCCCGTCCACAAGTGTCTGCTGCCCTGTTGTGTGTACAGATGTGTTTGTTGGTGCCGTCAGTCCACCCCTTCTGCCTAGAGTAGACCTGCAGGTAGCTTCACACAGCACATTTGAGAGGCCTGACATAAAGCCAGGCTTCACATGGCTAGCCCAAGACCCTCTCCCCAGAGGCTGCACTTCTTTCTGGATTCTGCACGAAGGTTCAAAAACATCTTGTGCCCTCTCACAATTTGGTGTTACAGGCCTCACTTACTTAAGCCCTACATAAAAGGATGGAAGATTGTTCTTTCATTGTTTTCCTGGAGCATTAGGTCTGGCCCTGGTGGTTCACCGTTCTGTCCCTGCATGTTCTCAAAAGGGGGAAACGTTGAGACTTCAGCATGGTCACAAGAGACTGCAGTGCTGACAGCAGAGCCGGTGGACCAGGAGGAACTGATTTCTCTGTGCCTCTCAGTAACACTGTAGGAAAAACTCTCCTGTCCGTGGGAACCCTGAGGGAAGACAGCCCATATAGGAAAGAGTTCAAGAGAGAACACCTGTTGGTTAAGTCAAAAATGAAAATAATGAACCTCAGACATCAAAAGGGAAAGTTGAAGCTTCAGAAACAGCTGAAGCTACAAATGGCTGTGGGAGATGAATGTGATGCATCCATTAAGAACAGGACTATGCAGTCCCTGAGCTCTTAGGCTCTGCACCCCAACCACACTTCCATAATGTACATATTGGAAAAGATGCCACTGTTAAAATATGGACTTTTAAGTAGAAGTATTCATGTAAAATATTTATGTGAAATATTTATGTAAAAAATGCTCAGACATGTTTGTAGGTTTATAGAACAAAGGGAGTCTATGTTTTACCCTTTGAATGAAATGTAAAATATATGTGTGTGCATGTGCATAGTAAACTGGTGTCTTCAGAGTATTTGAGTGTCCTGTAAGAACTTATGGTGAGAATGTGGAGCACTGGTGAGGTCACCTGGCTTTGCCTCAGGTCCCTCAGAGAGTTGGTGGCTTGGCAACATCTATCCAGTCCAGTCTTGGGGCTGCCTGTCCTATGCTTCTCCTCCAAAAGGCTTTTTGCTCAGAATTTTAACTCCCTATGATGATGCAGGAGTCTTAAGCTACCTCTTAAGATGCCTGCTTTTAATTAATTTGTATTAAAAGAGCCTGTGTAGGGAGAAGAAAATAGAAGGCAGGATGTGGGAGAAAGAGAATATACAGTACAACCCTGGAAATAGATGCAGAAAAATAATCAATCCACCCATCGTTTTAAATCTAGCCTGTCCACCCCCATGAAGACTACACACTGCCAGGAAAAGGAGAGGATCCAGCGTGTTCTTCTGTTGGTTGCTTATGCTGATGGCTGCATCCTCTGGAGTTAACAAGTCATATATATAAGTAGGAGTTGGAAATTAGCACAATATTTCTATGTGTGAACCATTGGTTGCAGTAAAGAGACTTGGCATGTCCCCACTAGGAACAGAATGTTAGCACTGACTTACATTTGTTTAGTTCTGTACAGATTAAATTGCATTTTCACTAGCTCATTGGTATCTTCAAGATAACCTTAAGGTCACTGTAGTTATCTCCCTTTACAGAAGCGGAAACTGAGGCTGAGAGTTCAAGAATCTGTCCAAAGTTGCAAGCTTGTGAGTCCAGGCCCTTTAACTGAAGTCACTTGTTTCTTCTATGGTGCCGCAGCTGCATTGTCATGACTTCCCAGTCTTTGGGGGCTCATGGACATTTGTCAGAGTGCTGGGAAAGCTGTGGCTCTGCTGATTAAGAGCCATGCGCCAGGGGGACAAAAGAGGGAAGAGAAAGCGCATTAACAGAGCACTTGCTGTGTTCCAGGCATGTAAAAGCCTTTATCTCGTTTAATCCCTCTATTTTATTTACAACACTGCACTCTCCCACCTCAGGGTTCCAGCCTTTGCTGTATCCCTTATAGACTTGGGTAGTATCAGACCTTTAAATCCGTGTTATTCTGTCTTCCCTGATCCTGTGTAAAGAATTTTTTGTACGTGATTTTTTGTGATTCACATGATTTCTTCTAGGATTTGCCTGCTGCTTTTGTTTTTTTTTTTTTTCCTTGGGTCTATTTTTCTACTTGGTTGTTTGCATTTTTCCAGTTGATTTTCTTATTGATTTCCTTGTTTGCTTATGTAATCCTTTGTTGGTTTTGTGTTACAAATACCTTATACTAGCTTAAGGCTTACCTTTTCACTCTGTTCATGGTATCTTTCAATTTTTTTTTTTTTTATTTTAAAGTTTTGGCCTTTTCACATTTAGGTATTTAACATACCTGGATTATTTTCCATGAAATCTGTAATCTAGGGATGAAATTTTATTTTGCAAACACCGTTTGCTAAGTAGTTCATCCTTGCCTCTACTGAATTTCAGTGCCATCTTGGTAGTGTATCAAGTTTCCATATGTGCGTGGAACTGTTCGTGGACCCTCTGCTTTGTTTCATTCATCTAAATATGTCTATCCCTGTGCCAATACCACCCTGTCTTGATAATTATATGTGTATAATGAGTCTGTTCTTCACATTTTTCGTGATTATTCTTAACCGTATGCTCTCGCATAGGTGTCTTAGAATCAATTTGTAAAATTATACATACACATTTCACTTTGTGATTTTCATGGAAATTGTACTGAATTACTAGATTAATTTGTAGAGAACTGGTATTTTTACAGGACTAATGCCTGATGGAACCTGAGTTTCACCTGCCATAAGCCTGTGAAGGCTGGAGCTCACTCTTAATAATGAAATGACTTCTGGCTTCTGTCTGTCAGTTTCGCTGTGAATGGAAAGCTCTTTCTGAATGGCCATCCTTCACTGAATCTTGAATTCATTACAGCAGATATTTTTCTTGATGGTGAGCTGAAGGGAGAAATGATTATTGTAGTGCAATTTGCCAAGAGTTTTTTCTAGCTGAGTGATCAAATATATGTAATTAGGGAGAAGAAAGCCTGTAAGAACAGTGCAAGAGCCAACTCAGCTCTGACAACTGAGTCCCTGAGATGGCCTGAATGAAAGTGCTCACATACACCAGGGCACAGTGAGCAGCCTGCATGGGCTGGAAACTGTCAGCAGGACAGGGATGCAAAAATAGAATAGGACAGTGCCTTCGAGCCTGCTGAGGTTGATATGCCCAGCCAATTTCATTCCAAAGATTATTACCCTTTTCTTCTGATGTCTACTTTCCTGATCCTCCCAGCTTTCCAGCCATAAGTACCTAAGACTCAAAGAAAAACAATCCCTGAGTCCTGAATAGTAATAACGCTAATCCTTTGTTCTAGTAGCTTCCAATCCTGGTAAATGAGGATTTTTTAAAGATGAGAGCCTATTTCTTTTAACTCTTAAGATTTTCTAGAAATTAAAATAAGTGGCTTTATTATGGTAAACTACAGAAACATAATTAATATTTTTGGTTAAGGAGATAAAAATATAGTGATTGTTTGTGACCATAATCATAGTTGTTATGATGGTAAGTCATTTCTCTTTGCTTAAGAAGGAACTCTGAATTTTAGGTATTTTCATCAAACTTTTTTTTTTTTAGAAGTAAAGGGCAAATATTCCTAACCTTTTTAGAGTTAGAATACTTTGTAATTTTGAAACATGCCATTTCCTATCCTTCTGAAAGTACTCAATGGAATATGTTTATTTTTTAAATGGAAAATTTTAGAATCTTTTCCTATGAGATCTTGAGGATCTTTTTGGCATTCTGAGATAAACCTGTGATGTTCATGGCTGATAATCACAGCTTTAGAAAATGCACTTTATACCAAGAAGGAAAACATAGCTGGCAAACCATCAGAACGAACTGTGGTATTAAAAATGCAGATCCCTGGTACCATGCCAAGAGATTCATTAGCCACCTGTGATAATTTTCTATGCTTTTGAAGCAAGAGTCTTATTGTCTCAATTTTTTGCAAATGACCTATTTCATTTTTCCATGATAGTTACTTATTCCAAATTCACGTGCTTTTATTTTCTTCTAAAACTAAAAAAGTTAGAAGATTATTTTAAAAGGATGCAGCATTTGCTTTTTAAAATCAGTTAATTTAGGGAAAAGAAAAGAATATAACCCCCCAAAATGTTTGATGTATAAATTCCAAACTCATTATTCCTTCTTGAAAAAAGAGAAAGGAATGTTAAAATTCTCATGAGTCTTTCTCATGAGAAAGGTTGGAGAAAGAAAAAGAGAATTAAATTTAAAGTCAGTAAAATAATCATCCCATTTGAAACTTACGTTATTTTTCATGACTTGGAAAGTATGCCCAGGAATGTCTGATGACTGAAGCCTCTGAGAAGGCAGTGTCCTAGTGGGAGCTGTAACTCTCTGTTGATAAGGAATCCTGTCCCTTTGGTTTTGTTTATTGGGAGTGGTGATGTTTTTTGAATTTGAGTCTTGCCCTTGACATTAGCAGAAGTACATCTCATTTTCCCATGGATGAACACTAAGTATTGATGTGAAAAGACACATCTGTGAAAAGGTCAGTGTTAACATCCTCATACTCATTGCCATGACAAGGATATGGAATTATTTTACCAGACTAAGTTAAAATATATGTGTTGAGGGGGAGAGATGTGGGCTGGGGATATAAAAACAAGGCATCCCAACCAGATTTTCTGGGCTATGCCTTTAGTTCTCTAAAGAAAAATAATTTAAATATGTAATTAAATAAGATTCATAATGCTTATAGCATACGAATGTGATCTCATGAAATTTAAACAATAGAGATAAAAGCACAAGTCCCTCTTGAGGTCTCTTTTTCTAATTTCACCCCTTTTCATATGTAACCCCTTTCATCAGTTTTGATGTAGTCTTCTACATTGTTTTGTAAGTATTCACATACAAATTTATCTGCAAAGAAATGCTTAGAAGTATATAGAGCTTTTTAAAGCATTATGACATAATATTCTGCATATTGTTCCACAGCTTGCTTCTTCCACTTAATATGTCTTAGTTATTTTCAGATAACTCTATAGACCTTTTTTAGTGACCACATATTATTCCATATTATTAATTTAGTCATTACTTATTGATACAGGAGTTGGTCAAGAAATATCTGCAGCTAGGTGGACACGGAAGGTTTGGTTATCTCTGAGTAGCTCAAAGTCATTGAATGACTGCAGGGAGTGGACATCAGAAGGAGGCCACCTTCTCCTTCTACCAGTTGACTTGGAGGTTACTTCACCTACCTATAGCTCTGCTCAGAGGGACGTCTCTGATCAAGCATTAGGCAACAGTGCCCAGGCACTTTACTGAAATATATTTAAAACTAAATTAAGAAGTTGAAATAGCTTATCTATGATGTTAAACATGTGAAAAGAAAGACCAGGCAGTTTTGTCCTTGAGAGCAAAATTCAGATGATAAATTTGTCATTAGAACAACAGGCATAGGGAGTTCAATCTTTTAAATAAAAGAGTCATAACATCTATCTTTTTACAGTGTTGCACAGTTCTCTGGCATGGGCTCTAAAGAACTGAATAATATAGTTAGCTATTATCCTTTTCTTTCTTATGGTCTCTTCCTTTAGTCCTTAACCCTATTTGTCATGGTTCTTCTCTTAAGTCCCAGATATTTGGGCATAAGAAGGAACTTAACATTTCTAAGACATGGTTGTTATAAAAGCAATATAATTTCAATGTCTTCTCCCACAACCACAGACCTTTTGATATAGGACTCAATAACATTGTTGCAGTATGGAAATCTTTTGTCAAATGAGATAAGCAGTAATACATAATTTGTATGAATAAAGAAACAAGGAGAATTCTCAGTCTTAGTCCACATTGACATAAAATAAATATTGAGAAGTCTTATGATATAATTATATTAATCCAGATACAACTAAAAGAGACAGAATGTGTTTAAAATTACAAGTGTTATCCATCATTCAATAAAGCCCATTGAGAATATTTTTAGTGCTTATTATCCTTGTCCGTTTCTATGACTGCTAAATAATTGTTTGCACTTTTAACATTTTGACATCCTGGAGCTCTTGTAGTTAGGCTTTCATTTCATGTGATTGTTTGGTAAACAAATGTTTTCAATGGACTAAAAATAAAGGTATACCATGTGTCCGAATTCAGCCCTCCCACATGGTTCTATTTTAGGCACATTGAAGGGTTGGGAGAAGAACAAGGAAGCCAAGATGGGTGATACAGAGCCATTGCATGATAAGCTCAGGGTCTCTCTTTATGTCAGCCCAATATGCTAGCGTTTGGTTTGAATGTGTCCCCTCCAAAAATCAAGTTTTGCCAATAAAATACTATTAAGAGGTGGGGTCTTTAAGATGTGATTAGACCAACAAAGCTCCTCCCCTATGAATGATGATTAAGTGCCCTTATAAAGGAGCTCTATGGAGGAAGTTGGTTTCCTCTTGCCCTTCCTGTTAGGGATAAGGGAAATTCACAAAGTTAGGATATGGGCACAAGTTACTAACTGCATGGTAAGTGCTTGAAGGCCTGATTAATACTACATATCAATTAAAGAGAAGCTACAGTTGGTTCTGCCCTGTGAAGATGCAGCAAGAAGGCCCTCACCTGGCACTTTGACATTGACTTTCCAACATCCAGAACCTTGAGGAAGTAAATTGATGTTCTTTATTAATTACCCAGTCTGAAATATTCTGTTATAGCAGCACAAAACAAACTAAAACATATACCTAGCGTAAGTTTAATGCCTATCTTCAACAGTGTTTTTGTTTTGTTTTGTTTTGTTTTAAGGCATGAGTTACTAACAGTTTCTTTCATATGGGATGTTTGGAATTCAGCACATTCCGTAAGGCATACTCTTGACACTAGTGCCAGAGAAGCTGGGGGCTGTAGCTGGCCTTCTTGTGTCAGGCATGCCATCTTGAATCATTGGGCTACTCCCACACCTTTGTTTTGTTTAAAGTATTTTTTGCCATTTTAGAAGATTTTATTTAGTAGTATCAAGGTAAAGTCAAATTCAGGTAGTACCAAATTCCCTTGTGCTTAATAACTTTTTTTTTTTTTGCTTTTACTTTCCATGGCAGATTTATATAGGTCATATCCGTAGTTATCTATCAGCTTTCATATATAGGCAAATCCCATTTTGATGAGGAATATTCTCATATCAAAATGCTCAGAATATTTCCAAGGCCAAGCCACTAGCCCACTTGTTTTTAGTTATATTAAGTAGAGTGAAATGCTTTGTTCCTGGACCTTAGTCCGTCTCCCTTCTGTACTACTTCTCCTGAGATGTCATTCTTTGAGAGTGCTACCTAAAGGTAACTTTAACAAAGTTGCCTTTCTCTTAGTGTCAGGCACTGTTTCAAGGGCTTTACATATAGTAACTCGTTTATTCCCCCAACAACCCTATGAAGGAGATACTTTTATCACTCATATTGAATTTATGAAGCCCAGGGAAGTCAGGTAACTTGCTCAGGCCCCCATAACTAATGAATGGCAGAACAGGACTCATAACAGTCTCCCTGGCTCTGGAGGCCTTGCTCCTAACAGCCACATGATTCTACCTCTCCTAAGTCAGCACTTCCAGCTAAGATAGTCACATCTCTCCAGATCAGCTCCCAGTTCCTCTAGCATGACATTGGCACCGGAATCAGAACTCTCAACTTCTTTCAAACTAGCACACGCTTTCCAACTTCTCTGTTATGTCCCACAACCCACTCTCCCCCTTGTCCCTTGGCTAAAAGCAGCTAATCTTTTGCCAAATATTCTGTAGCTTCTGCTCACTCTTCCTTTTTCTTTGGCAATCAACTTTCTACCATCTAGAGTCAAGATTTTAGTTCTTTTCCTCCACTTTCTGTATACTCTAGTCCTACAACACATAGACACTAGAAAAATCTTTCCTTTCATATACCATTTTCATCAAACTCTTGGCCATGGGAAAGAATCAGCAGTAGCTTCTCTTTAATTAGTATACGCAGGTTGAACATCCCAAACCTAAATTCAATATGCTCCAAAATCTGAAACATTTTGAGCTCTGGCATGATACTCAAAGGAAATGCTCATTGGAGCATTTCAGATTTCAGAGTTTCGGATTAAGGATGCACAACCAGTAAGTATCATGCAAACATTCCAAAACCCAAATCAAAACATCTTAAATCTGAAGCACTTCTGGTTCTAAGCATTTTGGATAAGGGATACTCAACCTGGAGTATTAACATGGCCTTTTAGCATCCACTGTGCAGTGGATAACTTGTGCCCACATCCTAACTTTGTAAATTTCTCTCATCCCTATCAGGGCAGGCCCTCTGTTTAAGCTAGGCAGTCTGTTTCAGATGGAGCCATTCATTCAACAAACATTTGGCATGTGCCTTCTATGTGCCGGATAAGTGAACCAGCGTGAGTATCTGGCTTCCCAATACTCCCTGTCCAGTGATGAAGACAGTTAGGTTTAACACAGTGGGGTGATGATTCAACATATTTCTGGGATCTTCTTAAGACTACCAAGGGAGCATCTCAGCTCCTGGGCAAGGAGTCCAAGAAGTTGAGTGTTCCGTTTTCCACCCGCTGTTATATAGAAAGACCCACCAAAAGAAGCAGAAATAAATGTTAGGAAAGCTATCCATCCTCTCTGCCATGCACTGCTTTGTTTATGTTTTTAGTACTTATTACGTTCTAACATTTATTGTTCATTATCTGCCTCCTCAGCTAGAATGTAAGAGCCATGAAACAGGTATGAATATTGTCTTGTTCACCATTACATCCCCTAGAAACTACCTGCTGCGTAGTAGGTATTCAATTAATATGTGCTTAATTAATTTTGTCAGCTGAAAAGATCTTTCTGGAACTGTGTTGAAAAGGGGTGTGAGGCTACCCTCTCTTCTGCAGGAAAAAAAAAGTGCCAGGATTTAGCATGTTTTTTTATGGCTTGGATAGAGGGGCTCAGAACCTAAGCTGTAAAACTGCTATCTAGGACCAGGGGGAATCAAGGGAGGTGTCATGGGAAAGGGGCCACCTAAGCTGCTATATCAGAGAGGAGGAGAGTTTTCCAGGCACAGGATCAGAAGGGCATTTCTAACAGTGGAAAGAGTGTGCCCAAGGGTCTTAATCAGTCCTCCCCAAAAGAACATGCTCATTCCTACTCCCATAGGGTGGTGTCTACTGTTTCTACCTTAAAATGCTCGTCCCTTCCGCACTTTCTATCAGTTTGTGTCTTCTCCTGTAAGTGCTTAGTCCTACAATAAGAAGTTCCTTTGCCCATTACCACAAAACAGATTGTTCCCTGGCTGAGCCCTCAGAAAAAAATCAGTTTAATAGGGACACAGGGATGCCCTTCTGAAATCTGCACTCAGGAGCAGTGGTTCATGTTTCCTGTCATTTCAGCTACATTCCTCTTTCTAGCTGCAATTGGAATCCTTAGATTACAAGAGTCCTCCCAGGTCATCTTCTAATCTACCTTATGCATTAACCCTTCTATAGTTAGATTGTTAAACTGCCCAGATATGGACCGTGCCTTTAATTTCTAATGTGGGACTTATTTCTCTCTCTAGATCACATGGTCCTGCATTGTGACCTAGCAGCCCCTACTCTGACATTTCCGCTCAGGAGAGCCATTTATTTCTTCATTTCCAAGTGGGAGGGATCTCCCTGTGAAACTGACAATACAGATCTCTTAATACATGCTGAGTGTAGTCAGAACTAGCCCCAGCCATTCTGGGGTCCTTGGCTGGGCTTTAAAGGGGCTCAGTCCTCTTGATGCTTTACAGCACCTGAGGTTCCTTACGCACCTTTCCACCCTCACGGCTGTCCATTCTGTCAGGCGATCAATCAACATTTATTGAGTGGCTCGCAGGTCAGACACAGTAAAGTTCTGATAAATGTGACCAAGAGTCGTAGTCCAGCAGGGAAGACTAGCAAGCAAATTGCCCTTCTGTCCTTCTGAGTTGGGGGGTGCCAGCTGCCCTAGAGGGAATGTAGGCTCCCTGCTTGGGTTTGAATTCCTAAGCCAGCTGGGCTGGGGACTTCTGTTAACAGCAGAGCAGAGCTTCTTCCCTTGATTTTCACAGGTGACTTTGATGTCACCAGCCAGTGGCAGCATGCTACCATAGTTATGTGTGCCAGGGTGAAACATATGGCATATTCTTACCAAATGTGTGCAAATCTGGACAGGAAGAGATGATGACATTGATGGCGCTTCTCTGTTTGGCTGTTATTCCTCATTTATTTCCTAGCTTTCCTTTCTCTGCTTTTTTTTTTTTTTTTCATTTTTTCTTTCTTCCATTCCTTTGAGTGTACTCTTAAGTCCAACCCCACCCTTACCCTAGTCAAATAGCTCTTATCACACCATACTGAAATTGCCACTTTACTTGTCTGTTGCCCACACTAGATTGTCAGCTCATCAACGGAACTGTCTTGTTCACTCTGAGATTCCTAGCACAATGCCTGACACATAGTAAGCATCCTATCCCTTTTAGAGAATGACTGTGACTGAATGTCTTTCCCTCCTAGTGTTCCTATGTTTAGCCCTTAGAGTAATCTAGTTACATACGCTTTTTATAGACAACATAGCATAATCACAAGATTCAGACAAGCCTGGACTGGAAACTCAGTCACTTACTAGCAATTCTGAACATCAGTTTCCACAGAAATAAAATAGAAATAATACCTACTTCTCAGTATTACCAATACCAAGAAGATTAGGTGTGATAACATGTAAATATCTAAAATATCATAATGGCCAATTAATGTTTGTTTCTATTTTCTTTCTAATTGGCTGTATAGATCCTTTATTCATTGTTTTTTTCACCTAGAATGTGGAGAGTTGGCATTTATGTCTATTAGGTTGTGCTAATAACAAACAACCCCAGAATCTCAGTAGTTTAAAACAATGGCTTGTTTCTTCACTGTGCTGTGGGTCCACCTCAGGTCTGTGAGGGCTCTGCCAGACATCCAGAAGTCCCCTGGCTTCCATGTTACGGAGGCAGGTGAAAGGGGAAGTGGTAAATTAGACAGTGGCTTTTAAAGGCTTCAGCTCAGAAATGGCACATGTCTCTGCCACTCATGTTTTACTGCTCAATCCCTACCTCATTCAGAGAAGAGTAAAATCCTACCACACACCACAAGAGGAGAACTGGGATATTGTTGAACACTGATGATGAGTCCAGCAATATTTAAGATGAGTTGACTTTGAAACACAATGAAACCTTATTCATTTAGGTCACTTTGATCTAGATTGAGAATGAGGATTATTGAACAAAAGAGTAGCATCAATAAAATTGTAATGGCAACTGCTTAGCCTGCTTAAGAGAATAAAAAATTATTTTAAGGACATTAAGTGTTAGTTATTAGCTATAGGGCACTTGAGTTGGAATCTAATTTTAAGTGTTATCACAACAAGCAGTAGAGACCTCTAATATTACAGATTAACCCTAGTATCAGTATGTATTTGCAGGTAATAAAAGTGCAGTTTCTAAGTAACTCATAGGTTTGTCATAATTTAAACTGATCTTTCTTCTAGCATTTATTTAAATTTGGACTATTTTACTGTGTTTGTACTATACTTTTTATCATAGTCGTTTGTATTGATTTCCTGCAATAGTAGAAACATAACATTTAGGTGTCTGGGCTCTGGACTCAGACTGCCTGGGTTCAAATAATCGTTCTGTCATTGACTGGCTGTGTGGCCTTAGGCAAGTTACTCAACCTCTCTGCCTTATTTTTCTCATCTGTGAAACGGGGATAATGCTAGTACCTACTTCATAGAACAGCTTTGAGGAGTAAATGAGTTATACATGTAAAGTACTTACAACAGTATTTGGCGCATAGTAAGTGCTCAATAAATGTAACTATTTTCATCATTTTTAGGCACAGTGGAGAAATGCAGAGGAAGTATGATACAGGCAGAGGTTTTTATGTTTTGCTTGCTGTTCTGATCCATGTTTAGGACAGCGTCACATAGCAGGCACTTAGTAAATATTTGTTGAGTGAATCAATGTATGAGCACTACCTTTGTGAAATTTAAACGTCGGCTTAATTCTTAACTACTTTATTGGAATAATAAGAAAATTTCCTTTTATTAAAGCTACCTTGACCAACCTTGAATTTTCAGGATCCAGGATGAACCAGTAACTAACCTCACTGGCCAAGGATTTTCAGTTTTTCCTTCACTTGCCAGCTCACTTAAATCCGGCAGAGGTGCCAATGTCAAGCTTCTGGGATTGGCACTCTCCTCCCTCCTCTTCTCACCCTCAGTTGGTGACTCTGGCATTACAATATTGAGCCTCTCACAACAGAGGCTGGTGACAATGAAGCCATGCTATAGCTTCCTCCTATAACAATTCGGATGATTATTGTGTTTCATAATGTGGCTTTCTGTCCCATTGAATTTCATCATGTTCTTACTGCCAGGAAGGGATGAAGGAGACATTGAAAATGGACATGTGAAGTGCAGAGCTTGTATGCTCTCTACAGGAGCCCCTTGCAGATGGTCTGCTTCTCTCCTGGTGCCCCCACATAAGTCCACTCATCAGCCTAATAAGGTGTTCAGGCTTGTGAATGTGCCTTCCTTTCCATCCTTCACCCATGTGCATGCTCTTTTCTCTCTTGCTCCTTTGTCTGTGACTCTGTACATGCCCCCATGTGATCTGGCCCTCCCTGCCTCTCTCACCTGTTCTGCATTGCCTGCCCCTCAGCCAGCCACTTGGTCCCCTTGCTCTTCTAGAACTTAAGCACATTCCTGCCTCAGGGCCTTTACGCTTGCTGCCCTTCTGCCCAGAAAGTTTTCCCCCAGTTATCTGTAGTGTTTGCCTACTCACTTCAAAAAGTCTCTGCTAAAATGCAAACTCCTCCAGGAGGCCCTTTTTGGCCACATGTAAAATATCCCCTACCTCCATTTTTCTTCTAAGCACTTACCTCTAATATCACATGATTTATTTATATGTATATGTCTGTTTCCTACCATTGAAGTGTAGGCTCCGTGAGCACAGACAATATACCTTCAGTGCCTAGTGGTAGTCAGCACTCAATAAATATCTATTGAAAGGAAGGAAGATCAGCTTATAGCTAAAACATAACATGAGTTGATTTAAAGTCAACTTACAGGAGAAGGCTGAGTAAATAATAGAGTAGACAGTACAAAGAAGTTGCAGAAATGAAGGTGATAAATGAATGATTGAAGTTTGGGAAACATGGATCTAGCAGGTACAACGTCCGTGAGCTGAAGGAGGCAGAGGAGTGGAGAGGAGTGCTCTGGAGTTGGCTTCTAGAGTCAGGCTTTGAAGGAGAAGAGCAGGTAAGTCAGAGCTAGAGGGACCAGCGTGACATTGGAAGTCTAAGTGGTGTTCACCAAAGCTTGAGGAGAGAACTGAAAACTGAGTTGGCAGACAGACTTGATGGGTGCTCAGAAGTGAAGAGGTATTTTAGAGTTTTATTACTAAGACACTTATTGACTTAGAAAGGCTATAAATCAGTACTGTGGCTGACCTTGTAAATTACAAAACTATATGTACCTGACCCCATATTTCAATGGCAGAGACAATATATCAGGTTTTTTCCCCACTGCTGTTAACCTTGTTCAGACATATGGAAATCCTGATGACTGCATTGACTAATGAAAAATGAAATGGAGGCTGTGATTTTTTCCGGGCATCAAGGAAAGGAGGGTAAGTTTAAGCGGGTGGAGCTGTGGCACCCAGTAATGTTTATTAGGGAAAGTTAATCCAGGTACTCAGCAATAAATTACATCACCACCCAGGAGTCAGCCTTCCTCCCACCAGCCAAAGTGAGCAGTCATTTAGACAGCCATGAAAAAGGAAAGGAAGGCTGGGTGCAGTGGCTCACACCTGTAATCCTAGCACTTTGGGAGGCTGAGGCAGGCTGATCATCTGAGGTCAGGGGTTTGAGACCAGCCTGAACAACATGGAGAAATCCTGTCTCTACTAAAAATACAAAATTAGCTGGGCGTGGTGGTGCATACCTGTAATCCCAGTTACTTGGGAGGCTGAGGCAGGAGAATCACTTGAACCCGGGAGGCAGAGGTTGTGGTGAGCCGAGATCATGCCATTGCACTCCAACCTGGGCAACAGAGCAAAACTCTGTCTAAAGAAAAGAAAATAAGAGAAAAGAAAAAGGAAAGAATGAGATAGATATGTGTTGCTTCTCAGAACTTGAATTTGTTTTGCATTGGGCAGGTCTATGCAAACCTGCCCCAAAGTCTGAGGAAGCTGAGATGCCAAAGAAAGAGGCTGACGTATCCAACTTCTTAGAAAGAAACATTTAATAGGGACTTTAAATGTTTAACAGAAGCTATGTCTGTGTCTCAGGCAGTGGTGAGACACAATGGTGGATCCCCATGCCATTAACCCCCAGACCCAGGGTTTACATACCATAGGGGAGGGCTGGTTCAGAAGGTATATGTAGAACAATCAAAATATTACAACATCAAGGATATTTACCTAAGGGCAGGATTTACAGTGAGTATGTGCTCTTATACAAGGAACAATCGATAAACTGGAAATCTTAGATGTCTTCCTGGAACAGGTGTTGATCAGGAGCCAACATGGTAGATTAGCTTTCAAGGTGGAATTGCTTCAGTCTCCAAACAGAATTTTGTTGCTGTTCTTGTTAATTAAACACTTAAATTATTTAAAAATCAAAACAGAAGCATATAAAGTGGAAAATAGAAATCTCCCATAATTCCTGACACAACAACACTTAACAGGCAATTGTTTCATTCAGCAACTATTTATTGAGCTTCTTCTATATGCCAAGCACAAGCACTGTTTTGGGAAGTTCCTGTTCATTGTAATTAGAGATCTTCGTTCCCACTGGACTTACATTCTACTGCTGTGCAATGCAATACAGTAAGCACTAGCCACATGTGGCTATTTAGATTTAGTAAAGTTAAATACAATTTAAAATTGAGATCCCATGTCCCACTGGCCACATTTCAAGTGCTCACTGGCCATATGTAGCTAGCGGCTACTGTATGGAACCACACAGGTATAGACTATTCATCACTGCAGAAAGTTCTATGGGACAATAATGTCCATTCATACTCTTCAGCAACCAACTCTTGTCGCTTAATCTAGCATGGTCATCTTCTTTTATCAATAAATAAATCAAACACATTGATTTGTATCCTCCTATTAATGGATATTTAATTCCAGTTTTTCACTATTATAAACAATATTGCCATGAACATCCTTGGAACTTACATCCTTGTGCATTTCTCCAACCCTTTTGAAATTGTCCCTGCACAGAAACAAGTGAAAGCCTAGAAGCCCTAAATCTTTGCGATAACTTAGTTTTGTTAAGAGTTTAAATAGTCCTGTAGACAATGAGATTCATCTTAGTTATCTCTGCCAGAGGCTGAAGGAAATGAGTGAGTATCTCCATGGGGGCTTAAGTCTGGACTGGAGTTAGGCCAGGTAAGGAGCACCTAGAAGGCTGCAGATAGCAGCCTCTGTACCCCAGCAGGAAGTCTAGCCCTGTCCTCAGGGTCAGGGAAACAGAGAGAGCTGCTGCTTTCTGTCCTACTTCTTCCAGATCCTAACCCTGCTTGCAATGCTACTTGAATGTGCTTTGAGCCTAAGTGAGTTTCAAGAGGGAGACATCTTTCTGTAAGCTTCCCTGATTTTTCTCCATTTGTTTCTGGAATCCACTTTCAAGGCTCAGCCTTGCCTCAGAAAGGGATGAGAAGAAGGGGAATATTTCTACCTTTCTCCTCCTCACCACGGCCCACTGGCAACCTTCTCTGGACTGCGTCCCAACTCTGAATCAAGCATGCCTAACCTATACACTAATTCATGCTGCCTCCAAAAGAAAATAGAGAAAAGTGATAGATAAGGGGCCTCATTTAGTGGGGGCTTAAATTTCAGGCATAGTGATGCTGGCTCGGTTCAATGGAGATTTACAACAACAGGTGCAGTGGAACCTTAGATTGGGGCAGAGAGTGGTTTGTGTGTGTGTTGGGGGAGGGGAGAAAGTGGGGGCCTCATTTGATCTGTCTGCTACTGGAAGAGAAATAAACTCAAATTGCCCTTCTCTTCTAAGAAACAAAGGGATGAAAGAAACGTTAGGCCACTAAGCTTCCCTTTTATTCTTGCCTCTTTCTCAAACAGATCACAAAATAATCCCGTATTATTGCCTTCCCCAAAAATATGAAAAAAAAAGACACTACTATTCCCCCAATACTTACAGAATCTTATGATAACATGGTAAGGCTGGACCTCAAGAAACATAATGGGAAAAAAAAAATTTTTAAAGAACTCTTCCAAATAACAGTGAGAACGAGAGGTGGGGAAGGCAGACAGTAGTCTGAAAGGCTTTTAAGTATGCCATGACTTGGTCTTCTGATTCCATCCTTTTCTGCAAATGGACAATTAGTTGTGACAGAGATTTGCGTAATTAGCAGACAAGCTAAACTCTGAATGAAGTATTCTTTGTAACCGAATAAGAAAAGCATTTTCCAGGGGCACATCACAGCCAGAAGTGTCACCATATGACTCCCACACTGTACTCCAATTTTATTGACATTTCTAAAATAAAGTATAAGCTTGTCTCTTTAAACAAATCACCATGTGAGGTGGGCCTTTGGTACTATTTTTTAAACCAGCAACAAGACTGGTCTTGGGCTAAGATTCAGAAAAGAGCAGAAATAGTATACCTGATGTCATCCTTCACAGCTTCCTTCTTGGCCTGCACCTCCCGGAAACCTTCCAGGTGGTCTTCTCAGGGGAGCCCTGGGGCCTCTGCTGCAGCTGCATCAGGTAGAATCTTCCTTCCATACATATAGCCACACATCTTCATGATGAAATATAGGGGTAGACAGTGTGGAGGGTAAGAAGGTACAGGACTTGTTGCAGGAAGTGGCACATCAGATATGCTTCCTGGAGGGCAGAAGGGATCAGCCTCCAGCAGGACCATCCACAGAAGATGCATCTGGGCTTCCATGTCACTCTCTCTGAGATGCTGGACTGGCCCATTCATTCTGAAACTATACACTGGGGGAATATTTCCTGCTAAAATCAAATTATGGCAGTCTTTTCCCAATTCAAAGAAAAATAAAGTAAGCAGATCAAAATTTCCTCACCGTGAGTTTTCATCTATCCTGTGTTTTCTTAACTTCATTGCTGCTTCATCTTTTGTAGCACCCTGCACTCCCTACTCTGAAAAAAAAAAAGAAGAAGTAAGCAAATATTAACAGGAAAACTGCCAGCTGAGCTTAACTCATGGGCATGTTGTGGTAACTCTTTTGTGTACCTTGTTTTCTCCTAGTTCAGAAGACGAAGGCAGTGGTAATAATGTCATAGTGTTCTTCTATCAGGTGCAGCATAGCTCCCTGGGCTCTACTGCCCCACAGCTTTTGAAAACAACCAGATCCAGATAGTCTCTCAAGTCAGCTCTGAGAGTCCAGCAAACCATTTTAAGCTATTCAGAACCACCAGAAATGTCAACACACTTTGAAAGGGAACTTATTGTAGTGAAAATGGCAAGTTTGTTATTCAATAGAATTAATTCAATGAACTAAAAACAATCCACCTTTCAGGAAGCACTCCTAGTGAGATATGCCTGTTTGAGAACTTGGCTGCAATTCCTAGTAGGAGACTATGTGCTGCCTTCCTTGGGAATGGGAAGATTGATGAAACTTAGCCTGGCATAAGTGGCTGTATATGGGCATTTCCCCCACTTACAGTAGGTTTAATTGCTAGAAAAAGGGCCGAATGTCAAAATGCTATAAGAGATCTGATTTCCCATGGTGACAGCTGATAACAGAACATTAGGTAACTGATCAAGCCTACCTTTTTAAAGAAAGAATCTCAAACATTGTATTTCAGTTTACGCTGAATGCTGAACTTCAGAATCTCTTTGTCTACAGTGTATTTAGATTGATTTAATAGACAACCTAATAACCAACATATGAAATTGTATTAATTACTGTGATACAGTATCGTGATATTTTTTATTGTCCTCCACACTTCCCTTATTTAACACCTAAAACCTTTGGATAAACTGTTATTTTACAATCATGGTAGTCAGAAGAGAGCCATTTTAGAGAGATTTTTCACATAGGCAGCTTAGAGAAAATTTTTAGAAATAGTTTGTTTTCGTGATTATCTAGGATCGTCTATTTTTCTGCCTCCTTGATGCTTCCCATTTGTCAATTTTTGCTTTCGTTGCAATTGCTTTTGATGTTTTTGTCATGAAATCTTTGCCCGTGCCTATATCCTGAATAGTATTGCCTAGATTTTCTCCAAGTGTTTCTCCTAGTTTTAGGTTTTACATTTAAGTATTTAATCCATCTTGAGTTAATTTTTGTATAAGGCGTAAAGAAGGGGTCCAGTTTCAGTTTTCTGCATATGGCTAGCCAGTTTTCCCAGCACCATTTATTAAATAGGGAATCTTTTCCCTATTGCTTGTTTTTGACAGGTTTGTCAAAGATCAGATGGTTATAGATGTGTGGTCTTATTTCTGAGATCTCTATTCTGTTCCATTGGTCTATGTGTCTGTTTTTGTACCAGTACCATGCTGTTTTGGTTACTGTAGCCTTGTAGTATAGTTCCAAGTCAGGTAGTGTGATGCCTCCAGCTTTGTTCTTTTTGCTTAGGATCATCTTGGCTATACAGGCTCTTTTTTGTTTCCATATGCATTTTAAAGTAGTTTCTTCTAATTCTGTGAAGAATGTCAATGGTAGTTTAATGGAAATAGCAGTGAATCTATAAATTACTTTGGAAAGTATGGCCATTTTCACAATATTGATTCTATCCATGAGCATGGAATGTTCTTCCATTTGTTTGTGTCCTCTCTTATTTCCTTAAGCAGTAGTTTGCAGTTCTCCCTGAAGAGGTCCAGCACATCCCTTGTAAGTTGGATTCCTAGGTATTTTATTCTTTTTGTAGCAATGCTTCCTGGAGCAGTACAGATGTTCAGGATCAAAGGGCTGCTTGTCCCAGTGCCTGCATCCCCAACAGAATTCCCACTTTCTGGGCCTCTCTGGCAACTTTACACCCTGCCAGGCAAACCTGCATTTAAGACTGTGCAGGTTCTGAAGCGTATTCCCAATGGTTTTCCTTCCTTCAGGCTTCCCACCACTTGATTTCTCACAAAAAGCCTCAGAATTCTAGCTGGGCAGCCTCTTGCAACCATGTCACATTCTCTTTTGAATGCACAAGTCTTTCCATATCCATCACACATCCCAAACCTGCCTAATAATAATAGATTTCACCTGTCATTTTCCCCTTTAATCAGCTGTTTTAAAAAGCCGAATTTGCTGGAGGCTTTAGAAAGTAGTGCAGCTGGTTTTTGTTTTGTTATATTTTTAAGGTAATAGCTGATACATATAAAACTTATGTGATCTGTGTGGTATAAAACATACTTATATAATAAACACCTGTGAATCCACCACCCTATCCTGGCACTTTGCTTACCTGCCTCCAGATGAATCTGCCTTCCTCACCCATCTTTCTCTTTAAAACAGAGAAGGAGAATGATAAACACAAACTTCAGAATTTTTGTCACATATGTGTGTATACCTAAACCATGTATAGTTTAGTTTTGCTTGTTAAATAGACAAACAGAATTTATCAGCCAATTGAGGTTGCTCTTCTCAAGTAGCCTTTTTGGGAGTTTATCCACTTACCCATGTAGGCTGCAATTGCTCAAAATAATCTGGGAGCTCTTTGTTTGAAATTTCATGCAGAGACAGTTTATCAGCCACTCAAGAAAATCAGTGCTGCTGCTTTATGTCAATTTTTGGTCTGATTTAACTATTTTTTCTATAACCTCTCTATTTTCCCCACTCACTTATTTAAAAACTGTGCAGTGAATGTCTTCTGTGAGCTAAGTACTGTGCTAGGCATGCAAGGAGAGTCCAGAGTCTCTGCTCCCACTGGAGCATGTCCTCACACCTCCTCTCACCTGTCTTCCTTTGTCATTTGATCAATAACTATAGGCTTCAGACTGCAATAACTATGGGAGCAAAAACTATAGGCTAGGAGACTCCAAGACACCAAGCGGGATCCAGAGGGGAGACTTCTGGGAGGACTTCAAGAAGGAGTCCCCCTCTGTGCGTGCCTATTTGTCTTTGGCCTTTTGTGACCTCACCTAGATAGTTACAGCTCTAATTTTGTTAGTCTGCCTTCCTCACTAATCCAGGCATCTTTATATCGTTACCTCCACACCTGCTGAGGCGCCCTGCTGTGTGGTACATAACTCAAGAACTCTACAATGAAGGGGGAAATTGTCCCTATAAAACCTGATGTCTGACAACCTAGATTATAATTTTCTTGAGACAGAGTCTCACTCTGTCACCCAGGCTGGAGGACAGTGGTGATCATAGCTCACTGTAGCCTCGAACTCCTGGGCTGAAGTGATCCTCCCGCCTCAGCCTCCCAAGCAGCTGAGACTACAGGTGTGCACCGCCACACTGGCTATTTTTTTTTTTAATTTTTTGTAGAGACAGAGTCTTCCTATGTTGCCCAGGCTGGTCTCACACTCCTAGCCTCAAGTGTTCCTCCCACCTCGGTCTCCCAAAGTTCTGGGATTACAGGCATGAGCCACTGCACCTAGACTATAATTTTTTTATGTTAGAACTTAAAGCCACATTAGGTTATTAAACATGAAATTGATGACAGATACAACTGCCTGGGTAGTATAAATATAGAACCTCAGAAATATGTACTTATATGGTTTTGATTTATATAAATTATATGTAATACATCTAATAAATATATGTATATATAATAGATATAATTTATACATTCTAAACCAGCCTCCACTTGACCCAGTCAGGTGAATGGAATCACTCACACTTCACAATCCTTTTATAAAATAGGACTAACACCAAAACCCTGACCAATCACAGCTCTAAAGCTGTTTCCATGTCCTGTACACACCTGCTCCTCCCAGCTGAGTTGTGTGTTTCCAGAAGTCAACTGTGTTTGTTCTCAAACCTGTGTGTGCCAGTTGTACTTGTTATTAAGTTGCAAGATTTAATTAAATGTTCTCACATACTGTTGAAGTATGAACTCTAAAAGAAAATTGTCCCAGTGAAAACCAAATTGGATGTTTGTGAAAGACTCAGTAAAAATGGGTCATTAATAAAAATGCTTTTGAATTAGGTGTGAACAAGGCAAATGTAAAAGATTGAAGAAAACAATTTAAAATCTAGAAGAATTCTGTCCTCAGATTGTGCTGCAGGTGTCTTTAATTTCTGGTTCCACTTTAAATAGGATTGCATATGGTATGTCAGAAATCCTACATGGTAAATAATGGTTTTTTAAAAAGAACTCTAATCAGCAGACAATACTAAAAAAAAAAAAAAAAAAAAAAAAAAAAAAAAAAAAATTACCTTGGTCTGTCATCAAAGGATTAGTAAGTGAAAACACATTTATATTTTAATTTAAAGATTACATGTATGTATATATACTTATACATATGGAGGTGTGGATAGAGTAATTTAGAAATGTTTGTAAGAGAAAGATTGATTTTCCATGATCCAAAAATCAATTTTAAAAATTGATTTTTAATGACTTTTCCAATCACAAATATTCCAAGCATATTTGGAAAGAGGGCTTCTGTTGTTTATTTGCCTCATGCACTTCCCAGGACTGTCCTACTCAAGAGGGGTTTTATACAGTCAGCGTCACTAGAAAATTTCAGATATGATGCCACTTGCTAAGGTTTATTTGGTTTTTACTTCATTTAGTTTTGTTTTCATTTGCCAAACATTTATTGAAAGCCATGAGAAAAGACTCCATTTTAAAAACAATCATTTGAAAAGAGAGAAAAGGCGTTGTCAGACTGCTGGATGGATGGGGGAGGTCGTGACCCCCTGTGCTCTGCCCTCTCTGGCTGTGTCACACCTCCAAGCCAACCCTTTCTCTAACTGCCCCAGGAGCTCATGGAGGTGGCCCCTGCTGCTTTGGGGCTTGCTGAGAGGAAGGCAGGCAGGCAGGCAGGAGTGCAAACTAGAAGTGGGCCTGAGCTTTTCAAACTCAGGCCAGTAGAAAAATGAGACCAGCCTTAGACCAGATGAGAAAATAGCCTCTTGACCAGAGTTAAAGTATATTTTTTGACCCTGGCTTTTCCCAAACAGATGTGAGGGGCCTGAGGGGCCTTTAGAACTGTGCAGATAATGATATCAGTAAATAGGGAGACATTTCAAATCCTACTCTAGCTATGCCCTCCTACTCCCAGCTTATCAAGCTACACATATGCATGCTTTATGCTTGACCTGCATAAATGCATATGTGTACAGGCACATGCGCACGCGCACGTGTGTGTGTGTGTGTTTGTGTGTGTGTGTGTGTGTGTGTCTGTGTTTGAAGGCCTCAGGTAAGGGCTACTTCAGCTCGAATCCAGACTGAAGTACCCTTCTGATGAAAGATGTTTTATTTTCCTAAATACCTAAGTAATGAAACCAAACTTATAGAAACCAGATTCTTATGAAAAGGTGCCCCAAGCACCAGCAAGCTTCAAGACTGTTTCCTGAGAGAACCAAACAGAAGAGAACTAGGTAGACTGGAATATGGAGTAGAGCTTCATTTCAGCCATCCCAGAAGGATCATTAAGCTGTTCTGTTTTCTCTCCATTTTAATTATGTTGGGGCTGGAAATGGACCCACACTGTGTGTCCCTGCGGTGTACAGAGCCATGGAAACCATTCCTGTCACTCTGCTGAAGGAAAGAGGCTCCAGTAAGTGGAGAAGGGTGAGGGGGGAATGGAGGAAGTGTAGGTGCTGACACAGGAGCCCTATTTTGTTGATCTGAGGGGTAACTAGACCCCTGCCCGGGAGGTCCTCAAGCCTTCTAGAGAAAGAAATTACAGGGGCATGAGTCATCCCCCGGTTATGCAAGAACATAGGGCACCCTAGGGGATTGAGGGCCTCCCCTATCAAGAAGTGGGCAACTGAAGTACACAGACTGTGCTTGGCTAAAGGTTACAATCAGCTTCTGGTTTATTATCTGTTTAACTAAGTGGATCCAGTGAGAATTGACTGGAATTGGACACTTAAAGTTTCCTTACAAAAGGCCGTTATCTCATAAGCTGGCTTAATGGAACAGCCTGTCAGGGGCTTATAAGAAGTAACTGAATACAGCACCTTACAGAGCAGAGATTCAAAGGAGGCTGTGCAGCCAGGCCCGGGATACCTCACACTTCGTGTGGCCAAAAAAGAAGGATCTAAGGTCTAGCTACCAACCACATTGTTAGCATCTAACCCAGAGACAGACCCAGGTATTCCCAAAAAGAAAGGTATTTGCAACTCCCTCCATTTTAGCATCTCTTTTGTTTAAATGTGAATTAAGTGTTTTGTTGATCATATATGGCCTTAGCAGATATGAAATAGCACGTACAGCACATATATATAAAATAGCACATTAGCATACATATATATGTGGCCTTAGCAGATATGGAAGACAGTAGAGGGGGCGCCCAAGATGGCTGAACAGGAACAGCTCCAACCTCCAGCTCCCAGCATGAACGACACAGAAGACGGGTGATTTCTGCATTTTCAGCTGAGGTACCGAGTTCATCTCACTGGGGCGTGTTGGACAGTCAGTGCTGGTGAGCAGGGGCAGCCCGACCAGTAAGAGCTGAAGCAGGATGAGGCATTGCCTCACCTGGGTAGCACAATGGGGAAGGGAATTCCTTTTCCTAGCCAAGGGAAACTGAGACACACAACACCTGGAAAATCGGGTAACTCCCACCCTAATACTGCGCTTCACCAGGGTCTTAGCAAACGGCACACCAGGAGATTATATCCCACACCTGGCCTGGAGGGTCCCACGCCCACGGAGCCTCCCTCATTGCTAGCACAGCAGTCTGAGATCTAACTGCAAGATGACAGCGAGACTGGGGGAGGGGCGCCCACCGTTGCTGAGGCTTAAGTAGGTAAACAAAGCCACCAGGAAGCTCCAGTTGGGTGGAGCCCACCTCAACTCAAGGAGGCCTGCCTGCCTGTGTAGACTTCACCTCTGGGGACAGGACATAGCTAAAAAAAAAACAGCAGACACCTCTGCAGATGTAAATGTCCCTGTCTGACAGCTTTGAAGAGAGCAGTAGTTCTCCAGCATGGAGGTTGAGATCTGAGAACAGACAGACTGCCTGCTCAAGTTGGTCCCTGACCCCTGAGTAGCCTAACTGGGAGATATCCCTGACTAGGTGCAGACCAACACCTCACACCTCATATGGCTGGGTACACCTCTAAGATGAAGCTTCCAGAGAAAGAATCAGACAGCAACTCTCGCTGTTCAGCAATATTCTATCTTCTACAGCCTCCGCTGCTGATACCCAGGCAAACAGGGTCTGGAGTGGACCTCAAGCAAACTCCAACAGACCTGCAGCTGAGGGTCCTGACTGTTAGAAGGAAAACTAACAAACAGGAAGGACACCCACACCAAAACTCCATCAGTACGTCACCATCATCAAAGACCAAAGGCAGATAAAACCACAAAGATGGGGAAAAAGCAGTGCAGAAAAGCTGGAAATTCAAAAAATCAGAGTGCATCTGCCCCACCAAGGGAACAGAGCTCATCGCCAGCAACGGAACAAAGCTGGATGGAGAATGACTTTGAGGAGTTGAGAGAAGTAGGCTTCAGTCGATCAAACTTCTCAGAGCTGAAGGAGGAACTACATACCCAGCGCAAAGAAACTAAAAACCTTGAAAAAAGAATAGATTAATGGATAACTAGAATAATCAATGCAGAGAAGACCATAAAAGAACTGATAGAGATGAAAACCGTGAAACAAGAACTACGTGACAAATGCACAAGCTTCGGTAACTGACTTGATCAACTGGAAGAAAGAGTATCAGTGATTGAAGATCAAATGAATGAAATGAAGTGAGAAGAGAAGTGTGGAGAAAAAAGAGTAAAAAGAAATGAACAAAGCCTCCAAGAAATATGGGATTATGTGAAAAGACCAAATCTACATCTGATTGGTGTGCCTGAAAGTGATGGGGAAAATGGAACCAAGTTGGAAAACACTCTTCAGGATATCATCCAGGAGAACTTCCCCAACCTAGTAAGGCAGGCCAACATTCAAATTCAGGAAATACAGAGAATGCCACAGAGATATTCCTCGAGAAGAGCAACTCCAAGACACATAATTGTCAGATTCAGCAAAGTTGAAATGAAGGAAAAAATGTTAAGGGCAGCCAGAGAGAAAGGTCGGGTTACCCACAAAGGGAAGCCCATCAAACTAACAGCAGATCTCTTGGCAGAAACTCTCCAAGCCAGAAGAGAGTGGGGGCCAATATTCAACATACTTAAAGAAAAGAATTTTGAACCCAGAATTTCATATCCAGCCAAACTAAGTTTCATAAGTGAAGGAGAAATAAAATCCTTTACAGACAAGCAAATGCTGAGAGATTTTGTCACCACCAGGCCTGCCCTACAAGAGATCCTGAAGGAAGCACTAAACATGAAAGGAACAACCGGTACCAGCCAATGCAAAAAACATGCCAAAATGTAAAGACCATCGATGCTAGGAAGAAACTGCATCAACTAATGAGCAAAATAATGAGCTAATATCATCATGACAAGATGAAGTTCACACATAACAATATTAACCTTAAATGTAAATGGACTAAATGGTCCAATTAAAAGACACAGACTGACAAATTGAATAAAGAGTCAAGACCCATCAGTTTGCTGTATTCAGGAGACCCATCTCACATGCAGAGACACACATAGGCTCAAAATAAAGGGATGGAGGAAGATCTGTCAAGCAAATGGAAAGCAAAAAATAGCGGGGGTTGCAAACCTAGTCTCTGATAAAACAGATGTTAAACCATCAAAGATCAAAAGAGACAAAGAAGACCTTTACAAAATGATAAAGGGATCAATTCATCAGGAAGAGCTAACTATCCTAAATATATATGCACTCAATACAGGAGTACCCGGATTCATAAAGCAAGTCCTTAGAGACTTACAAAGAGACTTAGGCTCCCATACAATAATAATGGGAGACTTCAACACCCCACTGTCAACATTAGACAGATCAACGAAACAGAAAGTTAACAAGGATATCCAGCAATTGAACTCAACTCTGAACCAAGAGGACTTAATAGACACCTACAGAACTCTCCACCCCAAATCAACAGAATATACATTCTTCTCAGCACCACATCGCACTTATTCCAAAATTGACCACATAGTTGGAAGTAAAGCACTCCTCAGCAAATGTAAAAGAACAGAAATTATAACAAACTGTCTCTCAGACCATGTACAATCAAACTAGAACCCAGGACTAAGAAACTCAATCAAAACCGCTCAACTACATGGAAACTGAACAACCCGCTCCTGAATGACTACTGGGTACATAACAAAATGAAGGCAGAAATAAAGATGTTTTTTGAAACCAATGAGAACAAAGACACAACATACCAGAATCTCTGGGACACATTTAAAGCAGCGTGTAGAGGGAAATTTACAGCACTAAATGCCCACAACAGAAAGCAGGAAAGATCTAAAATTGACACCCTAACTTCACAATTAAAAGAACTAGAGAAGCAAGAGCAAACACATTCAAAAGCTGGCAGAAGATAAGAAATAACTAAGATCAGAGCAGAACTGAAGGAGATAGAGACACAAAAAACCCTCCAAAAAATCAATGAATCCAGGATACGGTTTTTTGAAAAGATCAACAAAATTGATAGACCGCTAGCAAGACTTATAAAGAAGAAAAGAGAGAAGAATCAAATAGATGCAATAAAAAATGATAAAGGGGATATCACCACCGACCCCACAGAAATACAAACTACCATCAGAGAATACTATAAACACCTCTACACAAATAAACTAGAAAACCTAGAAGAAATGGATAATTTCCTGGATACTTACACTCTCCCAAGACTAAACCAGGAAGAAGTTGAATCTATGAATAGACTAATAGCAGGCTCTGAAATTGAGGCAATAATTAATAGTCTACCAACCAAAAAAAGTTCAGGACCAGATGGATTCACAGGCGAATTCTACCAGAGGTACAAGGAGGAGCTGGTACCATTCCTTCTGAAATTATTCCAATCAACAGAAAAAGAGGGAATCCTCCCTAACTCATTTTACGAGGCCAACATCATCCTGATACCAAAGCCTGGCAGAGACAACAAAAAAAAGATGAACATCGATGCAAAAATTCTCAATAAAATACTGGCAAACCGAATCCAGCAGCACATCAAAAAGCTTATCCACCATGATCAAGTGGGCTTCATCCCTGGGATGCAAGGCTGGTTCAACATACACAAATCAATAAACGTAATCCAGCATATAAACAGAACCAAAGACAAAAACTACATGATTATCTCAACATATGCAGAAAAGGTCTTTGACAAAATTCAACAGACCTTCATGCTAAAAACTCTCAATAAATTCGGTATTGATGGAATGTATCTCAAAATATTAAGAGCTATTTATGACTAACCCACAGCCAATATCATACTGAATGGGCAAAAACTGGAAGCATTCCCTTTGAAAACTGGCACAAGACAGGGATGTCCTCTCTCACCACTCCTATTCAACATAGTGTTGGAAGTTCTGGCTAGGGCAATCAGGCAAGAGAAAGAAATCAAGGGGATTCAGTTAGGAAAAGAAGAAGTCAAATTGTCCCTGTTTGCAGATGACATGATTGTATATTTAGAAAACCCCATCGTCTCAGCCCAAAATCTCCTTAAGCTGATAAGAAACTTCAGCAGAGTCTCAGAATACAAAATCAATGTGCAAAAATCACAAGCATTCTTATACACCAGTAACACAAACAGAGAGCCAAATCATGAATGTTCTCCCATTCACAATAGCTTCAAAGAGAATAAAATACCTAGGAATCCAACTTACAAGGGATGTAAAGGATCTCTTCAAGGAGAACTACAAACCACTGCTCAGTGAAATAAAAGAGGACACAAACAAATGGAAGAACATACCATGCTCATGGATAGGAAAAATCAATACTGTGAAAATAGCCATACTGCCCAAGGTAATTTATAGATTCAATGCCATCCCCATTAAGCTACCAATGAGTTTCTTTACCGAATTGGAAAAAACTGCTTTAAAGTTCATATGGAACCAAAAAAGAGCCCGCATTGCCAAAACAATCCTAAGCCAAAAGAACAAAGCTGGAGGCATCACGCTATCTGACTTCAAACTATACTACAAGGCTACAGTAACCAAAACAGCATGGTACTGGTACCAAAACAGAGATGTAGACCAATGGAACAGAACAGAGCCCTCAGAAATAATACCACACATCTACAGCCATCTGATCTTTGACAAACCTGACAAAAACAAGAAATGGGAAAAGGATTCCCTATTTAATAAATGGTGCTGGGAAAATTGGCTAGCCATAAGTAGAAAGCTGAAACTGGATCCTTTCCTTATTCTTTATATGAATATTAATTCTAGATGGATTAGAGACTTAAATGTTAGACCTAAAACCATAAAAACCCTAGAAGAAAACCTAGGCAATACCATTCAGGACATAGGCATGGGCAAGGACTTCATGTCTAAAACACCAAAAGCAACGGCAACAAAAGCCAAAATTGACAAATGGCATCTAATTAAACTAAAGAACTTCTGCACAGCAAAAGAAATCAGAGTGAACAGGCAACCTACAGAATGGGAGAAAATTTTTGCAATCTACTCATCTGACGAAGGGCTAATATCCGGAACCTACAAAGAACTCAAACAAATTTACAAGAAAAAAAAACAAACATCCCCATCAAAAAGTGGGCAAAGGATATGAACAGACACTTCTCAAAAGAATACATTCATACAGCCAACGGACACATGAAAAAATGCTCATCATGACTCGCCATCAGAGAGATGCAAATCAAAACCACAATGAGATACCATCTCACACCAGGTAGAATGGCAATCTTTAAAAAATCAGGAAACAACAGGTGCTGGAGAGGATGTGGAGAAATAGGAACACTTTTACACTGTTGGTGGGACTGTAAACTGGTTCAACCATTGTGGAAAACAGTGTGGCAATTCCTCAAGGATCTAGAACTAGACATACCGTTTGACCCAGCCATCCCGTTACTGGGTATATACCCAAAGGATTATAAATCATGCTGCTATAAGGACACGTGCACACGTATGTTTATTGCAGCACTATTCACAATAGCAAAGACTTGGAATCAACCCAAATGTCCATCAGTGACAGACTGGATTAAGAAAATGTAGCACATATACACCATGGAATACTATGCAGCCATAAAAAAGGATGAGTTCGTGTCCTTTGTAGGGACATGGATGCAGCTCGAAACCATCATTCTCAGCAAACTACCACAAGAACAGAAAACCAAACACCGCTTGTTCTCACTCATAGGTGGGAATTGAACAATGAGATCACTTGGACACAGGAAGGGGAGCATCACACACTGGGGCCTATTGTGGGGAGGAGGGAGGAGGGAGAGATAGCATTCGGAGATATACCTAATGTAAATGACGAGTTAATGGGTGCAGCACACAACATGGCACATGTATACATATGTAACAAACCTGCCCGTTGTGCACATGTACCCTAGAACTTAAAGTATAATAATAATAATAATAATAATAATAATAATAATAAAAGAAAGCAAAATGTAGTCTTTGACAGGACAAACTTTGGAGTTAGACTGCAAGAGTTTGAATCTTAGTTTTACCACGTACTGACTGAGTGAGTTTGTGTTACTTAACTTCTCTGTGGCTCAGTTTCTCCATCTGCAAAATGAGAATGATAGTAGTACCTAGCACATTACGTGCTGTGGAGGTTAAATGAGCTAATATGTATAAACTTCTTAGAATAGTTTCTAGCATAGTATGAGCAACTGGTGCTTATATACTACTATTATCACAGAAAATAATTCATCTCACTTAACAGCTTTTGTACCCATATTCCATCTTATCTGTCAATTCAGCATGTGTTTGAAATGAGCTACATTCACAGATGAGATCTGGAATTGTGGGAGGCAGCATACATGGAGAAGTTCAGGTCTGCAATCAGGGATATTTGAACCCTGGCTCTGTTGGGAATAGTGATGTGATCTTGTATAAGTCATTTATCCTGACTGATCCATATTTCTAAAAGGTGTGTGTATGTAACTTTCATTATAGGGTTTGGAAAAATAAATGTAAATCCCTCTTTTGGTGAAGATTGATGTGATTATGAAAAATACTTAAAGACTGATAAAAATGAGTCACCTTTGGCTCAGTATCATATAACATATATGTTATAAAACATATATCATAGAACTTTGAGGATGATAGACAAATTGGAGAGGGTTAATGGTTTGGACAGAAATTGCCCATGTACAGTTGGCTTGAAAAATAGACATAATTGACTATTTTTCAGCAAGGTTGACTATATTTGTGAATTTAAGACTTTACATTTTCCTTCCAGCAGTTTCTTAACAGTCTTATTTTTCTATTGGGTTCATTTGAGTTCAATTTACCAGTAGTAACCTGTAAACACTTCTGTCAGACAACCTGCTCCACAGTTGATCTAAATCTCTGCAATTACACAGCCTATGATTAATTAATATCAATGTATAATCCAAAATTTTCATGTATAATCTAGAATTTTAAGTAAATGCTGTATAATCTAGTAGATGATTCTATTCCACCTAGCCTAATGAATGAATATCATACTTCTCATATTCTAAAAAATTGCAATAGACCATATGGAAATGGATGACTCTTTCTGTTCTATAGAAAATGAATTACTTTAGATAAAAAAATTGGTCTATTTAGCTGGATTGACTTTTAGAGAAACTGAAAAACTTTGCATGATATTAGAACTAGTAGCGTTTTTTTCTTCTTGTTTTTGTGCCTTTTTAAATTTGAAAAAGTAGTACATAGTACACAACTCCTAGATATAATTGATTCAGTTTCTCACATCTTAAATGGCTGAGCCTAGGGATTGAAGGAAAGAAGCCACATGTTGAGTGAGAAGCCATAACCTCCCAGGGTTTATTCTGACTGGTGATTGCCTAAAGCATAAGCTAGTGCATTTCAACTGAAGTGTGATGCGAACAGCAAGCACGGTATGGTATCAATCAATGCTCTGTACCTGTAGCTCTAAACTTGCCTTGGTTATGAACTCTTTAAGAATCAAGAGGGAATTATAGACATGCTTCCCATAAAACTACACATTTTCTTCTTTCCTCAAAGTTTGGCATAGAATTCCAGGAGGCTCCCATGAACTTCCTGAATCCCTTCATTCTCCCCTTTCCCCCTAGTCCCCTGCGGTCTATGAATCCCATGTGTGTAGGGTCCACTGACGTGAGGAGGCATCCTCTCACTGAGCTTGACCACACTTTTATTTATTTATTTATTTATTTATTTATTTATTTATTTATTTGAGATTCAGTCTCGCTGTGGTCACCCAGGCTGGAGTGCTGTGGCACGATCTCAGCTCACTGCAACGTCCACCTCCCGGGCTCAAGCAATTCTCATTCCTCAGCCTCCCAAGTAGCTGGGATTATATGCAGCCTGCCACTATGCCCAGCTAATTTCTGTATTTTTTGTAGAGACAGGGTTTCACCGTGTTGGCCAGGCTCGTCTTGAACTCCTGACCTCAAGTGATCCACTCACCCCGGCCTTCCAAAGTGCTGGGATTACGCGTGTGAGCCACCACGTACAGCTTGATTTTTTTTAATGGCAATGGGTTGGACATTTCTGGAAACCAGGAGATGAAGACTAATCAGAGGCTTTTGCCCATCCTTTAAGAGTTATTACATACAATGTCACACAGTAACTGAGAGTACAAGCTAAGCTTCTCACGTGCCACCTCGCTGTGTCTGATGCAGCTGGATTCTATGTATGTTAGATTCATTCCATTTTAGTTTAAGCTTGTTTGAATCTACCTCTACTCCCTAAAAACTGTTTCTCTTATTGTCAAAATCAACACATGTGTCCTCACTTTACATCTACTAGGATAGCTATAATTAAGAAGATAGCTAATAATAAGCATTGGTTAGGTTGTAGAGAAATTGAAACCCTCTTACACTGCTGGTGGGAATGTAAAATAGTGCAATCATTTTGGAAAACAGCCTAGCACTTCCCCAAAGGGTAAACACAAAGTTACCATATGACCAGCTGTTCTACTCCTAGGTATATACCCAAGAGAAATGAAAATGTATGTCCACACGAAAACATGTACATGTAAAACTAGCAGCATTACTCATGATAACCAAAAGGCAAAAACAACCCAAATGTCCATTAACCAATGAGTCGATGTATAAAATATGCTATTTCCATATTCCATATACATGAATATCCTATACACAGTGAAATATTAGTAGGCAATAAGAAATGAAGTACTAATGTTACAACTTGGATGAACCCTGAAAACATTATGGTAAGTGAAAGAAGACAGTCACAAAAGACTATACATTCTGTCATTCTATTTGTACGAAATGTCCAGAATAGGTAAATCCATAGAGACAAAGCACATTAGGGATTGCCAGGGGCTGGAGAGAGGAGAAATTGGGGGTGACTACTAACAGGTATGGGGTTTCTTGTTGGGGTGACACAGTGTTCTAAAATTGTGGTGGTGATGGTGGTTGTTAAACTCTGTGAATATACTAAAAGCTTTGAATTATACACTTTAAATGGGTAACTGTATAGTATATGAATTATATCTCAATAAAGCCATTACTAAAAAAATAAAGCCAGACCTGTCTTCAAATCACTAGTGTCTTGAGACAAGGATTTGGGTGTGAATACTGAATTTGGAAAGATATCCCAAAGCACAGTCAGGAGGTAGGGAAGTGAGACGGGGGAGGAAGGAAGGCCACTAATGGGGGTATTAATTGGTGAGTTGATGTTGTGGGCAGTGGGTGCTCCATCCTTCTGGGGCCCCTCAGAAAGGCTGTGCAGACCACAACTCAGAATTACTCCTCCACGGGAAAAGAAAATGGGATTATTTCTATGTGTGGACTCCCCAGCACTCCCAGCCTGCCACATATACAAGCCAAACATGCTCCTACATCAGAGAAAGCCCTTAGACAAGAAGAGGCAGAGGCAGAGAGAGACAGACAGACTGACTGACTGCCTGACATGCAGGTACTGAGGTAGGAAGCAGTCAGAATACATGGAAACTTTACCACTCTTGCAGGGGACACCCAGGGTGACTGAGCAGGTATGGGCAGGGCCCTGTCAGTCCTTCACACACCTGCTTTCAGGGGTGTTACTTAACCTGCACCTCAGTCCCCTTATTCTGAAAATGGAGAAGACAATAGTTCCTGCCGCATACGGATGATGTGACGATTAATGAGTTAATGTAGCTGATGTATTTGGGAGAGGTAAGAAGACATATTTTTAATATTTTCCTGTTTTTTTAAACTTATCCATGATCGTGTCTCTTCTGAATGAGCTTCTAACAAAGCAGAGAATACGTTCTTCTAAGTTTGAAAAAGAAACAGAAGGTTGCAGAAAACCGTCTTCTTGTTAAGTCCCCCTGCGTTTGATCAGCTTTGAATGGCTGCCGTCTGAAATGTACCACGTGCTTTGTTAACACATTAGACAGATGCCCATTGCAGTGATTTCTGTCCCTGGAGCAACACTGTGATCTTCCTCATTCTTGCTGTCCTGCTTTATGGGAACTGTTGGTGGGATTCAAGCAAGCGAGTTTGATCATAACAGCCTCTTGTACTTTCCTTTGCGTCTCCTTGTATTTTCCCAAAGTTGTGTTCCGAGGATTATGGGCCCTGGGAGCTTGCTTTCTGTGAAATGTCTGCAATCTAGGGATGGAAGCCAGTGGCTGCAATCCCAGGCAATTTTGAGTTCCACTCCTGTCAAAGGCATTTATACTCAGTTTGCTTCATTGCTCGTGGATGATTGTAACAGGCCAGTTGGTAAATAGCCAGGGGAAAACAGGGTAAATAATAATAATAATAATAATGAAAAAAAATAAAACCTCCCAACTACATTACATCGAGCTCAAGCTATCATGATGAAAACTTAAAGATTTACTCACTCAAGAAAATATCTCTGGATTTTTTCAGACTGGGACTCTTCAATTAACCTGACATTTCACAAATCCAAAATTGCTGTGGATAAACTCTTTACTTCACTTCGGGATATTGCTGGAGCTCGGAGTCTCATGAAACAGTTTAAGTCTGTATATGTTCCTGGAAATCATACCCACCAGGCAAGTATATAGGCTCTAAAGTAACCTTCTAATCTGTTGTACTTCTAGGATTCAGAGACTATAACTACAAGAAAAGGTTCCCTTTTAACCTCCCTAAAATCAAAGGTTTGTTCCAGATAAACTCCAAGTTCTCTTTTAGTTCAGAGTTTTGGGTCCCATGGAATCTGAAAGCCTCTCAATTCATTTATGTCCCAGGCTTGATATGGTGGGATGAGGACTGAGTTGGGAGTCAGCCACGGCTTTCTAACTGTGGGTCTGTCGTAGACTGATTCTATAGCCTTCTGCAAGTTCCTTCTCTCCTCTGGGACCCAGTGACTACAAGTACCAAATGAGGGGCTGGCCTTAGAGGATTCCCAAGTTTCTGGATCTAACCAGTCCATAAATATTTTGAACAAATGGAATAATGAAAAGCACCTAATAATGTTACAACAAGGGAAAAAGTTTGTGATGAAAACATGTGTTATTTAAAATTCCTCCACTGCTTTCAAAGGAGCGCAGGAGGACCTGAAAAGAATGTTTTTTGACCATTGAGTAAGAAGATGTTATCAAGATTAAGGGGTAATTGTTGTGTAAAAACTCAGAGGGGGAAAGTACATAGAAGATCCAAAGGGAAGCTTAAGCAATAAGGAAAGGTTAGAGCCATTGAGGCTGGGAGTCTTTGTTGGACAAGGTAGGAGACAGAACTAAGGTTCCTGGTGGTCAAAGATGAGCTCTCAGAGAAGAACAAATGTTTCTGATGGAAAAGACTATTTTATAGAAATAGATATCCATCCATCTATTTTATATAAATAAATAAGATCTTATTTATTTCTCCATAAAACCTTTAGTAAAATCAACTTTATTCGTTAAGGCTTTTTGGAGAGCTGAATGTGCTGTTCGTGGGGAGGAGTTCAGCTTCAGGGTGCCGACTCTTTAAGGGAGACTTGAGCTAATGTTACCCACTGCAGCCTAGCGCAATCCAGATTCTTCCTCCAGTATCCTGTATCTGTTTGGGAGCTGATACCTGAAGAGCACTTCTACGTTGGGTTTTTACTCTGATTGCCAAAAGTTATGCCAGGGAGGCATTATTATTCCAAGATCCAGGAAGGCCAAGTAACGTGCCACAGGCATGCAGATGGCCAGGGGCGGATGCCAGATCTTTGCTGCCAGCCCAAAACCTCTTCCCCGACTATAATATGGTTCTCATGGAGATTCTAGAAGTGTTGATTGATGGTGCTGATGGTCATCTGAAGTCACCTACCGAGATACTGAAGACCTTAGAAACTGTCACTCTGCTTAGAAACATAAAGATTTTCACCCTTTACTCAAAGATCTGAGAATGCCACGGCCACAAAATACAGATAAAATCACTCCAATAATCATATATAGTTTTGTCAGTTTAAAAAATCAGCGATCTTAAATACTATAATGTGGCCTAGTTCCAAAAGACATGCCAGAACTAGTGATATATGATGCATTGAGACCAAAAATGTCAAGAAGCAAGTGGCTGGTGTAGTTGGCAAAGAGAAAATAAACCACTGAATGAATGAGGTCTTTTCCATTTTATGTCATCAGGGTGACTGATTTGGCCAACTTCATGTAAACATGGATTAGCTCTGTATCTTCGCATGATAAGGACAGTGATGAGTTTCTTAGACCTCATCTCCTTGCTGCCAACGCTGCCGTGTCTCCAGGCCTCAAAACCCTGTCCTGCGGCAGTGGCCTTTGGAAAATGGAGTTTCCCTTTGTTGTATATGTTCCCCCTTACAAGAGTCAATAACGTCAGCACCCTCCCAACAATCCTAAGCATCAGTGAGTGGGAAGTGAGGTGGAGGTAGGGTAATGTGTGTACATTGTGGGGGATTACATAAGTAATGATGCAGACACATGGTGAAATGCTGTGCAACCATTACGACGAATGGAATAGACCTAGATCTGCTGAGCAGGGTATGTGTTTGAATCCTTGGCCCAGGGTCCACTTCTTGGGGAGCTCAAACTGAAACAGAGCTGAAACTGAAACAAAATGATCAATTGGGTGGCAGTGGGGGGACATGTAGGTCATTCTGTAAAGCATTATTCTATTTTTATAAAAATAGAATAAAATAAATATTTCATAGGTATATATATTTAATGTGTTTAAAATTTAGGAAAAATTTATAATGGTTACCTTATGGTGGATGTGTAGGGTTGGATGGGTAAGGAGAAACACTGATTTCTTGCTTTATTTTTACATATTCTATATACATGACATTTTTTAATGGGGTTATGGGTAATTTTTACCTCTTTGGGTTTTTCAGTGTTTTTCAAATTTAAAATATTTTTAAATTACAGATGTAAGCCTTGTGAGAACAGGGATTTTTATGGGTTTTGTTCACTGCCATATCCCCAGTACCTAGAGTGGCATCTGTCACATAGTGGATGCTTAATAAATATTTGTTAGGTGCATCTTAAGTACAATATATATATCTTTATTACAGATCAGGGAATTTATTGGGATACAAAATATGCATACATAGGAAAGTACAAGTGTCCAGATTAGACTCAGAGTCCAGCTGTGTGTCCGGTTTTTAAAAAATAGTCCTTGGCTGAACAATCTTCTGTTTATCCCGTCTCCCAATTTGGTCCTCAGCCCTGTGGCTCCAGAAGAAATCTGTACTTTCTACCCAGCTCCATGCTATCTCCAGACAGAATCTGATTGAGATATCCTGGGCTCCCCGGTCACATGGGAGAGCACTAGCTGACCTGGCCCTGGGTTCCTGTTCCAGGTCTGACCTATGCTGCACATTAGGCTCTAGGCCTTGGGCCCCCACTGGCCCCACCTTCCCTCCCAGTGGCCCTCGCTCCTGCTGTGATGCACATGCACTAGTCTCAGAGCCACTCCTGTTTCCCTTGCTAGGACTAGAGGCACCCCTTATTTTAATCTTTATCCATTACCCCTTTAGGAAAATGTGTCAGTCACAGTTCAGATGCACAAAACAGACACCATCTAGTCATTTTAAGGAGAAGGTGTCCCAACTGTGTTACATCGAGCATATAAAATCTCTAGAGGGGTCAGAGGAGTGGGATCTGTACTAGACCTCCAGAAATAAATCCCAGAACATCACCACAGGCCTGGCCCTCCCAGGCAGCCAGGACCTTTTCACAGCCTGGAGAGTGGGGGCAATGGGGATCAAGAGGCAACCACAGAAGCTCTTGCCTTAAGGAACATGTCACCAAGACTGGAGACAGCGCCTGTCTTTGATCACCATGGTATCTGCATGGGCTAGCTCAGTGCTTGCCACCTAGTAGGTGAGTAGATGGATGGTTAGATGGATCCTAGACTGTACATGCTATCTAGAATGGCATTTCTTACATTTTTAATTCTTAGTGAGAGGGAACTTAGCACAGAGGATAACAGAACCGATTTTCAAGCCAGAGCATCGGGGTTCACAGCCCAGCTGTCCCCTCTGCTAACTGTGTGACCTTAGGCAAGCGACTTCACTTCTCTGTGCCTGGTTCCTACTCTCTAAGAAGGAGCTAATAATAGTAGCTCTCTCATAAAAATGCTCTAACGATTTGGTGAATGAATACTTGCAAAACTCTTAGAACACGCTGAGTGCAGTGGTTCACACCTGTAATCCCAGCTACTGGGGATCAGGCTGAGGTGAAAGAGTAACTTGAGGCTAGGAGTTCAAGACTAGCCTGGGAAACACAGCAAGACTCTATCTCTAAAAAAATTCTTAAATTTTAAAAAATTAGCTGGGTGTGGTGGCAGGCACCTGTAATCCCAGCTACTAGGGAGGCTAAGGCAAAAGGATCACTTAAGCCCAGGAGTTCTAGGCTGCAGTTAGCTATCATTGTGCTACTGTACTCTAGCCTGGGCAAGAGTGATACCCCTTCTCAAAAACAAAAAAGAAAAAACTTCTTAGCATAGTATCTGACATCCAGACAGAACTATGTAAGTATTTGCTATCATAGCCATTGTCACAGTAAAGAACAAAAGAGGCCTTTTCTTCATCCTCTTTTGCAACATTTTAGCTTTTCCTTTGTTAGGACATGGGCTACACAGAAAGGGTGTCTTTCAAAAGCTAAGTGTCCTGTTAGCTGCTGTGGGGCAGAAGGTTTATTGCTGACACCCATTTATTTTAAAAGGTTGGGTTTGTTGGTCGCTTATGTAGACTGGAAACCTAAGCCCCCAACTGTGCCTGTACAGAAAGTCTTTTGTTTTTCTCTTTGAGACAGAGTCTTACTCTGTCGCCCAGGCTGGAGTGCAGAGGCACGATCTCAACTGACTGCAACCTCAGCTTCCCAGATTCAAGCAATTCTCATGCCTCAGCCTCCCAAGTACCTGGGACTACAGGTGCATGCCATCATGCCCGGCTAATTTTTTTTTTTTTTTTTTTTTTTTTTTTGTATTTTTAGTAGAGACAGGGTTTCGCCATGTTGGCCAGGCTGGTCTTGAACTCCTGACCTCAGGTGATCTGCCCACCTCGGCCTCCCAGAGTGCTGGGATTACAGGCATGAGCCACTGCGCCTGGCCACAGAAAGTCTTCTTGCCCTTCCGTTTCTTACTGCAAATACTCAGTTTAATGAAAGGTTTAATCTCCCCACTAAATGCCACAGTGTGTGATGCGATGCCATTCCTCAGCTGCAACACCAGGAGGGCATTAGGCAGATGTCTCAGGGCAGGGAGCTTATACGGGGCTTTCAGACAAAATACTGTATGGCTTTCACATGGCTCACCTTGGCGTGCATCTCGAAGAGCAGGGCTGAGCTGCAGAAAACCTTCCACAGACGCATCCTGTACTTTATGCCTCCAGTATGTTGAACAAGAGCATTTCGAACCAGCAGTGCCTAAGAAGGCTTGATTAATCTTGTGCCCAGTGAAATATGGCTCTCTGAACAGGCTTTAGGCCTGGCCTCTTTTGTCAGCAATCCCCAGCCCTGGCCTCCAGCTGTTCTTTTCCAAGTGCTAAGTTCTGTTCCTCCTCCTGATTCTTTCTAATAGACCTGCTAGCATCCTTTCTGAAGGAATCAGCGTGGGATAGGACTAAACTGAGGGCCAGGAAACTTGGCTCTGTCCTGAGTCTACTTCTAATTGGCTGTGTGAACTCAGGCAAACGTGTTAATGTGTTTGGGCTTCGCCTTCCTCATATTGAGTTGAAGGGGCTATACTCAAATTTTTAAAAACGAATTTGCTCCTGGATTGAAGCATGGATGGATGGATGGATGGATGGATGGATGGATGGATGGATGAATAGACAGACAAATGAACCATTTTAAAATCGACAAATACATTGTTTGCTTTAAGAAGATGAAAGGAGAAAAAACAGTCATAGTATAGCAAAAAATAAAAATAAATGAGCCATGGATTAGTCAAAGCCATGAGCAGTTTCGAACAGATGTTTTCTGTGCTGTCTTGAGTTGAAACAAAATGAATACCCTCCCAGTAAGCCTGGTTTTTCTGAGAGGCTGGTTGTTTAGAGTCAATTTTGCAGAAAAGGGAGAAGCAAAAATCTTCACTAGCAGAACTGAGGAGGCCCCAGCTACGCCAACAGCAACGAGCAAAAACAAGGTCAGCAGCCCCAGCTGATAGAGATGTGACTGTGGCTATAACTGGGTTTTCTTGGAAACTGCTATCCTAGGTCATTTTTAAGGTGCACCAAATTCAAGATGTTGTAGTTACACTGCTTTCTCAAGATTGTATCTGACTTATTATATATTATGTCAGGAACTGCTGCTATACTCACTGCTTTTCCTCAAGAGCTAACATTTAAGTCAACAAAAGAATCTTCCAGACTCATCACACAGTATGTTCACCCCAAAAGAGTAACAGAGACATTGACACAAGTATTTTAGTTATCGTATTTTACTTAAATGTGGTATTTTTTAAACATTCATTTTTTGAAACTTCAACTATTCCATGTGTATCAGCCATCAGGGGGTCTCTTTACGATCTACCAAGCTATCAGGCCAGCCTCATGAGGCCCTCATACAGGGCCATGATATGACCTTCATGGGCCCCATTTTTTGTAAAAATGAAAGAATAGTAAAAAGTATATGGTACAATTGCATTGGTGTAAAAATAAATACATTAATATTACATATCAAAACATCACTTTCACCTTAAAGTATTTTTTCTTCTGATTAAAAAAAAAATGCATTTTCATGGGCACTCAAAAGGAATGTGGGCCCAAGGCACTATATGTTTGTATCTAACAAATAAGTCAGCTCTGTGGTCATGGCTCCCACTTGACACAAGTGTGCCCAAGACGGGAACGTAGCTCCCCATCAGGGGAGCTTCAGGCATTTTTCTTCCTTGGAGTCGTCCTTGTGACCATCTATGAAGCTTGAAGCAGTCCACACAGCTACTGAGGAGTTACTTGGACTGGTTTCAAGGTGACAGCTCAGGAGTGAGAGAGCTAGATTCACAGGGGATGAATACACAAGTCCCCTGACTTAAAATCCTCATATCCTGTAGGAGCTAATTTCTCTGTAAGAACTCCACAGACATAGCTTCCAGCAGTCTTCCAAGGGACATGTCCAATTATTATTCAAGAGTCATTATACTCAGAGAAGCCTAAAGCTCTGGCTTTCTATCAAATATTTATAGTTCTTCCAGTTTAATGCAATTTACCAACCAGGGGTCGTTTTTGTCATAAGCAATCTTGCCTGGCTGCATAGTTTGACATTCTTCCTTTATCAGGTTTCCAGGGAAACAGAGAGAAAAAGTTAACCAAAGGTTAAATTCTTATGCAGAAGGGAAAAGGGTTTAATAATCTATTACCTACAACCTGCAGCTTGCCAGTTGTTAAAGAAATATTTACACTAATATTCCAATCAAAACTTAACAGGGTGTCTATGGCAGAGACCATGCTGTGTATTCCCAAAACTCCATTGCCTTTTCTTCTGGGGCAAATAGACTACTTTTTCCAGGTTCCCTTGTAGAATTGTGACTAGTTATGGCCAATGAACTGTGGCGGAAGTGATACATATCACTTTAGGACTGGACCCATAAAATCTCTGGAAATCCTTCATACTCTCTCTCTCATTCATCATCTGCTGATAAGAGGCAAAGTCTTCAGTGTAGGATTCGAATGCTCTAAGAAATGGTGTAGCACAGTGGTGCCCAACCTTTTTGTCACCAGGGACCTGTTTCATGGAAGGCACCAGGCGGTGCAGGGTGGGGGGTTGTGGTTTCAGGATGATTCAAGCACATTGCTTTTATTGTGCACTTTATTTCTGTTATTACATTGTGATATATAATGAAATAATTATATAACTCACCATAATATAGAATCAGTGGGAGAGGTTAGCTTGTTTTTCTGAAACTAGACAGTCCTGTCTATCGGTGATGGGAGTCAGAGACAGTGACAGGCCATCAGACGTTAGATTTTCATAAGGAGCATGCAACCTAGAACTCTCGCATGCACAGTTCACAATAGGGTTTGTGCTCCTAGGAGAATCTAGTGCCATCACTGACATGACAGGAGGCAGAACTCAGGTGGTAATTTAAGTGACGGGAAGCAGCTGTAAATACTGATGAAGCTTTGCTCATTCACCCACACCCATTCCTCCTGCTGTGTGGCCCGGTTCCTAACAGGCCACGAACCAGTAGCGGTCCATGGCCTGGGGTTGGGGACTCCTGGTGTAGCAGGAACCTGGGTCTCTGAATGATTGGGCAGGGCACAGATCTCCTACTGCCAGCCCACACTGGATGTGATATAAGCAATAAATCAATGACCAGCAAGAAAAGGAAAGAACAAATTTTTCTGAGTTTTTCATTCCTCTCCCAATCTCCCAAAAAGGTGAACTGGCAGAGAGTGTTTGATCAGAAAAACTAAATTTCTATGGTTTACCCTCTTAATATGGAGACAAACTATATGGCTAATCTCTCCTCTGGCCCTTCCTAGCACATGAGAGAATCTTTGAGTACGGCACCAGAGAAACCACATCTGTCTCCATTATCACCACCTTCTACAGGGTCCTTGGCTGAGAAGTGAGTCATTCCTGGCTGAGTAGAAGATTTCGTGGAAGTCAGAGGGTTCCCATTTAAGAAATCATTGCCAAGCAGTTCATTCTAACCAGATTTCAGTGACATGATTTAGGGCACAAAATGGTCCAAACTAAGTGGCTGAGAGACAGAAACCAAAGGTTCTCCTCATTAAAAACTTAACTGGAAATTTTTTTCGTTAAGAAGACACAAGTACTGTTTCGTGCCTGAGAAAGTCTTTACCAAATTGTGCTCTCTGAATACACAATGTTATCCAGTTGTTCTGTACTTAGTTCTTTCAGTAGAAAATTTAGAGGGTTTTTTCCCCGCATATTCCCATTCAAGTAGGAAAACCTATCAACTTCTCTATAAATTAATATTTACATCATTTACTATGCTTTTGGTTACAATTAAAAATAGGTAAAGAAAAAAGTTCTAAAAAGCTGAAACAAGATAGGTAATTTTTTTCTGCCTTTCTAGCCCCTGATTCTTGCCCCTCTCCTTTTTTCCCATTTTATGTCTTTTTTTTTAAATCTTAATGCTTTTAGGTAAAATACTAAACCAGAGTGTCCCTCTCATCCTCTACGGCATTGTTTTAATGGAATAAATAAATTTTAGAATAAATTTTTACAATGTTCATTATCTCATCTTTTCTGTTAATATCTGTACCTGTTTTTGTCAGTGTTCAAGATTTGTTGTGTTTTGTTTTGTTTGTAGACTTAATCAGCTTCTGTTACTATTACAGCATATACAATCAGTATTACAAACAATACTGATTGTATATAAACAATCTGATTGTTTAGTAAATAAAATGCCACTTTTAGCTTGAAAAAAGAAAAAAAAAAGGTAATTTATGAAATCCTATGACTTAAAAGTCTAGAGGAGGGGTAGCTTCAAGTGGTGAGAGGCCATTGCCAGGGTAATGGTGGCAGGAATTGCAAATAAACAGGAGAAGCAAGTTCCTGCCTGTTCTTCCTGCGTTCCAGTCTCCCTCTAGTGCCTCCTATCGGCAGAGTCTAACAGACCGAGCTGACAAAGCACAAAAGTGGTTTTCAGAATCTCAGCCCAGCATCACAGAACTGAGTCTAGAAGAGAGGGTTTGGATTTGAGAGACAATAGCTTAATAACGACCACATTTTCATAGAAAATGTTATTTCAAAATTATTGTTATATGAAAAGATAATGAGAGAGAATGCAACCAAAAAAATGTAAGAAATGAATATCAAAGAGATAGGTCAGGCAATTAATTAATAAAAGCATTTATGTTCTTTTTCTGAATTATGTGATGTGTTTGCCGTTACTTTTCTGTATTTTAAATCATAGTTTCCTTTCTTCTGCTAAATAAATGTTCACCTACATACCTTAAAAAATAAAAAACAAAAGATTTTCAACATTCCCAATGTAGCACAGAGCAATCACAAAGTCTCAAGAATGAAGAGGTTAAGAAAACAGCACTTCTGAATCTCTGCTCACTACCCCCAAGGAGAACCCAGCTCAGCGGGCATTTTTCTCCTGGATGTTTCATTCCCCAAAATTTAGTCAAAAGTGGAGCAAGGGAAAGAGAGAGAGTGATCCTAGTGTCCCTACTTTCCCCAATCCCTCCATAACTCCTGCCTTCCCCTGTCTCCCAGTCTACACTGGGGTCACAGAACCCCTGAGAACAAATCCTATCACCCCAGGTACACTGTGCCTTGCACAGAGGAGGTACAGAGTATAGTGGTTTTGCTTAATTACAGAGCCACCTTTGTGCTGTGTATGATCTCTTTTCCAGAATCACTACTTTTCCTTTTTGTACAGTACATCTTATGGAGAATAACAATCTTTTTTATTTTTTTGTAGGTTAAGAGGTTCCATTAGTCCATTCTCATGCTGCTAATAAAGACATTCCCAAGACTGGGTAATTTATAAAGAAAAGAGGTTTAATTGACTCACAGTTCCACAGGGCTGGGGAGGCCTCAGGAAACTTACAATCATGGCAGAAGGGGAAGCAAACATGCTCTTCTTCACAGCAGCGTCAAGGAGAAGTGCTGAGCAAAAGGGGGAAAAGCCCCTTGTAAAACCATCGGATCTGATAAGAACTCTCCCACTATCATGAGAACAGCATAAGTGTAACTGCCCCCATGACTAAACCACCTCCCACCAGGTCCCTCCTGCTGCATGTGGGGATTATGGGAGCTATAATTCAAAATGAGATTTGGGTAGGGACACAGCCAAACCATATCAGGGGTATATTTTCTTCTCTCTTAAATATGACAGCCTATGTGTATTTCTCTGTGATTCTGCTTAAAGTTATTTTATATAATGAGTTTTAATAGATTAATAAATAACTGTAAGCTTCTGGAAGGAGGAAATGTCCTTTTATATCTTTATATTCCCTTCATGCTTTCTATCAGAATTCCATTCAGTTACAAGTAACAGAGATCTGAAAAATAGTGGCGTAAACATACAAGGTTTTATGGTGACATGTAAAGTAGGCACTAATTTAGCCTGTCCATGTTATGGTGATAGTGACTCCATAAATCATCCCTTACCAAGTTTTCTCTAGCTCTTTGCTTCACCATCTCTAACGAATGCCCTGTCTTCCAAGATGGCTGCTGGAGCTCCAGGCTTCACTTCTGCATTCTAGCCAGCAGAGGAAAGGAGAGAAGCATATCCTTCCATTTTAAAAAGGAGACTTTTGAAATTCTCACATTACCCTATTTGCCCAGACCTTAATTACATGGCTATACTCAGCTGTAAGGAAGGCTGGAGAACGTAGTCTTTTAGCCAGCTGGTAATGTGCATGGCTAAAGATTGAAGTCTATTACCAAGGAAGAGATCAATTATTATTTGATGATAGTGCTGATAAGGTATCAGATTATTGGCCAAACAACTTCTTGTGGAGGAGCTTCAAAGAGATTAAAGTTTAAGACAGTCAATGTCCAGAAAGGCTAAGGTAATAGAAGAGGATTCAAAACAATTTACTCAGGGAAGAGTATTTGCAGGATTCAGAGGCCACTGCATGGCCCTTTTTTTACATTTAAAATAATATTTATTAAATTTTCTTATGATTCTGGAAGTGGACCTCTTAATTTTGGAAAATTTGGAAAAATAAAATAAATGTCTCCTACTTCCTGAACCTAGAGATAACCCTAAATAACATTTTGGTGTGCTTTACCTCAATCTCTTTTTCATGCTTAAAGAATTTATTAATTTTTAACAATTGAAATGAGATCATTCTTGCTGTCTGTAGTGGTGTTTTAAACTGTGCTGTAAATAAATAAATAAATAAATAAACAATACAAAGTCTTCCTCTCACCTTTCTCCTTTGCTTGGTGTGCCACCCCATAATCGTTGCTGCTGATAGTTACTATGTTTCACACCAGAGTTTATTTTTGCATATTTCAGCAAACATAAACTTCCATATTCCCCCTGCCACTTTTTACACAGATTCTAGCCCATCATACACAGTGTTCCTCACCTTGCTTTTTTCATTCACACACTATTCTGTGCCTTGTTTCTGCCACACAAGCACAGAGCTTTCCTCTTCTCTTTCATGGCATTTCTCCCTGTGGATGCACCTCATTTATTAAACAGCTCCCTACTGATGGCGCTTGGGTGACTTCTAATCTTGGTACTACAAACAATAAACAGCCTTTTTGGATCTCATTTGCATACATGAGCATATGCAAAGAATTAATGACTAGGAGTGTGAGTGCTATGTCAAATGCATCTGTGATATTAATAGGTATTATCGACTTGCTCTCTGCATTGATTGTAACAATTAACCCTCCCACCAGCAATGTGTTAGAGGGCCTGTGACCCCATGGCCTCATCAAAAGAGTGTATTTTCAAACTTTTGGAGTTTTGATAGTCTGATTAAAAAAAAAAAAAAAATCCATCTTGGCATAGCTTTAGTTGCAATTTCTTTATGAGCAAGGTGGATCCATAGTTTTCAAAATATTCCTGTCTGACCAGTGTTTCTGTTCATTGCCTTGCCCTTCATGATCATTTAACTGTGAGATCTCTGGACAAACAATGCTCTGTTTGACTAATAAACATAAAAGAGTTGGTATCCCCAAGTGAGAAGATGCTAGTTTTCCCTGCATCTTATCCCTGGGAAAGATGCCGGCTATATTCCTGCTGAATGGTTATGATTTTGATGGTTTATACCTTGCTTTATTTCTAAGCTATTTTAAATAAGAAAATTGGAAAGGGAAAATTTGAGTAAAAAAAATGACTCGAAGAAAAGCAATATGAAGCCAGGAATGAGGTCAGTACACTAAGTATTCTAGACAGTTGCTACAGACAAGTCACATATTTGTCCAATCAATGAGAGAAAGAGTTTAATACAGGATATGCCTCAAATGTGCCCTGTTAGAAACTGGCTTTACTGAAGCTATAATAGATCAGAGAGTGCATTGAGAGAAGATATTCCTTCCTCCTTTGCCCTTCATGCCCCAAACTTCGTGCCGTATCTGACTGGAGGATTGGGAGGAAGGTTCTAAGAATATTCTAATTCTAAGAATATTCAGGAAAAACTGGAGACCATCTTCATGTCTGTATCAAATGACAGTACTTTGTTTCTCAGTATACTTCACGCATAAAATTGTCACTTTAAATAGAAAAATTAGTCATAGTATGATTGTAGCTCTGGTAAGATATATTTGCTTGTAGAAGGGAACGTGAGAAGCAGAAAAGCATGCTAAAGCATTGGGTGAAAGTTTATTTAAAAACCCAATGTTGTCATATTGTCTTTTCTCTGATACACACACACACACACACACACACACACACACACACACACACACATATCATAGCTATTGCTTAGTATCAAAATAAACTTGCTTTGCTTTCTTCATTACAGATAAAGCTGTACTCTCTCCAGACAAACCAAACAATCCCTTTACTCACAGTATTTTGTCTTTCCAGGCATCTTATAAGCCATTGTTGAAGCAAGTTGTGGAGGAAATATTTCATCCCGAGAGGCCAGATTCCATTGATATTGAACACATGTCTTCAGGCCTCACTGATCTCCTTAAAACTGGATTTAGCATGTTCATGAAGGTAAAGTAACCATGAAGATGTAATCCTGAATATAGAAATGTTCTCTTTGCTGGACATGAAAATGCTGGCACCCTGTTAACCCTAGCCAGCACCAGATAACATTTGGTATTTTGGCTCTTCTAAAATCAAGGGCAATCTTTATCTTTTGATTACAAGCAGCCTGACCTGCTAGCCTCATACTGCTTCTTCTGACCTGAGCACTATGGTCTTTTCTGGTCAGCACGTGTGGTCTAAGCTGGAGGACACAAGCTCTCTGGGACAGCACTATTGAAACTCTCCTCCTTGCAGTCTATGTTTTCACTTAAAATGAATCTACATAGCACACACCGGTCTTAGTAACAGCCCTTTGCTCTTAATTCTAGAACTGATTATATAGGATGATGAGTGGCTCTGCTCTGTCCTATGGCCAGCATCACGTCAAAACCCACTTGGAAATGACTTTTGGACTGGCAGACTCCTAGGTGACAAGTGCTAGAATTTATCTGGCTCATATCTGGGGTGGGTCAAAATGACTGACCAGCCCTTGAAGTGGGGATGAAAGGAGGAAAAAGTACATAAATGTGATCTATTTTTAACCTACTGTAGAGTTTCTAAATCTTAAAAGATTTCAATAAGATTACAGGCTGACCTCTCAGTCCATGCCAGGATTTCACTTGTAATAACTCTTGGAAGTAACAGAAGGTTTTGCCAGCATCAAAGCATCTTTGAAATCATGAATTAGTCTACCTAAGAGATCTGGCCTTTCAGAGTTCAATAAATGTATATTCCAGGAAAACTGTTCCACTGCAAAAGCCAGAGGACAGATGCCAGACAATCAGACTCTAAACCAAGCAGTAAACCTGCTGGAGCAGACCTACAGGTCTCCTTCCTGCTGTTCCCAATTTTCAGCAACTTCTGTTGCAGTGCCTGGTTGGTGCATTTTCCTTCTATATTTTTTAATAAAGCAGTGCAGTCAGCTTCTTCAAAGTGTTTAGGGACTTCTGAGTTGGTATAAGTAGGCCCAGAATTGGTCAGTGTCTCCCTATCCTGAGTAGCCCTTCATGGTGGCTAGTTGGTATAGAAACTCCTAGAGTAGACACAGTTTCCAACCTTTTCCACTTAAGCATTCTCTTCCTTCATTCACAGGCGTGGCTTTACCCTGAAGAGAGACTAAAATAACAAGTCTGGACTTTCAGAGCCTGGTTAGTAAGGTCTGAGGATGGCCCAATTCCCATGTGCCCTCACCCAGACAGGCTGCTGTGTCTGTGGTACAGTCAGACCCTGTAGAGGGGGGTCTGACCAAGGGTACAAATGAAGGCTCCACCCCACCTGCACTTGGAGAGTTGCAGTGTAGGTGACAGGAGGCCCTAACTCTGCTCTTTGTCCACAGATGTTCCACAAAAATAACTGTTTATTAGCCAAAGGGATCTTTGATCAAATATGTTCCAGAAACACTGGCTTAAACAACAAATTTGGTTGTTTCTTTGTAGTCCAACATCACAGTGCCTTTAATACACTAATGGACTTTACAATCCTTCCTGAGGAGAATATAGAATATATTATAGAACATAGTTGTGTTGTGTAAGGAGTATCCACCTGCATTTTCTGTCACTGTTTCATGAAACAAGAGTGTCACTTGTTGTTCTTGTTGTTGTTGATCATGTTTATTTTAGAGTTTATTTTTTAATGACCCTTTTAAACACTGCAGAGTGTTTTCTACATCGCTTCCTGCTCCACTGTCCTCAAGCAGTCTCCACCTAGGAAGATGTTTAGAACCGTCCTGGGCCAGCACTGGGCTATTGTGTTTCTCTCCATTTCAAACCCCCAGTGTTAGGGCTCATGACGAAATGCTCCGACAGCTTAAGACTGATCTCAGAGGGAGGTTTCCAAGTAATGGATTTAAGAAAAAGGAATTTGTGTTCCCCCAGTTCCCCCCAGCAGCTGTCAGGATCCATTCTTCAGCCTTTAGCTGTGAGGCCCCAGCTCTCAGTTGCCAGGGCATCTCATCTGTCTATAGGGGGTGGGGAGAGTCCTGGTGGGCTGGCAACAAAGCCCTCTCCACTCCAGCCCCCAAAGGAGAGTCATTTTGTTTGTTTTCTAAATGGGCCTTCTCCGTGGCTGAACCCTCCTACCACTCCACATGGTACAGCAAAGAGTTACCTCTGGTGTATGTGTTGGGGTTTGAACAAAATTGGAATGAACTTAAAGAGGAACACCCAGTAGGGCTTTGAGACACTGACTGTAATTTCCCAAAGAGCTACTTCTTTGAGATAGAAGTGAAGCCATCAAGAGAAGATGTCTACCACTCTGCTTGAAGGCCCTCCAGAAGAGGAGGATGCAAGATGCAGATGGAGTCTAACATGGCTATAACCATTTACCAGCCTTCGTGATGTTTTCCATCACCTCTTACTATCCAAAGTTATACAGAGAACCTGTGATCAGTGTGTACCATGGTTCAGCCAAGCTCTCACCATTCATTCTGATATTGATCCTCATGACAGCCTTAGAATGTAGGTCCTATCATTATCCCTGTTTACCAGTGAGGAAACTGAGGCCCAGAAAGGTTACGCAGTAGATGTGAACCTCCAGAAGGCTGAGATGGGGTCTTACTCTTCTCTGTTCTCAGGCATTTTCCTAAGAGCACACAGGAAACAGTGATACCAGAATTTGTCCCAAGGTCACTCGTATTCCAAAGCCTAGCTCTTAACCACATTTCTTGGCTCCAGGAGGCTGCCAGGCATTTTCTTGGAAGTTAAGTATTCATATACTCATATGTCATTCATTCTGGTTTCCTTCGTGGTTACTCATTAGCACAACTGCTCTCCCTTTTCAGCATCTATCCAGCTCATGAATAAAATCTATGCCTGGGCTGGTCATCGAGACAGCCAGTGTGAATGAGCTCCCTCGAGGGTCATCTGCTGCTACCTCATCTGTATCTCTGGGACTTGGCCCTGGGACTCATTGGCAGCACTCCCCAGGAGAATAAATGTGTGCATTGGAGTTGAGTTGCCTCTACACATTGCATCTTCATTGTGTATTAGCTACCAACAGTTATTGCTCATTTCTTTCTTGTCACTTGCTGCTCTGCTTTGTTCTTCTGGAATCTGCTCCCTCCTCCCCTTCTCACTCAAGACCCACCAGTGCTGAGCCAGAAAGACACAAAAAGGCAAATTCTGCTGAATAAAGTTATCAATGTGGAATCCTTCCCGTGCTCAGGGTGCTGCTGTAGAAATGGGAGAATTCTAGAGCCTGAAAGGCTCTAGCTGAGCTGCTCATCCATCCCTTCCCTATCTCTGAACTCAAAGATGGTTTCATGATGGTGCTGACACAGGGACACCCAGAAACAGGGTCTATAGACTGTACGGGGATGAGGGCAGATTGAGAGGCTGGTGAGAGATGCGCTGGGTAACAGAGCCAGCAGTTACTCCCGTGGGGTGTAGAGTGTGTGCCCTCATAGCAGGTGATGGAAGGAACACAGGAGAGCATTGTCCAGGCCCCACGTGGCTTCTTCAGGGCTCTACACATTTTGTTCATACTTTTGTGGCTGCAGTCATATACTGTTTTGTATCTATACATATTAGGTACCTTTCTCCAGACTGTTTTTCTTCAGACTAGTGTTTTCCTAACTGCACAACTTGATTCACTGCACATTAGTGGATCAAGATATCAGTTCAATGGTTTTGAACAGCATGTTTTACTGAAAAAGAACAGAACAGACTAGATCAGAGTTCACTGCATCTAGCAAGATAAAATAACACAACCCAGTCGCACATAGATACACACGCATTATTTAAATGTTTTCTTATCAAAAGAATGTGAACGCTATCACTGTGAGAATCAGAAAGCTGATTCTTTTCTTTTCTGCATCCTCAGTGGTCGGCACGTGTATAGGCCTTACAAACGGCAGAGTCTCACCAAAAGTTGGGAGGGTGGTCAGGGTGGACCTGTTTTAGTCCTTATTCAGAAAGCAGCACAGCTCCAAGGCACTGGTTCCTCTTTCCAACTACTGCCCTTAAGCCAAAAGCTTCTATCTCAGTTTCACAGGGGTTGCAAGGTAGCAGCCCCAATCACTCAACTCCAGTGATCCTCAAAGGAGGCCCTGACCCTCCTTTCCAGCAGCTACTAAGCAAGGCAAAGCTGGTCATTGCTTCATCTGTAGGTAACCCCAAAGAAGCAGCAGCCCACTCGCTCTTGCCTCGCCCACCATGCGTTGATGTGCACGAGGGGAAGGAAGCCTGCCTCCACCTCTGTCAAAGAAATCTGATACTCTCTTCTCCTTTCCACACTGACAGTGTGCAAATCTGTTTCTTCCAACTTCTTTGTTTCTCTAGAGAACAGAACAGAAGTAAACGGGTGTATTTTGTAGACTGAGAAATTCAAGGAATCAAGAGGAGAAATGTCCTCACAGAGTGGTCACATAGGAGAATGAGTGACACCAAGGGAGATTTGAGGCTCTTTCCTATTTAACCGCTTTATTTTTTAAGTTACATTTTATAAATGATAGACAGCTGTCTCTTTCATGCATTCCTTCCTCATGCCATCTACTATAAGCTATGCTAATAGCAATCACTTCATTCTACTGTGTTTGTTTACAACAGCCAACAGAGGGTAGTGGTAACACATATGGAGTCACACTATTTGGGTTAGAACCCAAGCTCCACCATTTACTAGCTATGTGACCTTGGGCACATCTCTTAACCTCTTTGTGCCTAAGTTTCATCATCTATAGATCAGGGATGATAATAGCATCTACTTTTGGGAGCTATTATGAGAATTAAATCAATGAATGCATATAAAGCACTCAGAACAATGTCTGGCCCGTAGTAAGTACTACATAAGTATTTGCCATTATTATTTTTATGGGTTTGTATCCCTGCCACACTGTGACGTCTGAAAAGAGCCACCTTGAATACCCTTGTATGCCTGTACGTAGCCAGTGCTCAAGTATTTGGGGCACAAAGCCTAATTGTTGGGTGAACAAGTGAATTAAATAGAATAGAATAGATATGCTGCCCCCCCAAAAAGTCACAAACATTTCATATTTCACTACTGATTTGCTCTTGTCAGAAAGACATGGAGTGCTGAGTGCTCTTCTTTTGCTGTGCCTGTGGGAAGCCGTGTTCATAAGGCAGTAATGTGTTTTTCCAGACTCCTCTTTTTCTTTTCCACTGTGAGTAACTTGTTGAGCTCCTCAGTCTTGGGAGACATCGACTGTCCTTCTTGGGGCAAACTGTAGGGAGCCAGTGAAAATCTGGACACATGCCATGACAAGCTGTTTCACAGGAATGGAGGCCAGCAGGGCTAGACCCTGGCCAACACAGAGGCAGAAGCCCCAAGCCACTCAGGCCCACAACTCTCCCAGGAGTACTTCAGCAGTGTAGTCTTCACGTACGGGAACTGAGCAAGAGCTCTGCTCTGCAAAGGTTTGCTGCTGCTCCTCGGGCAACCTCAGCACTGCAGGGAAATGGAGACCTCCATTCCAGGTACTTGGAAATGGCTCACAGAACTCAATCTTATTTATGTACATTTTTGCAGGCAGCAAAAGTTAAGAAAAATACCTGTGTGTCTAAGATTATCTGCATCAAACAAATCCTCTATGATAGGAAAGTCAGGGTAGCTGGATTTTGCCTTTACTAGAGTCAGAATTTCATCTGCATCATATTGCAACTGGTTGAACTTACTTTCTTTGCAGTGTTTAGCATGCATTACTGTTGAAATCAGAGAAGTGTTTCATCTCCACCTGTTCTGGTTATCTATTGCTACATACCAAGTCATCCCAAATCATTGATTAAAAATAGTACTGATCATTCATTTTACTCATAATCTACACTCTGGGTAGAGTGCAGTAGCGAAGGATTCACCTGCAAGATGGCTCATTCATATAGTCAGAAAGTAGACGCCGAGTGGCAGCTGGCATTGAGGGGCCTCAGTTTCTCTCCATGTGGGCCTTTTCATGTGGCCAAGATTTCTCACAGCGTGGCAGCTGCATTCCAAGGGCAGGCGTCCTAGGAGAGAGCCAGGATTCAGATGTATTGTATTTTATGACCTAGCCTCAAATGCCACATAACATCACTTCCACAGCACTGTACTCTATTTGTCAAGGCTATCACAAATGTCCACCCAGGTTCAAGAGGAGGGGACACGCACTTTTCCTCTTGAAAATGGATCAAGAGCATGAGGAACAGAAAATATTGTCATGGGCACTTTTGGAAAATACAATCTGTACTCCACCTACATATGTTTGGCTGTCAAGCTGAGCAAGGCAGTGTTTGGCTAATCCTAGGAGTTTTCCCTCCAATCTAGAGGATGGAAAAATCACTCATGCTTCTAAGCTGGTTTCAAAATAAGTGAGCCCAGAAAGGCTTTGTCAATGAAAGGCCTGTTTTCTATTCTTCCATATGTTCTTTAACAATATAATATTTTTAAAAATACTTCCTGATAAGAAACTGAGCTGGGGAACTTTCCTCTCCCAAGTTTGCTCCATCAAGTCCCATAAAGTAAGCCAGATGAGCTCGGGAGAAGAGCAAGGATACCCACTAGATCATTTTTCCAGCAGTTCTGAGAAGTGTTTGAAGTAACTTGATGTACTTCTCAACCAGAGGATAGACTTGCGGTTAGCCACACAGAGCTGTCAGCTTCAAAGGGCAGTGTGTGAAGCCCACTAGGGGGTGGTTCTAGCAAACTAGGGAGAAATAGCTTTGGCAGAACCTGACATTCTTAAAACAGCCTTTTCTCCAAAATCCTTGTGCATGGAATACCTTGAGCTCCTTAGAGGAAAGCTTGATAATGATCTAATAAATAAATCAAAACATACCTTACCCCTCTCCCTACAACATTAATTTAATTTAAAACTAGCATGTCTAATAGGCAGCACTTTTAAAGTGCATTTCTGGAATTTGTGGTTTGGATCTCAATCTCCTGAAAATAATTTATTTTCTATCTACTCCATATGTTTGGACCTCAGCTTGTTTTGACTAAAGGACATGATTTGTCAAGATGTTTTCTCTGATAAAATTGACATGAGGAGGGTGGGTTTTATCTAATGAAACTGCATGAGGCCCTTTTACCTCCTTTTAAGTATGCTTTTTAAGATGTTCTTTTTTTGTTCTTTCATTTCTTATGTGGCCATGCTTAATTGGAAAAAATTTTTTAAACTATGAAAAAGACTCACAGAAAGCCCAGTGCTTACCTCTGGGTCCCTTATCTGAGTGGATATGAGTCTCCCATTGCCTTAAGTGGCAACAAAAAGAGGACCACAAGGAGAACTAGAGCAACTGCTCAGGTAGGCTTTGAAAAGCTGCTGGTGTTGAGGGGTAAGAGTTAAAACTCTTTCCATTGGAAGTAAGATGCCAACAAATTGTAATAACTTAACTAAAGGAAAATTTATTATGAGGCCCATGGGATGTCCTGGGGAACCCAAGGGCAGCAATGCAAGAGATCTCAGGGAGGATTGAGACTAAGAACTGGAAAGCCATCAGGAAACCAGACAGTTCTATGAGACCCATTCTGCCCTGAATGAGAACAGTGCCCTGCATTTTGTAGATTCTCAATAAATAGTATAAATGAATGATTGAGTAGAGTAGCTATGCCACAGCTTTGACTGAACCTCATCTATCTTCAAGCTTTTGAGGTTAAGCTTCAATTCCCAGGGAAGGGCCTCTAGTTGGCCCACCCTGGGTCAGGGGGCCATTCCAGAACCAATCAACTGTGACTGTAGGACAGGGTCACACTGTGACTGCATGGATGCTAGGACCCTTTCATATGACCATGTGGACAAGGGAGATTGTTGGCTTGTGGATTGGACAGATACCTGCAGAGGAATCTATAACAGGGGTGAAGGATGCTTTGAAATGCAGAACAAAAATCATGGGCTGTCAGTAAAGATTGATGTCAGGTCCTTGGATGGTGAGAGCTGAACATGCCTTGGAGGTCATGTAATCCAGTTACACATTGTTCGTATAAGAAAAACAAGACAGGGTGCAGTAGCGCTCCTGTAATTCCAGCTGCTGGGGAGGGTGAGGCAGGAGGATCGCTTGAGCCCAGAAGTTTGAGAGTAGCTTGGGCAACATAGCAAGACCCTGAAAAAAGAAAGACAGGAAGGAAGGAAGGAGGGAAGGGAGGGAGGGACGGAGGGAGGGAAAGAAAGAGAGAGAGAGAGAGAAAGAAAGGAAAGAAAGAAAAGAAAAGAAAGAGAAAAAAAAGAAAGAAAAGAAAGAAAGAAAGAAAGAAAGAAAGAAAGAAAGAAAGAAAGAAAGAAAGAAAGAAAGAAAGAGAAAGAAAGGAAAAGAAAGAAAGAAAGAAGGAAACAAAGAAGGGAGGGAGGGAGGGATGGGGAGGGAGGGGGGGAGGGAGGGAGGGAGGCAGGGAGGAAGGGAGGGAGAGAAAAGAAAAGAAAAGAAAAGAAAAAAGAAAAGAAAAGAAGCAAGACTCAGAGGGCTGAACTATTGGATTAGGTCCATTGGACTTAAGGACATTTCTGAGAAGAGGAAAATATCTCAGTGTTCTCATTTGTTGATTACATGAATACAAATCCTGGAATTCCTCTTTGCAACACTATTTGAAACCATTGTTTATATTTTCTTTTTCTCAATCATACTCCATGCTATGAAATAGGGTTCAATATTTGCATAACATTAGCTAAACATGATCCATAAGTTCAAGTGAGATAGATTTTGGTATGAACTGTAAAGCAAAAACACAAACTTGATTTTGGCAGTCTGTATATTGCATCTGACAGTGTGCAATGATTGAGAGGCTCTTTTGTATGCTAGTCATTGTTGCGGTTAAGGAAGATATAGAGACAAACCAGGTTCCCTACCTGCCAAAGCACAGCTATATCACGTAGCTTAAAGTTTGTTAAGGAGATGGATAAGAAAATTGAGGATTGCGGAGAGAAGAGATAAGTGGTGTGGTGGACGGAATGAATGTGAGGGCACAGAAGAATAGCTCAGTCAGGGAGTCAGAGAAAGCTTCCCAGGGGAGCTGGATTTTGCCAGACCAGCAGGAGTTAGGAACTCTGAAGTAATGAAATGCCATCATACATTGAGGTGAGTACAGGCAGTTCCAAATGACTAGAGCTAAGGGTGACATGCAGGGAGTAGAAGAATATGAAGACAGAGATAAGCAGAAACTAGATCCCAGAGGGCTGGAGTTTTGACATTTGACCAGAAACACTGAAGTGCCATTGGATGTTTGCTAGGAATATATAACCAGTTTACATTTTATGAAGTTCACCCTGGCAGCAGTGCATGAGACAGAAATAAGAGCAGACTGACTGGGGAGGGAAGGTGAGAGGATGAAAGTCTAAGGTCAAGTAGGGCCAAGGGACAAGGGGACGGGGATGAAGCCTGGTGGATTCCACAGGACGGGGACTGACGGGATGCAGCCGTAAATGAGTGGAGGCTGTCTAGGGCCATTCATTTAGTTTGGAGTGACTGGATGGACAGTGTTAACATTGTTTCCATTGGGAAGCAGAACTGGAAAAGAAGAAAACTTGCACTTTAGACTTGTTGAATGTAGAAGCCTGAGAGACAGCCTTATAGCTCAGCAGAGCCTGGGCCAGTGTTAGCAATCTGGGGACACTGGCATGTGTGAGGCATTGAACTATGGACAGGGACAGGGACACCAAGGGAGGATATTTGGAAGAAGATCAGGGGCCAGAGGCCAGAGCAGTCAGGAACACAGCTTGTCATGGAGCAAGTCAAGCAAGAGGAGCCCTCCAAGGAGGGAGAGAAGCTAAGAGGGCTTAGAAAGTAGAGGGCAGGGGGGAAGTTTCAGGAAAAAGGAAACCATCAACTGCAGCAAATGAGGCAGAGAGGTCAAGCTGAACAGCCGACGGGCTCTAGCAGCATGGAAGCCTTTTGCAATGGGATTAACTGTAAGTAAAAGTAAGTCCCACAGGCTCTGGTGACTGGCTGATGTTTCTAAAGAACCAAAAGTACAGAGTTTTAAGAGATGAATGCTGATAAAAATGCTTTTCGTTTGAAGACTTTGTTGAGAAAAGGCCGTATGTGGAATGAAAGGTACAACGGTTACAGCTCTGCAGCGAGAGGGACTTTGATTTCAACCTCAACCCTACAGTTTACTAGTTCCGCCGCTTTGGACAAGTTATTCCACCTCGTTAAGCCTCTGTGTCTCTGTGTGAAATGGGGCTTCTGCCTACTTCATAGATTCCAAGGCTTGCATAAAGTGATGCTTGTCACTTACCCTCCCCCACCTGATTTTCCTCCATAGCGCTCACCACCTTCCTTACTTACCCACTGACTTACTGATTTTATTGACTGTCGCTCTCCCTCTGCTAAAATATCAGCTCTGTGACAGCAGGGGTTCTTTTCTCTTTGGTTCACTGATGAATCCCTGATGCTTAGAATGGTGTCTGGCCCCACAGTAGTTAGTCAATAAATATTTGTTGAATGGATGAATAAGTGAATAAAACATGAAACGTGAAGTGTTCAGAGGGAGTGGCAGTGCTGTTACTAATTCCTGGGGGGAGAAAAGCCATTACCAAGGGCCAACTTCAGTGTCAGCCTGGGTGCTTCCGAGGCTTAGTACCCCCTTAAGGCCAAAGCTCCTATTGAACTGTCTTCCTTCTACAAGGCCCTGTCCATTATTGTAGAATGACCTGCCCCTTGCCTGTTGTAGGGACAAATGAATCACAAATAAAGAGAAACTGAGTGGAGGAGCACCATGTGGAGGAGGAATCAGGATCCCAAACTCTTAGAGGGCACCTGGAAACTGGAAGCAGCAGCAGAAACCCTTCTTTTGGCAACCCCAGTGATAGAAGGCAATCACAACACATCAAAGAGCTCTCTCAGGGGTGCACTCCTCCAAAGGGGTCTCAGCAGCCTCTGCTGCAAAGGCTGAGATGGAATGGTGTAAGGAAACTGTCTTCTCTCACCAGAACTGATATCTTAAAATCACAGCCAGCAAAGATTTAGAAAATGAAAGAAAGAACAGTGACTGGGACTTACTTTATTAATCTGTGCATTTGCAATTGCAGTAGTTATGCTTCAGTCTTTCATCTTCAAAGTGCCTTACACCATGAACTAACATGCAAACAGGGCTTAGTCATGTATGGCCTATTATAAGGAATGTGTTATTCTGATGGAAAAGACTGAAAAGACTCCACTTCCCAATAGTCTGCTGACTTGAACAGCTCCACAAGAAAAGTCTGGTATCAAAACATGAATCTAAACAGAAACCAAAATAGCAAACACCAACATGCATTAATTGAACCCATTTATTTGTACAAAACCCAACATTCCCCCCACTCCTTAGCCCCAGGGTATTGTTCTTTGTTGTTGCAGTTTGTTTCTTTTTTTCCCTTTTCATCTGTCAATACATCCTTCCAGGATTCTCCCAACGTACTTTGGATTCCAGACTCTCTTATAGAAAGCATATGTCTTTGGGAACATATTGTACCACGTTCAAGTTCTGGAGCCAATTTATTTCTGTCCCAGGATTAAGTGAGAAACAACAATTGTTTGCAGGGCTGGAAGGAAGATCCGGGTTACTTACTCAGGCAGAAGAACTATGCAGAAAGTAAAGGGAGAGTTTCTAAGAAAAGAAGGGCCTTTCCTGTTAACCTGCGGATATGATTCATTCCTTCATGTAACTATTTCATTCATGCAACATTTACTGAAAGCTTACCAGGTGCTAAGTACTAAGCGCAAACAGGCCAAAACCCACTGGTGTGGTCCACACCGTGTCTATAGCCTGCAGGCCTTTCTTACTGATGTGGAAAATCCCCAAGGTGTATAGTTGAGTAAGTATAAGGTAGACTGTTAAGGTCAAGATGATGATTACCTGTGGGGAGGTAGTGACAGGAGTAGGTCATGAGGGGGTCTCTTCAGGGTGCTGGTTTTCTGTTTCTTGGTCTGGGTGCTGGTTACACTGGTTTGTTTACTTTCAAAATTAATGGAGCAGCACACTGGTGATATGCATACACTCAGTAAATTATCATATGTTTAACAGATGTTCCAAAAAACAAATACCAAGTGTTCAGGTATGGCACAAGCCGCCGTGAATGGCTCCAGCAAATAGTGTGTGTGGAGGAGATGAAAATAGAGTCATAAACCAGAGCCACATTGTAAAAGCCTTATATGCTAAACTACAGAGTTCGAACTTTATCCTAAAAGTTATGAGATTCTATGCAGAGAATCTGAGCATGTGATGGAGCCGAGAGGTGTTTAAGAGTGTGGCCTCTGGCATTTTGCTCCTCGATCCATTACTGTGCATGAACCTCAATCTCTGCATTTGCAAAATACACTAATAATTGTGTTTGCTTTCTAAGGATATTTTGAAAATTAAATGAGATAATACCAAAAAAAGTACAATGTTTGCTATATTCAATAATAAATATTTGTATTTTAGAAAACTTACTTGGCAAAAATGAGGAGAATGGATGGGGTATGGCCAAACTGCGTAGGGGAGACAAACTAGAAGACTGTAGCAGTGATCTAATGTGGAAGTAATCAAGGAGATGTTGATAACTTTAAGTAGGTAGAATGAATAGAACTTCATCTGGGAGATGAAAGAGACAGCAAAATCTAAGATGCCTCTCATGTACCTGGCTCAGGTGACTGTGAAGGTGGTGATGCTGTTAAAAATTCAAGAGAAGGAAAGGTTTTGGGGAAAAGATCATGGATCACATTTGAAACCTGTTGAGTTCAGAAATCCCGGGAGGTATCGTCCGCAGGAGCTGGATGGTGCTGTCCACAGGAGCTCAACAGAGATGACTGAGCAAAAGGCATAGGTTTGAGATGTACATAAAAAATGGCACATGAGAAGATGAGGTCCTTCAGGGATGTTGCATTGAGTGCAAAGGGCAAGGAGCCAAGGATGGAGCCATAAGTAACAACATTTAAATGGGCAGACCAAGAAAGGGAACCTATTAAGAAATCTGAGAAGAAATAATTAGAAGGGTAGAAGGAACCACCTAGAGAAAGTGCTATCATGGTACTTAAGAAGGGTGTCATCAGCTGTGACAATTGCCACAGAAACGTCAGGTTAGATGACAACAAAGGAGTGTCCACTGACTCCTACAATATGATAGCCACTGGTGACTCCTGTGAGAGCAATTCCAGGGTACAGTAGGACAAAAGCAGGGTTGCTATGGTGTCTGATATGCAGATTGGAAGAAAGCAGTTGACAAACGTGGTCAGGGAGAAACAGAGGTACAGAGCAGGATGCGGACTTGAGTCTTTTTCTAAAGATGAGAGTGTTTTGAAATTTTTTCCAGTATTCACCACCACCTATTTTGAGGCCATTAGATAGTCCCCTAGTCCTCTCTCTTCTCTCTGTCCTTCCTTTCCTCCTGCCTGCTGCCTTTGCATTCTGAATTTCCTCTTCAGAAGCCAAGGAATAACGATATAACTGGGAACACTTAATGCATCATCCTTTCAAGTGCTTTTAGAATAAGATGTTGAGACGTGGGTATAATCAGGCAAGGGAGCCAGAGATCTCAGCTGAGAAAGGAGTTGGGGGGTGGTAAGAGAAAGGGCTTCCTCTTGCCCTGCTCCTCCCCCAGGCACTCCTCTGGACTGCCTGTGACCCACAGATGCGTTGTGATGGGCATGTACACTTATACCTTCATTCCTCTTCTCCTTGCTGGAGGTGAAGCCTGTTACCCACCTTCTGGCTTTGGTGGCCACGCAGGCAGCTGGCAGACTTTTTCCTGCAAGGACTCCATGCATGCTCCATTCTGGCTGGGCCTCCCTGTCCCGCTCCACCCTTCCGGTGACTGATTGTCTCTGGAACTTGGCTCACACTATTTCTCCTGCCCACTCCTTATTAAACCAACTGTGGCTTCCAGATTCAGCTCAAAACATACTGTCTTCAGAAATTCCTTCTTGTCCCCTCAGTGTCCCCATCACTGAGTCTAGTTATTGGTCATTTTGCATTTCCTGAGTGGTTACTTTGAGTTATTCTCATTTTAGTATATAAGAATATTTTTACCTCATTGATGAAATCATAGGGAATCAGGTGGAATTCTCCACAGCATCTTGTGTAGGTTCCATGCAACATGGACCCTCAGCTCAGGCTAGCTTGAAGAAGTTAAGGGCTGTAAGTCTGTACTGTAAGCACCTTGAGGGGTGGGCCCTGTGCTTTTTCATCTTTGTACACCCTCTGCCTCCACCCACCTAAGGCTTTAACTATTTTTATTTCCACAAACATTTATTGAGCACCTATTATGTACCAGAAATTGTACTAGGTAAGCTGGGAATAGCATAAACCAGGAGGATGAGGCTCTTGCTTCATGGAATTTATGTTCTAGTAGAGAAGATGGCCAACAAGTAAACAAATAAATAAACAAATAGAGTAACGACAAGCTGTTTTACATGCTTTGAAGGAAATAAACAGAGCCATGCAACAAAGAAGGGGGCACATTTATACTGAGATTAACAAGAAAGAAAGAAGTTGTCCCTCAGCCTTCTCTTGTTTTTAGTAGCTCCTGCTCCTTTAACTTTTCTTTCAATGAAATCTTTATCGAAAGAGACATAATAAGGAGTTGTGTTATACATTTTTCCAGTCAATGAGTTCACAGACCACTGGGACATCTGATAGCTAAGAAATCATCATCTCTCTAAGAGCTGTTTATCACACCTGCATAATGGAGGTAGTGACACAGGATTTTTCTCACACACTTTGCCAACCAGGGACCTCCACAGCCAGCAATGGCCCACTCCCAGGCCTTGCTAGACCCCAGGCTTGCCACAGGAGATGCCCCACCTACTCGGTCCACTGGGCCATACATGGCTTGTGCACTGGCTCAGCCTGTGGCTAGGCAGGCATGCTCCAGCTCACCCATGTTATAGCTTGTACGTGCATTCAGCGGTTCCCGAGTTCTTGTCCCATGCCCAAGAAGAACAAGGCCACACTGACAATTGAAAAGTGTGGAGGGTGGAGAAGAATTTTATTGAGCAACAGAACAGCTCTCAGCAGAGTGGGGATGCAAGGGTGGTCCCCAACTGAAGTCAGGTGGTTTCACTCTGTGTGTGGCTGTGTCCGGGGCTTTTATGGGCTCAGAATGGGAAGTGCATGCTGATTGGTTTGCAAGTATGCAAAAAAAGGCTAAAACAAAGTCACCACTGAAAGATAGACATGACAGTGTAAAAAACCAATTAGGGAAGGGTAGGTATATGTAAAATAGGGGAAGGGTAGGGATCAATCAGAGGAAAACACACCAAATGGGAAGACAGGTTCTCAATCCAGTCCATGGATTTACCTGGGACTTGTAGCTAGGCTTTAAACTGTCATCAGGTTTCACCAGGGTCCCACCCCTATCTCCCTGGGATTTATCTGCCTCCTGCCACTATCAGTAGTAGTCCTGAGGTTTCTACAGAAGGACAATGAAGATGGCACCCAGCTGCATCGCACCTGCATCACTGCCATCCATCTGATATTGCTGGTGTTTTGTTTTGCAGGTGAGCCGCCCTCATCCTAGTGACTACCCTGTCCTGATCCTCTTTGTGGTAGGTGGGGTCACAGTCTCTGAAGTGAAAACGGTCAAAGATCTTGTGGCATCATTGAAACCAGGAACCCAGGTACTGAGTCTTCCATGATTTGAACAAGAGCTCAGAGGCAGGGGTGTGAAGGGTGGGTGAGGGCCCTCCACCCAGGGGTCCCAGTGCCCATCTCCTAGCCTGCCTGCCTATCACCCTCCTGCCTTTGTTCCTTCCCTCCTGCTGCCACCTGTGTCACAATGTCTTCCTGCAGCCAGAACCAGCCCTACATGCCCATACAGGAACAAACAAGTTCCTTTGTTCCCAGAGGTGCAGGACTGGGTCATTTTGATAAAGTCTATCATGACAGATTAAATGCTATGACACCAGGCAAATTAGCCCTAAATGGAAACTCTGTTGTTTGCAAAATAAACTGGGGTAGGGTGGAGTCCGGTGGGGTGAAGGGAGGGAGGAGAGCTCTTCTTTTGTAGCTCTGGGCTTCTGGGGCTAAGGTACTGTTATCCCTATTCCTGATTCCTTAGGGTCCTATATTCTCTGGTGTCCAATCAGTGTTGAATATCTCAGGAGTTTTCACTGCTCTCTAGGCTCCAGATAATGGAGGGATGACTCCAAGAACCACCTCCCAACTGTGGCAATTAGAGAGCAGAGTCAGAGGAGTGCGGGAAGGAGCATTGTCCAGACAATGACTAGTGTTGTAGCTTTCTTCTCTATACCTCTTGCCAGGCCCCATCCCATCCCCTAAACAAGAAAACTGGCTCTGTGGCCCAGTAGTGAAGAACGTAGACCTTTCTATTTTATGGGCCCAAGTTCCAATCCTATCTCTGCCTTTGACTAATCAGGTGATCTGGGAGGAAAAAGCCCTCAGTTTCCTCATTTAGGAAATGGGCCAAGGTGGCTGTGAATCTTAAATCAGAAGAGGCTTGAGAATATGCTTCTTAGCACTGTGCCTGGCTCAGAACTCTCAGTCAATGATGGCTGCAGTTATTCCCGGCCGTTTTTGAGCAGTCACCACACTGCTGTGCTGGAGGATTTGAGGCTCACAGAATGAAGCAGCAGGAGCCCAGGGAGAGAGGCTTCTGGAAGAGGAGAACCCCTGCCTCTGGAAGTTCTCCTGTGACTGGGGGTGCACAGCCTGTTAAATTGGTAAGATGTAAAACGCTTGCCTTAGTGTGTTCCCCAAAGCAGCCCCAAAGCCAGGGATGAGAGAGCAGGTAGTTTACTTGGCAGATGATCCCAAGAAGCAGAAGTGAAGAACTCAGAAAAAAAAAGACAGTGAAGAAGAAAAGCCACAAAACAACACACTGCCAAGCTGGGTATGCTCTGGGTGCGCGGTCCTCCAGGGGCCCCTGAGGAGCTGGTGTTACACGGCTCAGAATTGTCACGCCAGAGGTCAGAGAACCTGGGATGTCTTCCCTTCTACTCTCATCCCCCCAGGTTGAGACTTGACTCTGGGGGTGTTATCTTCCCAGTGCTTTGGGGTTACAGCTTTGAGCCACCTCCTACCTCCACCCACTACTGTACATATCCACACAGCCAGCTCCAGGAGCTGCATCCTTCCCTTTTGTGACATCCTACCTGTTGCTCCGGGCTCTTTCCACATCTCTACCCACCTCCACCATCTATACTGGGAAATGCAGCAGATCTGGACTTCTCCCTGACTACTTCATATTTGCTGGTCTAGTCTCCTCAATCAAATATAAATTCCTTGAGGACAAAGGCTGGGGCTTTCCAGGCCTGAGCAAATGGCAGTGACTCAGTAACCCTTGTAGTTTGAGGGGTTTATTGACTCCAAGGGAACTGGCCTGGTAGGAGCAGTCTGTGTTGTTAGAGTCGCTGAGCTACCAGGTTAAGTCAAGAAGGTCTGGTCCCTGCTGGTCTCCAGACACCCAACTGAGGAATGGGACCTGGATACCCAGAGAGCTGCAGCAGGCTCTTGAGCAGGGCAGTGACCAGTTTTTGACTATGATCATTCTTCTGTTACTATCACCTGTTATGGTCATAGCTGGTAAGATTTCTGATAAATTTGCAAATTCTGCTTCATTTAACACCCTCCTTGCCAGCAGTGATACGGTTCTGTTTAATGAATGATTGCCTTTTTGAGCAAGACCTCTTTTTTTTTTTTCGTCAGAAACCACACTTCTTGCTGCCCCTAACATAGTGAACCAAATTCTTAGCTCTTCAGAACAGTGATGCATTGTAATAGCCTGAAAGACATGTTAATCCCTACTCTAAAAGGATAAAATGCAGACGTTTTCAAAGCCCTGTGACCTGAGTTTGACAGCAGAGCCCCAGAATCTACAGTGACTTTGCTGCAATCTGACCCTGTGTTCAGTCATCTGCAGAGAGAGCTTCTCAAAGAATTTTGAGCTTAAGGATCAACCTTGACTGCTACTTGTCCTTTGTGCAAAAAGCTCCTCTGAAGAGTTAGCAGGCCCTAGGAAGATTCCTCAGGCAGCAGGGGAAACAGAAGAGGCATTCTTTATCCTGAAGTCCTTCACTCCACATTTTTGAAGGAGGTGAATTACCTGGATGTTTGCAGAGTGACACCTGCTGTTGCAGGTCTCCCTTTTTTAGACCTTGACAGACACACAGCTGCCCTGGCCCTACAGCAAACTCTGCAGATATGAGACAGAACCAGCTTCCTGCTTTTTAGAGTGCAGCGGAAATCATGCCTTGCTGCCCTAGCAATACATGAAGTGGCATGCGTGCTAGTTCCAGTGTCTGCTCAGACTCTGACTTCTGTTCAAGAACACATGTGACCTAATTGAAGGGGATAGGTTCTACAGAATCTATACCCAATAGACCATCTAAGACCTTTGGACGAACAAGGGAGTAACCCTCACTTGATCATTGATGTAAACAGCAATAATAGACATAGCTAGTGCTTCCATTCTGGCTTTACTATCCAGCCTTTACTTGACCATCTCCCAGGATGAGGATTTGTCACCTCCCACTGCAGCCTATTTGAGGCTTGGAGGGTATATTAGTCAGGGTTCTCTAGAGGGACAAAACTAATAGGATAAATGTAGATGTAAAGGGGAGTTTATTAAGGAGTATTGACTCACACAGTCAGAAGGTGAGGTCTCACAATAGGCCATCTGCAAGCTAAGGAGCAAGGAAGCCAGTCCAAGTCCAAAAGCTGAAGAACTTGGAGTCCAGTGTTCGAGGGCAGGAAGCATCCAGCATATGAGAAAGATGTAGGCTGGGAGGCTAAGCCAATCTAATCTTTCCATGTTCTTCTGCCTGTGTTTATTCTGACTCCACTGGCAGCTGATTAGATTGTGCCCACCCAGATTGAGGGTGGGTCTGCCTTTCCCAGTCCAGTGACTCAAATGTTAATCTCCTTTGGCAACACCCTCACAGACACACCCAGGAACAATGCTTTGCATCCTTTAATCTAATCAAGCTGACACTCACTACTAACCATCATAGAGGGCTTCATTCTTGGTTCTAATATCTCCTCTAGATGAAGCCCAAATCTGCCTCTTTGGTACTGTCACTCAGCAGTGCTGGTTCTAGCTCTTAAGCCACACAGAATTTAAAAGAAAATGAGGTTCATCCCTCTTCCACACGACGATTCTGCAGACATATGAAGATAGCTCCCATGTCCTCCACCAGGTCTTCTCTTCTCCAAACTGAATATCATCAGTTCCTGTAGCCACCCCCCTCTTACCCTGTGACATGGACCTGAATTCCCTGATGATGTGGCAGTTCTCCTCAACCCCAGTTTGTCTCCCTCTCTAGCATTTGATTGGAACCAAAAGCCAAACTTTGGTGTGGACTGATCAGCTCAGAGAAAATTGGGGTCATCTCCTCCTCCTCTCTACCATGGCCTACAAAGCCCACATGATCTCACCCCTGCCTACATCTGGGGCTTCTTTTCCTGCCACTCTTGTCCTTGCTTATGCCCCTCCAGCCTCAAGACTTTGCATTTTTTAACTATTATATTCTCAGCACCGCAGAGTCTGCCACTTATTGGATATTCATGAATGTTAATTGAATGTCCAATACTGAACGTTAGAGACTCTACTTATGTCATTCCGACATAACAGAAAAGCAGCTTTTCTGGAAAAGACCACACAAACCACACCAACCTATTGACTGACACTGACATTATAGACAATTAAAACCACCTTGTCTTTTGTATCTGTTGCTATTATTCCAAATCTTCCCTATTCTACTGCTGTGTGGGTGCTTTTTGGATCCACGTACAGGAACTTACAATCATTCCTATTAAGCTGGATTAACTAATGATTCAACAGGCATTTATAGAGTATCTAAAAAGCAAAAAGATGATCTGCTCTGTGCCAGGCATTGTCCTTTATGCTAAGGACAGAATAGTGACCAAGCTAGACACATTCCTACTTTCATGGAACTTCCATTCTACTGGGTAGTAACTGACAATAAACATGGAAGTGCCAGCTCGTGACAAGTGGACAGCAGACATAGATAGGTGCTAGTGTAGAAAAAACCAGGAGGACGAGCTTCTTTCAGACAGCAAGACTCCCATGGAGAAGGCTTTGGATCTGAGATTTGAAAAGCATTCGGGGATCAGCTGTTCAAAGGAAATGAATAGAATCCATTCACAGCACCTCCAGAAATGAATTCTCTTTCACAAAAAGTGGCAAGAATAGCATGAAACATAGGAAACCAGAAACCACATGCCCACCTGCTAGCCTCTGAAGACTTCTCTGCTCTAAAAGGGACATGTTTTCTCCACTCTCCTGCCTGTGGTTGTTGGGAGATGTACTGATGAGTGAAAATGTGTGCATTGGAGTAGGTTCTCTTTCCTGTCTACTGAAAAGGAATCAAGAGGGCAACCTCCCCCATCCCAAACTGCCACAGACACCAAGTGGGAAATTCCAGGTTTCCCCTGCTCTGATCCGCATATGCCCGACACCAGCCCCTCTCCTCACTCACTCAATGCCTACTGTGGGACTCCACGGCCAGACAGCTCTGGCTGGCTGAACTTTGCAGCTGGATGGTAGCCGAGAGGCTAACAGAAGCCTGTGATTGTAAGAAGAAAATAACAGGGAGGGAACCTCTGAGAAAATACAGGGAACGGCCAGCTCAGGAACAAGAGGAAGGCCAGTGGGCAAGATGACACCCATCCACTGCTTTTCATAGTGAGGCATGCCGCACCCACACTTTCCTGTAGTTCTGCATTTACAGAGTTCAATATTTTTTTTTCTTTTTTTTTGGAGACGGTCTCACCCTGTCACCCAGGTTGGAGTGCAGTGGCACGATCTCGGCTCACAGCAACCTCCACCTTCCGGGTTCAAGTGATTCTCCTTCCTCAGCCTCCTGAGCAGCTGGGATTACAGGTGCCCACCACCACTTCCGGTTAATTTTTTGCATTTTGAGTAGAGAGGGGGTTTTACTGTGTTGGCCAGGCTGGTCTTGAACTCCTACCTCAAGTGATCCGCCCGCCTTGCCCTCCCAAAGTGCTGGGATTACAGGCATGAGCCACCATGCCCAACCCAGAGTTGAATATTTAGTGAAGACATAATAATTTTTTTTAAAAAAATAGTAGACCCAGAAATATGCTCACACACAGTTTTGCACACAACTTAAGAGGTTCAAGGATCCCTAATCCTGGCTCCACAAACCTGCCTCCAGGTTATTCTAAAATTGATGGGAAGCCCCGGGGAGACAACAGCGAAAAGATCTGAATCTCATACTTCAGGTCTTCTGAGAGCCTTATAAGCACAGCACAGTGACTCTGTGGCAGTGGTAGTCAGGTCAGATGGTTCCCAAGTTTTTCAGTAAGGCTAATCCACTGTGTCACTGGCTTAATGATACGAGCCTTCTGGGTTTAGCACAGGTGTGTGAGTGTGTATGTGTGCATGTGCCTGTCCAGCGTGAATACAATATATGCTCCAAAAGCTGCCTATCGAATGAATATGCATGTTGGTGCCTGTGCATATGTGGGTCACTTTGGGGAAGAATATCCCAAATTTAAAAGAAAAGGGGACAAAAAATGTACCCCTTGCTCCTTTTGATACTGAGTGTTAGAAATCAGGGGGATATGGAATGTAAATCCTGGACTTCCCTGCTTCCTCTGTGTTCAGCAGAAATAGAACAGGAAGATGCTGGCACCTACAAATTATAGCCATGGTCTGGAGCAGCAGAAAGCCCAGAGGGCTGGGTCACTCCTAAGGGCTGGGCTGCCCATGTGGAGTTCAAGGCAGGCCTGAGAACAAAGACTGAACATCCCCCTTCTAGCTGGAGTAGAGAGCCAGTGCCGGCCGAAAGCTGCTGGAGGGACTTGGTTCCCTGGCTGATGTCCTCCACCCCGTCTCACAGTCAGCCGGTATATTTTTTTGATGTCAAGTATCTGCTTTGACACAGAGGCTTGTTGTTGATGAATGAGCAGGATCTTCAAACATTCCTGGATAGAACTGCCTGTAGTTAGCAACACGTGCTGACACCTAAGCCATAACTACCCTGCAGCTTGCAGTGTCGTTCAGGCTCTTCGAGAGCAATTTTTTGTTTTCATTCAAAACCCCGTTTCTCATATTTGACTGTGAAATTTATTTTTAATCAGCAAAGATTCTCTCCCCACTGGCTGTTTTTGTGGGAGGTGTTCCAGTGGGTGGACGGTGCAGGGCAGGTATGGTGGCTGGGCCAAGCTCTGAGCACTGCAGGGTGCTCTTGAGCATCCTGGACACCTCTGGCTTGAGAAGGAGGCTGGCCACTGCCGCCAGCCCACTTGGCTATTAGCATGTGAAAGTGGGGTGGCTAGGAGTTGATGGTTCAGGGGTACAGTCAGCTGACTCTTCAGCCCTGAATGACACTCAGGTCTGAGTTGAGAAGAAGTCACAAAAACTACCCCCAGAAAGAAACAGGAGGTGAGAGAGGGAAGGGAAGGAGAAGGAGGAGAAGAAGGGATGGCAGGGACCCTGAAAAGGGGAGAGGGAGAGGAAGCAGGGAAGACCAGGTTTAGGTTCTATGTACCTCTGATTTCTAATACTGAGAATCAAAAGAAGCATTTTAGAAAATGCAGAGAAAAGTAGCCATATGGTGGGCAAGGATTGAGCATCACCCATGGGAATTTTCTTCAGTGCCCTTGGCTTCCTGAGAAAAGACCAGTTCTCTGAAAGGAATTCTCTAGTGCTTAACTTGTCCACTATCACATGGTTGATGATCATGTTTAAAAACAATTAAATGTCATATCTGATCAGCTAATTTCAAACTCTTTTGACTATTTTCTTTTTCATTTTTGAGCATCTTTGTTCCTGTTTAGGGCCCACTTTTTAGAATTTTAGGGTGGTCTTAGCCAAATAATGTAGAAATGTTCTAGTAGAATGTGCTTTAAAAATTCTGAAAATGCTCAAAAGTAGCCAATACTGAAAGATGCCTAAGATGCAAACATACTTAAAGACCACCAACTCTTATATTTCATGCTCTATATGAAATGTCAGCAGTATGATCCTGCTTGCTCTTCAAAATAGGAATTAGAGACAAGTAAGGTTTTCATCGAATGGAGAGGAAACACATTTACCTGGAGCTGTCTGAGCATCTTCCACTAGAGCTGCCCTGAGCGAAAACTTCCCGCTGATCATGGCTACACTCCCTGCCTCCTTCACTGCTGTATGGTTTTTGTTCACTCAATCAGGCGCCAACTGACTCAAAGACCTGCTGTGTATCAGGCACTGTGCTAAGAAACAATGAAAAGACTCAGTTAAGTTGACAGGGAATACAGTGAGATACCAACAGCCAGGGGACACACTCAGGCTTTGGGGAGGGGTGGTCTGGGAAGGCTTTCTGGAGGGAGTGATGCCTGAACTGATTGCTGAAGGACAATGGAGGAGGGGTCTTTGGCCAGAGTGGGGAGCTCCTCTCCCAGACCAAGAAGCATCCCCAAAGTGCCAGGTGCAAAACTGCAAGGAGTTAGGGAGGCTGGAATGTGGGACTGATTTAGGGGTGTGGAGGCAAGGGCCAGATGTGGAGTGCTGGCAGCATTCAGGTTCTGAAGTCCTTTGATGCTCTCCGGGAGGGCTGGGCTTACCAGAGGCAGTGAGGAAGCTGAAGGGATTTTAAGCCTGGTAGTAATATGATCAGATTCACACTTAGGGTCACTGGCTCTGGCAATTCCACTCCCCTGCATCCACCCCATGACTGCTGTGAGCTGGGTGGAAGGGTGCAGCTGGGGATGCACATAATGAGGACAGTGATGGTGACAAAGCAGTCATGGCAGCTGCCATTCTAAGCCCCTCTGGAGCCTGTCATTGTGTCAGATATTTTAGAAGATGTTCACATTGATCCTCACATAATCATGTGGGGTGGGTATCATTCCCACTTTACAGATGAAGAAATTGAGGCTCCATGTGGTTAAGCAACTTCTCCAGGGTCATTCATCTGGCAAGTGGCCCAGCCAGGGTCCAACGCAGACTGGACCCTCCTAAACCTGTGCTCTTAACCACTGTGCTATCCCGAAGCCTCCTGGCCTCAGTCCTGCTGTCTCCCCTCCACAAAGGCCCCCTAACTTACTGCTTGAGAAACCCCTGTTTTCCATCTGTTTCTTTTCACCCCTCCACAGAGCAGACCCCAGACAGCCTCTGGCTGAGCCCTCACAAAGCTGTAGACTGATTACTGTTAAATACCTGCTTGTTCAGATGTGAGGACTGGCCTTACTGTTTCAGCTCAGTGGCAGTAGCCAAATCCACGGTCTCTGTCAGCCATGACTGGAAGCCCAGCACACTACCCAAGAGTGACAGATTCTTTGGGCTCAGTTATTGCTGCTCTGGAAGTCAACACTTTTAGCCTTATCACTCCAAGTTCCTCAAACCTGCCAAGAAGACTTAGCATCCATGGGGATGGAGATGTACCCTAGCCCTCAGGCCCACCCTCACCCCAGCCAGAGACGAATCCACCATCTTTGCTTTAGAATTAAAGACCCCAAGGGCTGGCAGTGTGCTGGAGACCCCCAAGTCACAGCAGGAGGGGAGGGCCCTTTGCATGAACGACTACTGGCCTCTACCTCCTTTGAAGAACCTACTTCCAAAGAGTGCGCAATGTTTGTCTTTATGTGTGCATTTAAAAAGATTTCTGAAGAAGGACTTTTTTTTTTTTTTTTTTTTTGAGACGGAGTTTCACTCCGTTACCTAGGAGTGCAGTGGCACAATCTCGGCTCACTGCAACTTCCGCCTCTGGGGTTCAAGCAATTCTCCTGCCTCAGCCTACCAAGTAGCTAGGACTGCAGGTGTGCACCACCACGCCCAGCTAATTTTTGTATTTTTAGTAGAGATGGTGTTTCACCATGTTGCCCAGGCTGGTCTTGAACTCCTGACCTCAGGTGTTCTGCCCAAATCGGCCTCCCAAAGTGCTGGGATTACAAGGCGTGAGCCACCGCACCCAGCTTGAAAAAGGGCTTCTTAATTGTGGTCTGTGAATTCCTAGGAGTTCATTAACCACCCCTAAAACTATAACACAAAATCTTGTATGAACGTCTGTATATTTTTCTAGAAAGTTCTTAACTTTCATAAGATTCAGAAGGAGATCTAGGACTGAATCACAAAACCACAATACAATAGCAGCTCACAGTTGCTGAGCACTTCCTGTGCTCCACATACATGATCTTATGTAATCCTTGCCATACTGCTTCAAGCTTGGCACTGTTACTTTCCTTCTGAGAGAGATGAGGTAAGCAAGGCTGTAAATTGTGACTTTCTGGAGGGCTTCTGGCCGGTCAGTGTGGAGCTGGGATCTACTCAGGGTCTGCTGATGGCACTCGCCTGGAAGCCGCCAGACTCAATTACCTACTGGGTTTGGTGAGGAAGACCTGAAATAAGTAGAGACCCTCTTGGGAGACACACATTCAAATGGTGTCTAAACCATGCATGCAGATGATAGAGAAGGCCAATCTTCACCCACTGTCCTCAAAGGCTCCTTGCATGATTTTCGAGGAAAATCATGAAACACAGATTTCAGTGAATTTGTTTCTGCCAAAAATATGACTTGGCTGACATTAACTATATATATATTTTTAAGATAATCCTCTTTCAAGAAGAAGTAACATAGATGCTTCCAAAAACTAAGTTTTTAAACAGAAAACTTTCTCATAAGGTTGTTAAAAAATTATTTCTTTAACAACAAGAAAATGCTTCCTTCTCTCTTCCTCTTCATTGGAGTACAGACTTTTTGTTTTCCACCAATGAGCTCGTTGACATGGATTGGTTAATTCACTAATTTAATCATACCTGGGACAATGTGGGGAGTGGGAAAGGAGGAGAGTAAAGTGTGCAGACTCACTTGCACCACTGCAAAGGAGCGCAGCCAGGTAGTCATGCTGTGGGCCTCGGAATCCCCTTCCAAGGGATTGTGGGCTGTGGAATTCAGGCTCCAGGATAGCTTTCCTCATAGTCACCTCTTCTTCTAGGGTGCATACAATACTGCTTGTGCAAAACCTAACCAGGCCCTTATAAAGCACATCATGCCCCCAGCCCAGACCCAGGGAACAGGCTCTCCCACTGTTGCAGAGACAAATCTATCCCGGAATAAAATCCAGACTGAGGGAAGCAGACAGGGTCACCATGAAAGAAGCCAGAGGAGCCCAAAGGTGCATGTGGAGTAAGGGAATAAACGGCCCAGAGCCCTTGATGACAGGGAAGGGAGGCACGGGGGCACTGGGGCCAGCCTGTCTGCGCTGGGATCCTGACTCAGCCGCTGACTGTATGTGTGTCCTTGTACAAGTTCCTGAGCCTTTCTGTACTTTATTTTCTTCATCTACAAAGCAGGAATAATAAATGTACCTATTTCATAAGCTCAATATCAGGATCAAATGGATATTCAATGAGATAATCCTCAGAACCTGGCACATCATAAAAATTAACAAGTATTCGTTATCCTTATCATCACCATCATCATTGTTATGAGTTGAAATGTGTCCCCTTTAAAATATCTTACAGTCTTAACCTCCCCACTGGTACCTGTGAATATGACCTTACTTGGAAATAGGATCTTTGCAGATCATCAAGTTAAAATGGGGTCTTTAGTGTGGGCTCTAATCCAGTGTGACTGTGTGTATATAAGAAGGGGAAATTTGGACACAGCAACAGACATGCATAGGGAGAGACAATGTGAAGGCACAGGGTAGCTAGGAGAAAGGCGTGGAACAGATTCCCTCGCAGCCCTTAGAAGGTGCCAACCCTGCCAACACCGTGATCTTGGACTTCTAGGCTCCAGAACTGTGAGACAGTAAGTTTCCATTGTTTAAGCCACCCAGTTTGTGGTACTAGGAAACTAACAATCACCATCATCACTAACAACATCCACCTCCTGGATGTGCCTTCTCATGCTCCCTGGAGGAGCAAAGGCTCCCTGAAATGGGGAGAAACCTTGATATTGAGGTCAAATTACTGCATTACAAAGAGAGAGTATGATCCAGTCCAATTTAGCAGCAAGGCAGTGACTGGTCTCTGCCTCTCAAATGTACCTAGTGCCAGTCTCAGCCATCCTGAGTGCCCCATTGGCTAAAGGTTCAGTAGACACAGCCCAGCTGTCCTACAGGCCATCTCTCCCAGACTGTGTCCCCCTCCTTCCAGGCAGAGCACTAGTGCCATTGAACTGGCTGCCTTCTACCTTTCCTTCATAGAACTTAACTTCATACCCTCCCCCAAAGACATTTGTTGCATTCTATTTCTCATCATCCAGTACCCTGAGATTGGCCCCCCTAATTCCCTGCGGTGTGTTTGCCCTCTCCTGTTCTTAGGTAATCGTGCTGTCCACTCGACTCCTGAAGCCATTTAATATTCCTGAGCTGTTATTTGCAACTGACCGACTGCATCCAGACCTTGGTTTCTGAGCATCCGCTAAGAAGATAAGACCTACTCGTGCTGGAAATGCTGATACAATTTTCTGCCACCACTCCAAATACTCCTGCACAACCAACATCCCTGTCACTACTTCCGAGCATGACAGAATTCTGCCTGAAGGTCTTGATACCTTCGCAGTGAGGTACTTTGCTTGAATTGCTGTGATTCTTAAAAAAAAAAAAAAAAGTTTTTCTTATTTTCCTGAAGGCGATAATCTGTCTTTTGGCTAGTCCAATTAGTGATCGTTTCCATTTATCCTTAACCCTCTGTGAGCTTCCTGATTCCACCTACAAGTTCATTAATTCTAAAGAAAAGCCTGTTGGCAAGTGTTGGTAGATTACAACTCTTTTAATCTGAAGTTGCTCGAGAAGTTAGACATGCTTTAGAATTATGAGTGTGAGGAAAGTTTGATTTATATAAACTTAGGATTATATAACTGAGGAGAGAACTTTGCAAATAGGGTCTGAGGCTTTGTTTCTCTCTTGCTCTGAAACATTTCTGAAAAGGCAAAGAAGGGAGGGGTAGTGTCTAGGGCAGTGCTGGTAGCCTGCGTGTGTTGTAAATCGTCCTGCCATAACAAAGAACTGCATTGTTCTAGCTGGCCCACTGGGCAGGTCTGCCAGGCTACTTGGAACTGTAGTGGGAAGGTGGTTGATTGGAGGGTTATCTGCATATAAAAGTTTTCCTCTCCTCCAAAGAAAGACCCCAATACGAGATATCTGGTCCCAGGGAGTCTAAATTGTAACAGCAACCCCTGTGGACTTTGTGGGTATGAGTTTTGATTGAAATATAAAGCTTTCTTTTCTATAAGCCTAAGTTTTCCATCTGGCCATTAGCAGAAAAACCTAGACCCACCTAGTGAAATTTTGTAAGAACTCCAGGGCAAAAATGAACCACTTGCAACCCACATGTTTGTAGGTGTATGGTTAATGGAAGTTTCTGGCATCCATGTTGGTAATAAACAGATAAAACTGAAAAGGTTTTTATTGTGGATTAAACAGGTGAAGGAAATAACATGTAAACCAAAACACTCACATGTCTCTGATTTTAGTTCTCTACGAAACACTGTCATTGTTGAAAGAACTGTCAAGTTGGAGATTATTTTAAGATGTAACCAAAGCACGGTTTTTGTAGACACAGACACTCTTTTTCTTGCCCAAGTATGTTTTCCACATAATATCAATTCTTTCATGAAACAGAGGAGACCTCAGGTGCCTTTTTCATTCTACTAATCTTGAAGTATTGAATTTGAATAAGGAAGGAAATGGTAACCATCCATAAGAAATGTTAAAGCAGAGATGACTTTTCTAAAATAAAAAAATGAAAAGTAACCTGTTGTGTGACTCAAATCTGTACTCCCTTCATTCATTCCTAAAGATTGACTGGGCACCTGCCATGTTGCAGGCACAGTGCTAGGTTCTGGGCCACTGTGGTAAATGAACAAGATGTGTCCCTGACTCTGTGGCACTCAGAATGAGTAGCTGGCACTTCTCTGATGCTCAGGCCTGACGTGAGCATCTACTGAAGATGAAGTTGTAAACCACATGTCTATATGCAAAGGAAACTTTCTGGAAATACATATATAATGGTTACTTCTGGGAAGGAATATCGAATGGGAGGGCTAAGAGAAGGGAGAGTCTCACCCTCAGTATACTTTTGTATTTTTTTTTTTTTATAGCAAACGTGTATTTGTATATTACTTTTGTGACTTTAATCAGCCATAGCAGAAAACTGTATTTTTACAAATTAATTTTTTATTTTAAAAAATATTCAACTTTGGGAGGTTGAGGCAGGTGGATCACCTGAAGTCGGTAGTTCTAGACCAGCCTGACCAACATGAAGAAACCCCGTCTCTACTTAAAAAATCACAAAATTAGCCGAGTGTGGTAGCGCATGCCTGTAATCCCAGGTAGGGAGGCTGAAGCAAGAGAATCGCTTGAACCTGGGAGGCACAGGTTGCAGTGAGCCGAGATCACACCACTGCACTCCGGCCTGGGCGACAAGAGTGAAACTCCATTTCAAAAAAAAAAAAAAAATTCAAAAACTTCTTATCTGAAATGATAAAATGAGGAAGGTACTGATTACAAATGTTACTCAGCAGTTCTTATGTCTTGAAAATGCTCTCCATACTGTAATTAGTATGGTCAGGGGCAGTCTGTGAGTGGTGGAAGAAGTGTCAGAGTGTGGCTTATGGTCATCTTTTTCTTCTCCGGAGGCTGGCTTGAGGAGCTAAGCCAGGCAGGCGGTCAGGTGGTGGAAGGCTTTGGAGGAAAGGTAAGCTGGAAGAATTTCTTGGTAACCAGAGTTTGAGTGAAGATGAAGCAGGAGGCACAGGACGTTCACTGCTCCTTGATTAAAAAGCAGGAACACGATAGACATTTGGTATAAATCCTGCAAAGGGCCTCCAACAAATAAGGAAAAAGAGGGGGGTTTGGGGGAAAGAGAATTGTCGCCATGGCAGAACCTCCCAGAACCTCCCTGCTGCTGCTGGGCTCTTGGGCACACTTCTCAGCATGGGAGGGGCTGGAGGAGAAGCAAGTCACACCGTCCAACCCCAAAGGAGCAGCTGGCAGAAAAGGGCTCTGAAGGCTTCTCTGGGCCTAAGTCCCAGTTCTGCCACGCCAAACAGTGTGGATCTCCCCAAACCTCAATGTCTGCGTCTGTAAGAAATGGTAACTGTGGCACCTGCCTCATGGGGGCGGTTGCTGTGGAGCCATCCCTAACACAATGGCCAGCATGTGAATTTCAAGGAATGTGGGTTTTCACACTGAGGACGCCAAGGAAGTTACCTCTCAAAACAATAAAACATCAACAGGAGAATAATAGGAATGAAGAGGAAATTTGGAGGCACTCATGGGGTCTACAAGGAGGTGAGAAAGTGGAGGAGGAATAGCAACTTGGTCCAGGATAGCATAGCCCAGAGGTCAAGAGCCCAATCCGATGGCTGGATTCCAGTCCCACCTCTTCCACATCGTAGTCTACCTCTCCTGGTCTTCACTGACCATGCAGTTGTATAACAATAGGACCTGCAACATTGGGTTGGGGAAGAATTAAAAGAGTGAATACGTGTAATGCATATTCATTCAGAGCACATAAGCATTTATCGGTAATAAATGTCTGATTATTGCTCATGCAAGGCCATATATCTCTGATAGAACTTTCTCCATCACTAATGCTAGCCGATTTCCCATTTCAACCTCTCCAAATGTATCCATTCTAAAGGAATCTAGCAGCTGTCAGCCACCTGAAGGTGACTTAAAAGGCTGACAGGAGTGGTAAGACTGGTTTCCCCTGTCTGGGGCCTGGGTCTGAGTGTTTATCACCTAAACAAGCACTTACAAATCCAAACCTTCTGCCAGCAACCTCACTGGCCACACTCCTTATAAACACAATTGATAGAAGTGTAAATACTTTGTAGCAATTGACTTCTGCCTTTGTAAACCCTCTTCTGGAGTCTACCTCAGAGCGGACATGGCAGGCACAGCCAAATGGTTGGAAGCACTCCAGGCTGCATCAGCCAAGAGTTGTCCCCAGTGGGCAGGGGCCTATGCAGATGGCTCTGTTTATGCCACCCCTCCATTACAATGGGATCCCAATAACAAAGAATTCCATCAAACTCCCCACAAGACCACTATTATTTATCTTACCCTGGTTACCAGAAACAGAATCTCAACAACAAATAATCCAGTATTACAAATGTCTGCTGTCCAGCCCAACAAACATCAAGAGACTCCATCTCTGTCTTAAAAGGAATTTAAAAAGACAAAACCAGATGATAGAGGGTTTGCAAACTGTTTGAGAGGAAAGCTTGGAGGGTGGTGGCTGGGATCTTGCCACAGTCAGTAATAACCCTAATCCCGTTCTCATTGCAAATTCAGGAGAGTAATGAGGGTAGTAAGAACTTTCTGGAACCATCTCACTTTAGACTTGAAAGGGAATATGTGCAACACCAGTTTTCCTGCTTATTATAACCAGACAAGCTCTCTAATGCATCCTGGGCCACTTCCCAAGGGACCTGTCATGAGTTATCCACAGAGATGACTGGACAGTGCTCATTTCCCCTGGGTGCAGAGGTAGCACCAGAGATTATCAGCTAGCTCATTTTTGAGGGATGTGCCTACAAACTTGTTCATTTGTCTAGAAAACACATTTGTTTTCTCCCTCTTTGAGTGTAAGATGAATGTCAAAATCTCATTTTTCACCAAAGCGAGGGGCTTACCATAAATACACCCATGGCTCCTAAACCTGGGGTTAGGAGCTGGCTGGGCAGGCACACCCGGGATCTGCGGCGCCTGGTGAGTGCTGGAGCCGGGAGCAGCCAGGAAGACTGTGAGGGTTGAGCCCTCTCTGCACACCACGCAGCGTCAGGCAGGCTGCAGAGTGTTGTGAATGTTTTTGATTTGAGGCAAGGGAGGAAACTCAAAAGGCAGACATCATGACAGAAGTGGATTCGGTTCTGAGACAGCCGGACTGCACGCCCCTCCCGCTCCCAGCCTGGACGTCTTTATGACTGAGCAGGGCTGGAGGCCAGTAAGCAGCTGGCTGATGGCAACAGCAGATGTGGTGTGGCAGCCAGGGGGGCCTGGAGCCCAGCAGGGTCCAGGAGCCTATAGCAGCAAAGGGGAGATGAGAACAGCAGGACAGGAGACTCGGCCAGGGGAGGGAAGAGGAGGGCTCCTAGGTGGGGCTCTGCTGAGCCATCAGCCCAGGGCTTAGGCAGTGGCATCAGACAGACCTGGGGTGGAGTCTTGGAGGCCACCTAGGGCCTGGGCCAGCCACTGAATTCTCAGCCTCCCTTTTGCTTTTCTGAAGAGGAGACTAAAGATGGATTGTAGAGATATCACAACAAACATCAGTTATTTCAAAAACCCTCCTGTGGGGCCTGGCACACAGATTTTCCATAAATAGAAACATTAATTGTTATAACTGATGTGGCCCTAAGGTAAATTTCATCTGTCTGTGCCTCAGTTTCTTTATCTTTAAAATAGAAGCGATATTACTACCCTTCCTTATAGGATTTTTCAAAAGCTTAACGGGGGTAACATAGAATCTGGCATGTTGTAAATATTCAGTAAATTCTAACTCCTTCCCTTTCTGTGCTCCCCTGTACCCCAGACACATACACATCCCTGCCTTCCCCTTCCCAGATGGCAAAGGAGGTATTCCCCTGTCTAGATGGAGAGGGTCGTTTCTCAGGGCCAGGTGGTGGTAGATCATAAATTTTAAAACACAACAAAACAAAAACAGGGATTAAGTGAAGAGTTAACCAACAAGAGATGAGCAAAAGTAATAAAACATAAATCTAGACTTATTAGAAGAGAGAAAAATGTGTTCCAGAACTATAAATAGACAAATCTGCCTGAGAGAGTGGACAGAATGGGGACGTGGGTGGTTTCCAGCTGCGACCCTGTTTCTGTCCCTCTGTGTGTGTCTCTGTCTGTCTCTGTCTCTTTCCCTGTCCTCTCTCTCCTAGAGTGCCCTTACACAAGCCACTTTATCCCTCTGGGTGCCCCAGAGCTCTGAGCTCCCTTCCAGCCTGTCTAAGGTGCAGTAGGAGAGACTGAGTCCAGTGCAGGGGTGAGGAAGTAAGGGGCAATCGCTAACTGGAGGGCCAGGAAGGGAGAAGGCGGAGCTCACAGCTCAGCAAGGGAGCAGACAAGGCCTGCCAGAGCCCTGCGGCCTGTAAGTTGGTGGGAAGGAAAGGGGGCAGTGGCGCGGCAGTGATCACTAAAATACAGCACTGCTCAGCGCCTCAGGAGCATAAAGCCAGCCACCTGCAGGCAAACTCTTAATTCCAGAATGTGGGGAAGGGACATTTAGTAATTATATAAAGATCAACCTCTTGCTCACTGGACATTGTTAACACAACCACATAGGCTGAATAGAAATAAAAGTGAATAGAATCCAGTTGGAGATACCTGTCACTGCCCTTGAACTGTGATGTTTTCAGTCCCATGTTAGCACCATTTCCCTGCCCACCACCAACACACACACCCTTCTCAGAGATGAGGTTAGGCTGGAAGCACAGAAAGTTACCTTGCTTATTAGGAAGGTTTGAGGCATCCCTGGAAACCCTGTCAGCCATCAGGATCTGTATCTTGTGGGAGCACTGATTGGAAATCCTGGCACCACCCCACAGTAGCCCCTCAACTGCTATTCACTGTGGCCCCATCGCCCCACGCATGCAGGAGTGTCTTAGCTATGAAATCCTCCACAAGACTAAGAACAGGAAATACAGTGAGGTGGCATTGATTCAGCTCCTTTGTGTGAATTTGAAGACATCATCCAAAACTTAGAGCCTGTCTTCTGCATCTGTAAAATGGTGTCAATACCCCACAGTATTCTCCTGGCCTTAAATGAGATCAGGTATGTGAAAGCACTACTCAAAGAAATGTCAGCTGTGATTATTTGCCCCTATAGATGGTGGCTCACTTAGCTTGCAGGAAAGATCTTCTAGGCCCAAGTGGCACAGACGAGAGAGCTGGCAGCTTTAGTGAGACACGTGTGGCAAAGGTCCACGGGACTGGCTCCTGATTTCACAGCCCCAGATCAATGACTGCAAGCTTCTACAGTGAGAATAAAGTGAATCTCCTGAAAGCAGCATACCCAAAGAAGAGGTCTGCCAAACAAAGCATGTGTAAAGAAGCAGTCATCTTAGTGTCCAAGAAAGAATACCCTCGAGGCTGTGCTGAATATGGGGAGCCAGACATCTGCCTTAGTATACCTAAGACATGAAGTTAGTGAATAGGAGATAAGCTCGTCTTGAATATAAAGCAGCAAATTACAATTTACAATGCTACAGGCTGTGGCCTTTGACAGGTTACTGATCTTGGTCTATAAGCCTGCTTCCTCATCTGTGTTATGGGGATAATATTAGCATGTACCTCCTTGGATTGCTGTAATCCTTGAGAGATAACCCCTGAAAGGCACAATGCCAGATTCAATGTGCCCAGTAATCACAGGATACCAGGTCATAGTTTGTCTAAAGGGCAGAAAGTTAACGTTTCAATAGAGACCAAGTTAGACGTCTGCTCTTTTTCAAATGAGGTTTATTGTACATAAAATAAATTAATTACAGTTTAAGCCAAAGCATGAGTGGCTTTTTAAAGTGCATCTGTAGCGGGGCTTTGGCAGGTAGCCCCTGTTCACTTGCTGTAAAATAGTGTTTTCGTATTTCAGCCACCCTTAGGCACGACTCAGCCAGGCCTCGGAAGCACTCCAGTGCCATTGCCATGAACCATTTACACAAATCACACCAAAATCAACTGACACATTTTTTTCCTGATGGAACAGTTAAAACCGAAAACAAAAAACTATATAGGCAAAGTCTGGGGCTGAAGAGTGTGAAGTTCACGACTCCTCAACACACAGCCCACTGAGCATGCACATCCTGTGAGGGGGAACCAGCGCCTTCCTGCAAACCGTGCGAGCTTAGCGATGTCTGGTATACAGAATATTCTGGCCCATAAACTCAATCCATTTTTGAGGGGTAGGGGATTTTCCATCTTGTTCATAAAGAAAGAAATCTGGGTATCCTTCAGGTTAGAAAGGCATTCTGTAAGAATAGTGTTCCAGAGTTACAAATCATACTGATAAGAGAAAAGCAATTCTTCCTCTTGGGGGAAAAAAAAAGACAAAAAGAAAGAAGGAAAAAGAAAACGGGGAAAAAAGAAAGCCGATCAATGTTTAATCTGTTCTGTCATTCCCACTGTAAATCACACCAATACATTTGGTGAAACTGCAACGAACCACCATTTACAAGGTAGCTAAATGCAGAAACCAAAACGATTATGCCCCCTCCCCACTCTAAAGGAAAAGACACAGAGTACATTTCACATATTCAGAGAGTGGCTCAGTGGGCTCTTTCAAGCCTCATCAATCCTGTCCCCCTTCTCAGAACAACACTTCCTTTTCTGTAGCAGTTCCATAGGCCCTCTTGGCCCTTCTGCTCCAGCCCTTTCTGGAACCAGGAATCACTGCCAGTATTCAACATTCCTGCACTCAGGCCCTCTTCCTGGGAAGACCAAACCCCCTTGAGTGCTCCTCCTGCTTCAGACAGAGGTGACAGTCCTCACTTTGGCAGAGAGAGCTTGCTTAAACCTCCTCTTCAGGTCCTGCATGTTGGGTGACTTGGGCCTGGGAATGAGGGAGGTTCTTCGCTTCTCAGGTGTGCTGCTAGGCTGTTGTTTGTGACTGACCTCTTTACAGAGAACATGGAAGGCGCTGTAGACGTCACTATAATTTTCACTGACAGACACTTCATAGAATGAGCAGCCTAGCATGCTGGCCAGCTGCAGTCCAAGCTGAGGGTCAACCTGTTTGATGTGCAACAGGTCAGCTTTGTTGGCCACGACCACCACAGGCAGCCGGGTGCCCAGGTGTAGCTGCTGCACGTGCTGGTGAAGCTGGCTGATGAGTTCATAGCTCTTGTAGTCAGTGATGGAGAAAACTATCACCACAGCATCTGCCCAGCGAATGCACCTATTCAGCTGTTCACTGCAGCTTAGGCTGTTCTCATGGACCTGAAAGAGAGGGGTGACGGCAAGGTGAATGCTGGTCAGTGGTGCAAAGAGCCTGGGCTTGGGTAGATTTCAAATTCAAAAGAGCCCTTCATAGTAATGCCAGGTTGCGGGCCATAAACAAGTTAAATCGCACACACTTCAGCTTTCTTGACAATATGTTGATCCAGCTGCACAGAGTTGGAATAAATAACAGTGCAGCTCACCACACTCCAGTGGAAAATTGACCTGCAGAGAACTCCATGCAGAGAGACTTTGTAGTTGCACAAAATGGGAAATTAACTGGCTAGACAGTAAGTCTGGTGAAGTAAAGATAGGAGCTGGAAGCATTTAAACCTGGATAACTGCCCAGTTCAGGAGGCGGGGGAAAAAAAACCCTAGCATGGCGCTTTTGTCTATAGAGCAACTTTCCACAGTACAAAAGATTCCAAGTATTTGCAGACTATACCCAGAAGCTTGGTTTTTCATGCCAAAGACACATATATTAAAACTGGACTTTTTAACCATAGCAAGGAAAACACCAATTCCTACTGCATTTGGTTTGGGCTTTCCGGCTGTGTTGAATCCTTCTAAAGGAAGATTTCTGCCCCTTAGCCAAATCTCCCAAACTAAACCATGCTAAGATTGACCAACAGCCAGATACAACTGAGTTGTCAGACAATATGTAAGTCTACATATAACTCCGCAAATTTCTCTGCTCCTGCAGCATGAGGGACTTGAGAAAAAGTGAATGATTCCACAGCCAAGTAGGCTCCCCTTTCACCCAGAGTCTCAGAGCTTCTCACCTGAATACCTGGAGTGTCTTGAACCTGAATAGCCAGGGTTTCACCTTCTATCTGAACTTGTCTAGTATACAGATTACCTATGAAGGCAAATAAAAAAGATTATGTTCTTCCTTCTTGTACAACTTTTAAAACATTGAGTTTTAAGCTAGAAAAAAAATGCACAATGCACAAATGCACACAAAAAAGCTATAGTTTATTTCTATTTAGTGGGCTTACTTCAGATTTAAAAAAAAAAAAAAAAAAACAGCAATTTTAACCTTATGTTAGATTTATTAAAACCAGGGCAAAGTTTGCAAGTTTTTGAAAACGTATTTATCTAATTTTAAACAAAGTTTCCATTTTTAGAATACTCCCTTGATGCAAATTATCTTGCTCAGCCTATGTGAGGTTTCTGTTTTCTTGAGTACTTGATCATTCTTTGACTGTAACTTTGTATTTTCGCCCTTAGATAGAATGGCTTGCTAGACAAATACTGTTAGTAAACACACAGCCAATGTTATCAGTTGGAATAAAAACGTGACATAATGATAATCAACTCTACATCAAAGCAGAAGGCTGCCACGTCTTATCTTGGGATAGCTTATACAGCTCGTTTCAAATAATCCCCTATATGTACTCATATGGTCTACAGATTTAAGCAATTTGCTAACAGAGCATAGGTAGAAAGCTCTTAAGCCTCCCAGTGGCTATTCTTAATCATAGGGATTGAAAAATGTGTCTTCTCATTTATTCAGGAATTCTCCTCCTAAAATTCTACCATCCAGTTGTTTGTTAAGAAGGAAGAACTTTAGGTTTACAACTGCTCTCCTTTGGCCTTTGCTTTAAAAGGTCACCTCTGAAAGGCAGCCAGCAGAGAAGGAGAGGGGTGGGGGAAGGAGCTGACCATCTTTTTTTTTTTTTTTTTTTTACGACTTTTGCCGGAGTGTTTTGAAGGGAAAGGTTCTTGACTACAAAGGGTGCTTCCAACTGGGGTCACTATAGTTAAAACATACCAAGGGGAATACTTTCAGGCACTTGATAAAATGATGAATGGGCTTGGAATGGAATGAGGCCAGATGGCAGTTATTGGGAGGGGGGGCATGGAGGGCTGGAGAAAGTTTTAAGTGGCAGGATCCTCAGTTTTGGACTGTCACTGAAAGAACCTGCCTGGGAAGTGCTGGAAAATGGGAACCACAGCCCTCCTGCAACGGGACAGAATTTTTCTCAAATGCATTGTCTCACCTGCATTTCTTTCATAGTCACCGATGAATCGCTTGGTGAGGAACCGGACCACCAGTGCTGCAGGTCACAAAAAAGAAAGTCAAAGTGTTAACCTTGGAAGTTAGATTGTTCTCCACCCCACCCCCAGCCTGGAAAACAGCTCTCCCAAAGAAAGCCATAGATGGCCACCAAGTGAAATTCCTACCCTGTAGCTCCTTCACCCTTCTTGCAGACAAAAAGAAGGGGGGTAGAAGGCATCGTGAATTATGGCTCTGTGCAGCTGGAAGGCTCACTGGGCCCATCCCCTTCTCTGAGCCCGGCTGAGCCACACCTAAGCCTCCCAGTAGACCCACGTCTTCCTAACCTTCAAGACCTCCCAGGGGTGCTAGCTTCACTAACTCCCCTTTCTGTACCAGGCATTGCCAGAGACTAAAACACCCCAAAGTTCTGATGGCGGCAGTGCCGGTGGTCCCCAGAAAGCCGCCTGGCCATTCTTGATCCCTGTTTCCCTCCTCTGTGGAAGCAGGCGGGTGGCGTCCACAACCGCTAAGCCCACTCCCAAGGGGCAGCGGCTCCCTGCAGGGGACGGCGAGCGGTCGGACTGCAGCTCCCGCTGCTCCCCACGCCTCGCTCAGCCTCAACTCCCGTCAGGGGTCGCCCACGACCAGCCCCGGGGTTAAGCGCGAGGACTCACCGGTCTTGCCCACGCCGCTGGCGCCCACCACCGCGATCTTGACCAGGCGGCGGCCGGCGGCGCCCACGCAGCAGTCGGAGGCGGCGGCGCTTCCCTGCGCCGGGTACTCGGCGATAGTGCACATGTTCTGAATGAGGCGCATCGCCTCGGCTGCGGAGCACCGCGCGGGAGGGGACTGAGGAACTGGAGAAGGCTAGCGCTGCACGGGAGCCGGCGGGAGGACCCGAATGCGGGGCTCCGCGGTAAAAAAAAAAAAATATATATATATATATATAAAATAACAACAACGATAAATAAGCGCAGGTACGGGCGGGGCTGGGGCGGGCGCCAAGTCTCAGCAGGACTCAGGCTCCGGACCGAGACTGCACTCGGGCGGCGCGCAAGTTGTTTTCTCCGCGGCCGGCCCCGCCCCCTTCCCCGCGGCCAATCCCGGGGCGCCCTGCACGAGGCCGCGCCCCCAGCGCCGCTCGGCGCGCGCGACGGCCCCGGAGGCGCGTGGATTCAGTGAGGAGCCCCGTGAGGCCTGGGGAGAAGGGGCCTCGGGTGGAGGGGAGCGGCGGGTGGGCAGAGGTGGCGCAGCCCAGGGCGGGCGCCTGGTAGGTCCCGCCGCGCGAGCACGTGGCAGATGCTGTGGCTGCCGGACCCGGGAGAGAGCCCAGCCCCACAGAGCCATTCCAGACCGCTGCCTCCGCCGGCTCCACAGCCCACGAGCGCATTCGCTGCAGCCCCCACCTGGGCGCCTGCTCGCGACAGGCCGGGAGCGGTGTCTGCTGCCCGGCTTAGTGCCGCATGCCCTAATTTGGAGCGATTGCACTGGCTTGGGTACATCCCGGCTCATAGATTCGGCTACAGTTGCAGTCATCCACAAAGCCCCCAGCCTAAGACCTTTAGAACCCCCTAAAATGTGACATTTGAAGCAAAAATATCATCCACATCTTATCCTAGACCCACATTCTCTGGCTCTTGTCGACAGCACAAGCTAACGCGAACACACATGGTCGGACGCATGCACAGCACGCCCAGAAGCGGATCAAGAAGTAATTATAGAACAAGCTTTCCAACGCCTCACTCAGTCACACCTTCTCCAGGAACTGTGAAATGGAAAGAAAACAGCCCAGCTGCGACGTCTGAAGGGGCCCCGTACTTCGTCCCTGGTCATAAGACACCGCAAGAGTTTAGTTAAGTGGCTTGATGCCAAGGAAGAGGTGGGCCCTGCACTCCTAAAATCCCAAGCTCCGGCCCCTTACAGTCTCATCTGAGAAACACATCTTCAATGGCAGGCCAAATTCCTCTTGCAAGCTACAGTCTGTAGCTGCAGCTGATGGCAACATGTCACTGGAGTCGCGGGTTAACCACCCCATCCCCCATCCAAGGCCCTCTCCCCGCTACCCTTTCAACCTTGTCCCAGAGACTTTTATGCTGGGGTATGACAACAAACTCTGTGACTTTGTGTACCCACCCACATTAAAGTCTGAAATGTGAAATAAACCAATGCCCTTATCCACATATGTCACGCATCTAATTTGACCCTGTCTTCCAACCTGAACTTAATTGACCAGGTATTTGACAGAATTTATGAACCTCAGCCAGTTCAGACTCTGAGGTGAACCTCTTGTCTACAGAGGTTTAGGTGTTTGCAGGAATGCAAGGAGAAATAGAAAGGTAATCTCAAGGTAGCAAGTTTTCTAGGATGGGCCACATAATTAGACACACAACCTTACAATAAGCATAATAAAATGTTGACTTCTAGGGAGATCACTAGAACTAAATAGCCATTTGAGTCAGAAAGAAAAAGAGCATTTCCAATATGCAGCATGTCTTTCTGCATGGTTTAAATCAGACTTGAATGTCACTTCTATAAAATCAAACTTTGCAAGACTGTAATTACAGGTAACCATGTGCTTTTAAAATCCTTTCCCTCCAGAAAGCCTGCAATTCTATCATGCTTACATGGTAAAATAATTATGTAGGCTAAAGTATTCGTTTAACTGCTTTCTCTCTCTACACACACACACACAGAGAGAGAGAGAGAGAGAGGACAAAAACTGTCAAGGGGAATTTTGCTTTGAATCATTTAGCTTCTTGGGCTTGATTTTCATTACCATAAGCCCATACAAAACCTATGATTTTTCTGTCTGCAACGCAAAGGCTTGATTTGGTGTTCTTATTTTAGATCTAAACGATCTGGCTATGTGTTAAAGAATACAGAAAAGAAAGAAGCAAGAGAAAGATGGAGAAAAGAAAAGAGAGCTCTTCAAATTCCAAATACCTAGCATACAGCCTATCTCCACCCCACCTACCTCTCCTTCTGAGACATTCATAGAGTTAAAAAGAGGAAGGAGGCAAGGCAGGGGAAATGATGATGCATAATGAGTGCTTATTTCATTCTAGGTTGTACACAGGAGTTTTGCATTTAAAAATCTCATTTTACCTTCATAACAGTCCTATGAGGTAGGTATTACCATTCCTTCTAGTTGCCATTATCTATTGCTGCTTAGTAAACCACCCCAAACTTCAGTGGCTCACAGTTCTGTGTGTTGACTAGGCTTAGCTGGGGGGTGTTTACCTAGGATCTCTCACGTTGTTGCAGTCAGATGGCAGCTGGGGTTGGTATCACCTGAAGGCTCAACTAGGCAGGACATCCAAGATGGTATCTTCGTTCATATGTCTGCGTGTCAGCTGGAATGTGCAGAACAGCTGGGACTAGCTCAGGCTCTCTCACAGCATGGCGACGGGCTTCCCTTTGAGTGAACATTCTAAGAAACCAAGTAGAAGCTGCCAGTCTCTTAAGACCTGCACTTGGAAATTGGCACAGCATCACTTCTGCTCTGTTCTATTGGTCAAGTGTCACAGAGCCCACCGAGATTAAAGATCAAGGAGCAGGAACATCAATCCTATCTTTAAATGGGAATGGTGTCAAAGAATGTGTGGCCATCTTTAATTCACTATGCTTCCATTTTACAAGTGAGAAAGCAAAAAGTCTCGGGTTAAAAACTCCTCCCCCCCCCCCCCTTTTTTTTTTTTCTTTTTTTGGTCAAGCCAAAAGAGACAAGGATGGGGAATTGAAACATGAGGGGTTTGGGAAGAAAAGAAAGAAGTATTTTGCCAAGGTTCAATTTTATCTCAGCATCTGGAGTTTCTAGCACTTCCTTTGATCTTAAGAGATTTAGCCCAGACAATTCAGTCCCTGGAAGCCCTTAGAATGCCAGAATATAAATTCAATAAATATTTGTTGGATGTCTGGGCTATGTGTATACCAGACATTATGCTAGGTATTGAGTCTACAGTGGCAAACAAGAAATGCAACCTTTGCCATCCCTGCAGCTACATTCAGCATGAGAGACAGAAGTGAATGAGTAATTTCAATATAATGTGAGAAAACGCTTTGATAGGGAAAATTCAGGAATTACAGGAGCACAAACTAGTACTAAAAACCTGGGCTGTGGCAGTCAAGGAGGGGGTGGTAAAGGAGTTGAGAAGTTTGTGTGTTGTGTACAGTGTGCATGTGTGTGTGCATGTACGTGGGAGTATGGAGCAGGGAGTCAGGAGGGGGCGAGATGGGTTAGTTAGCAAAGAGAATAACACTTTCCAGTAGGTGCTCAGTAAATAGTTGTGGATTATAAATGAAAGCATTAGTGAATATAGCAAAGGCCTCACATTGAGAAAATGAATTAAAGGAACAGTGGATAGTTCCTGTTGGGTGAACAGAGAGAAGATCCCTAGTCATTTCTAAGGACGAGCCCTTATATTGATGAGAAAATCTCCAGAAGTTGCCTTGGTGCTCCCTTCTTCCATAGGAACATGCCCCCATGGAAGCCAAATGAGCTGCTCCTCTGCCCACGTCACCAGGAGTTGCTCCCAAATCAGCCCTCTCTGAACATCCAGGCATTGCGCAAGAACCAGACTTTATTTTTTCTTGAGACTTTTGTCAACTCGGCTTGTTTGGATCCAGTAAACAGACACTCTTTAGCGGTTTTAAGTTGAAGATGATTTAATACAGGAAATTACCTGCTTTCAATGTCATTGGAAGGGCTAGAGTAGGGGGCTCTAGGCTGGACCTGCAGAAATGGCTCCTAGAGCAGCACTGCAGAACTGGCCCATGCAGGAAGCTGCTGCCTCTTCCATAATCAGGGGAACACAGTGGCTGCCTCTGTTGTTCTCTCTCAAAACTCACAAAGCTAGAGACCAGACATTGGAAAGTTGCTGCAGAGAAGCCCAATATCTCAATTGTGCATGGCAGCAGAAAGCAACTAAGCAGCAGAAATAATCTTTCCTCCTTGCTTCTGCCTTTCAAATCTCTGAGCACATCTGATTAATTAAATTCATTTGTATTTGTTACCCTAGCTGCAAGGGAGTCTAGGAAATGTCATGTTTACCTTTCTAGTCCTGGCAGTACATGAAGACACACTGGAAACAGATAGACAGGAACTCAGTGTGAATTCACCATTTCTTCTACTCTTCTCTAGCAGCCCAAACAACACAAAGGCCCAGAAAAGGAGAGATCATGTCCCAGTAGACATTTAACTTTCAATTATATAAAGGTATAATGAGGTTCTTTTTGAATTGATTGCTTTGAGACCATATTCAAGACCACTGTTTTCATTACTTTTATGTAGTATGTATTGACACCTGTGTTAGGCTGTTCTTGCATTACTCTGAAGAAATACCTGAAACTGGGTAATTTATAAAGAAAAAGGTTTATTTGGCTCATGATTCCACAAGCTTTACAGGAAACAGTGCTGGCATCTTTTTGGCTTCCAGGGAGATCTCAGGAAGCTTACAATCATGGCAGAAGGTGAATGGGGAGCAGGCACATCACATGGCAAAAGCAGGAGCCACAGAGAGAGAGAGTGGGAGGGGAGCTGCCACACCGTTTTAAACAAACAGATCTCCTGTGAACTCAGAGCAAGCGATCACTTACCACCAAAGCAATGGTCCAAACCATTCATAACGGATCTGCCCTATTGATCCAAACACTTCCCACAAGGTCCTGCCTTTGATACTGAGGAATACAATTCAACATGAGATTTGAGTGAGATATCCAAACCGTATCAACACCCATCTCCACTCTTTTGGACGTTTCCTGTAGTCTGGCTACAAAGAACATCTGTTGACCTCCCTTGCTCAGAATCATTTTCCATTCTTTTAATAAGAGCACTCCCAATTTTCCTTTAGAAACCTCTCCTGCCCCACTTTCATGTTGTCCAGGAGGTGGTGGTATGATGATCCCAGTCCCTAATTCTGTGGAATAAGGGGCGTCCACCCCCGGGATTCCTTCATGGCTGGGCCAATTAAATCCATCTTTGAGAGTTTTGCTAGGAAAGAGGTTCTTCGTTTGCACTGGTGTCAACCAGCTGGTAGAAAGTGAGCCTGGAGCTCCATCTTGGCTACCTCATGGAGAGTCAGCTGAGAATTGAAGCCAACCCAGAAGAAAAGACAATTGAGAGGCAGAGACAGCCAGGACCCTGATAGCACCTTTTCCCACACTACATTCAGCCTTGCCTGAAAATGCAGACTTACCCCCAGTTACAGGAGTCAGTACAGTCCCTGTTTAGATTCAGCTGGTGTGTGCTGCATCTCTGTCACTTGGACTGCATAAGCCCTCCCACATCCTGTTTGCACAGAGTCAGGGGCTCCACACAAGCCATGCTGAGGTTGACTCCCGAGCACTAGCAATGTTCCCTCATTCAGAACTCTGAAACTCAGCCATTCATTCTCAGTAGAAATCACAGATATCAGGCTGTTATATCCTTTTTATTTCATCTCTGTGGATACCCTAGCAGTGCTATCCTGCAATCTCTAGAAACTAACATAAGGATATTAGTACATCCAGACAATGGAATATTATTTAGCACTAAAAAGAAATGAGCTATCAAGCTATGAAAAGACAAGGAGGAACCTTAAGTGCGTATCACTAAGTGAGAAAAGCCAATCTGAAAAAGTTACATACGGTATAATTCCAACTATATGACATTCTGGAAAAGGTAAAACTGCGGTAAAAGGATCAGTGGTTGCCGGGAAATCTGGGGAGGGTGGGGTGAACAGGCAGGGCACAGAGGATTTTTAGGTCAGTGAAAATACTCTGTATGATACAACAATGGTGAATACTTGTCATACATTTATCCAACCCCATAGAATGTACAGCAAGAGTGAACCCTCATGTAGAGTGACCTTTGAGTGATCGTGACATGTCAATGTAGATTCATGGATTGTAATAAATGCACCATTCTGGTGTGGGATGTTGATAATGGAGAGATTGGTGGGGAGAGGGCTAATCTTTGCACCTTTTGCTCAGTTTTGCTGTGAACCTTAAACTACTTTAAAAAATAGAATGCTTATTTTTTTAAAAATGAGATTACTGGGCATCTAATCCAACTCCTCCTCTGAGATTCTCCAACCTAGTCTAGGATGCTTCCTGTGATGAGAACTTCCTACCATCCACAGTGGCACATTTCTACCAAGCTGATCTCTTCTCTCCTATAACATCCTTCCAGAAAGACAGACTGGCATGCTCACCAGCTTTCCAAATACCTGGTTCCTTGCTCCTTCGCCTTCCACTGCAGCTTAGAAAGGACTGGGAAGGAAGAAGGGGAAAGGTGGATGCCTGTGACAGGATTGTAAAGAAACAGCAAACCCAGGAGGACTGGCTTCTGTATCTGTGTTGAGGATGACAGGTTTTAATAATCAGTTTTAAAAATTAAAGAGAACTGTGGCTCAGAAATTCCTCTGAATTAAAGAGGAGAGGAAATTCATTTGGAGCTGCTTATTTTCTAAGAGATCTCTGAGTATGGAAATAGGAACAGGACAGATATAGCTTAGCATAATAGTGAGTTTGTATCTAGTGACTCTATGCGATGTGTTAGATATCTTGCAGTCCATGCATCCCCACAACAGAAGGCTGTGCTGATACCCAATGTGTACTCAACAATTGTTTTATCTTTAACTGTCAACTTTCCTTCTGGGCGAGTCTAGACTAAAGACAGCCAGAATCACTAGATTTAAAAGGCAAAGTAGGAAAGAAGGCAAATTGGAACTCAAATAAAATAAACACACACACACATCTCTTGCCATTAGAAAGATCACCTCCTGACTAGAACACTTTAACTCTGAGAAAAGTAAGATCTTTAAGTTCCAAGAAGGGGAGGATGGGCCTCAAAGGGGCCTTCCCTCCCCCTCCCACATACCTTGGTTGGTTTCCATGGTAGCAAAACGGCCCACATGTCCCCCTTTCCACACCCGGGAGGAAAGAAGAACTAGTATTCTAGGATTATATTCCCCTGCTACTCAGTCAGATTTTATCTTCCTTATTCTGGAAGATTTCTTCCACCCTCTTTCTCTATTTCAATGTAATATATGAAAGAAAGATAAAATGAAAGGTTAAATTAGTTCTTTCTCATTTAGGTTAAAATCTGAGATTTTCTTCTTCTCTCAATGATTTGAATCTTAATAGCCTCAGTCATTTTTCTGGGAACATAGAACACCTATTTGATAAGCAATCTTATGACAATAGGTCAGAATAAATTCAAATATTAAGCAGTCCACGAAACAACTGGTAAATTTCCACTGTTTTAATTGGAAATAGGAAAAGTCTCAGTGCCCAATTTCACAAAGCCTTTGGAACATTGAATGACACTAGAAACGGACATTACTACATTATTAATAAAGCCATTGGTAGAAGTTCCCTCAGTTAAATGTAAGGTCTAATAATATTGCAGATAGACAGTGGCAATGTTCTTTGGGATCATTCTCTTCTCCAGCGGGACAAATCTTACTAGAATATCCCTCTGCCTCTTCTCCTTCTAACTCGTTGTTCGTTCAGAAGATAAGAGAGCAAAAGAAATGAGCATTGGCCTTGGCCTCACAGGAGCAAGTACTCTTGGGATACTTGACAAGATTTTGTGATCAGAAGATATGCACAAGCAGAAAAAGTTCAGAAAGATTCAGACAAATGGGCCAATTGTTTAACAGACCCCTTTGGGTTCAAATTCCTAAGTAGATTAGACACACCTAATATTTGCCCTCTAACTGCCCCTGGAGTGCAGAAAGGGCTACCTAAGGACATTTTAGGTGTCCTTGTTTGTCTTCGCATAGAAGGCAGTATCCTCTCCCCAAAGCATCAGCTCCTTAGCATAATGTACTAACACCTAAATGAAATCAAATCTTTTCAAAAATATCCATTCATGATATGGGGAAAGAACAAGCTTCACTTCCCCCCACACTTCAAGTCACCTGGAAAGTGAGAAATTAAGTCTTGTCTGGGGCCACACTGGTTCTCATTGCTTTATCGGACTCTCAAAAATCAGAGTAGCCATCAAATACTTTCTAAACTCTAATTAATTAGTGCCACCATCTCCAGCCATTCAATAGTGTCTAAAATATCACAGATCACAGTGTGAACGATTGAAGTTGAGCCCCAAGTTAGCAGAGGTGTTTAAGTTACATAGTTGATGAAAATGCAAATGGAAACTGATCATTTCTTAAACAAGTACAAAATTCAGTCGCCACCAAAGGAACTTTTTTTTTTTAATTTTTTTTTTTTTTTTTTTTTTTTTTTTGAAACGAAGCCTTGCTGTGTCACCCAGGCTGGAGTGCAGTGGTGTGATCTCGGCCCACTGCAACCTCCTCCTCCTGGGTTCAAGCAATTCTCCTGCCTCAGCCTCCCAAGTAGCTGGGACTACAGGCGTGTGCCACCACACCCAGCTAATTTTCGTATTTTTTAGTAGAGGCAGGGTTTCACCATGTTGACCAGGCTGGTCTTGAACTCCTGACCTCAGTGATCCACCCACCTCAGCCTCACAAAGTGCTGGAATTATAGGCATGAGCTACCGTGCCCGGCCAAGAAACATTTTTACTGTAACAGTAGTCTATGAACATTTAGGATTTTCACCAAGATATATGCATTGTTAATGCTTTTTCCTTCTAATTAAAAAAGAAAATGGATAACAGATGAGGAAAATTTGATGTGATGGTTTTTAGGAAATGCACAAATGACTCATGCACTCACTTGATTTGACAAGGGTACTGGTTTCTGTGTAAAGAAACAACTTAGCCCCAAAATAGAAGTTGTGCACAGCAGATTGTAACTGATAGAGGAACTGCACATTCCAAGCATCAGGAGTATGAAGGCTGGTATGCTGGGACATCTCTGCTGGGAATGTTGTGTGAAGTCCATAATTAACTATTATTAATTCAGCTGGAATGTAAAGCTGTCCACTCCAAAGTGTTGCAAGATAGAAAAGCTCTAGTGTCATTTGAGATGATTTTAACTAACTCTAAAAGCAAAAAACAACAACAAAATATTTTTTTGCAAAGTATGTGTACCCCCATGCTAACTAAGAAATATATTCAGCTCAATGACAAATAAATTACAACAGATTTTGTGCCATACAATATGTTGAATACCCAACAAAATTTGTCATATAAAATAGCCTGGTAAATTATAAAAATTTAATACTTTGATATGTTCATGATGAAAGTGAAACAAAGAGCTCTTTTTCCAGACTGGATTGTCCTTTAATTAGTGGTTGGGAAGTAGTACATTCATAACCTTGTCAAATCTTCTCCCAAATTCCTCATTACCTGGACTTAGATGAGGAGATAGATAGAAAGAACACGCTAAAGTCTTTCTTATATTCATTTGCCAAAACACACAGTACAGCCAAGAGCCAAGGCATTCCTCTGCTCTCTATCCCCAGGCAAGAGATGGGATGATTCCTCTTGGACAAGCTGGCACACTGTTATCAACCTGAGACCTACTATGATTTTAGGGCAGAAGACGGCAGGCTCCTTGCGGTTTCTGTGCATGCCAAGCCCCACAACCTTGTAGAGAACAATATCCAGACTGTGGTCCTGTCTAGCAGCAGGCTCCAGAAGTTTCTTAGCAAACCAGCAAAGCAATACAACCCTTAGCAGCTCCTCTCCCACCACTATGAAATAGTTTGACCCATAAGGAAAGCCCTTTCAAGTCATGACCGACCTCTCTCTCTTCCTCCATCCTTTCTCTCCAGTTCACATGCAGGCCCAGCACTGCCTGGACGCTTGGTTCAAGCTTGTATTCTTCGCCATTTGACATCCTGCGTTATTTGGTGGGCTGTTTATTGTCCAACTCTCCACACTAGAGTGTAAGCTCTGTAAGGGTAGAGATTTTGTTTTGTTCACTGGTCTATCCCCAAAACCTAAAAGAGTGCTTAACACATAGCACATGCTAGCACTTAATGGGTATTTGTAAATGAATGAATGAATGAATGAATGAATGAATGCTATGCGTTTTATATGCAGTGAGAAAGGAGGCAGTGGGAAGAGCCTGAGGAAGCTGGAATTGTGGAAGTGGATGTGGGGAGCCGGGGCTGGAGTGGGGAGGGAGTGGTGGGAATGAGAACACAGTAGCAGAGGCTGGCTTTGGAGATGGGGCAAGCTCTCAGGATGCTCCAGACATAAGCTTAATCTTGGCTCACTTTTCCACTGGCACCAGTGGAAAGATGAAAGGGAAGGGCTTGAAGGGTGAGGTAACTGAAGAGGAGAGGATGGAGAGGGTGAGAGGATGCTGCTGTGGCCAACTGAGGTCTCAAGGAAGTAGAATTTGGGTCATTGGCCCAGAACAGGGTGAGGGACAAGACTAGGAATAGCAGACTGGTGGTGGGGAAGTCAGAGGGAGAGCAGGACAGGCGGGCGACATCCACTGAAAATGCTTTGGCAAGAACCAAAGGACCAGCTGAAATGAGAAAACAGGAGTGTGGAGGGTGTGGTTTGGGCAGCAGCATTCTCTGTAGGGAAGGAGAAGCAGAGAGGTGGGGTGGGGAGGCATCTCCGAGAGCCAAGAAAGTGAGTTTATCTGGAATTTTGGTGAATGGCTGATTCTGAAATCCAAGTGGGAAGTGAATCAGGGATGTCCATCAGGAGCCTATAATGGTGAATAATTCTGGAACCCTCCTGTGGGCCAGGCACTGTGCTGCACACAAAGTGTCTAGTGGCACAGCATCTCATGCCAAGAGTGCCTGTGAATGGACACATGTGTTTGACTGTACAAGGCAAAGACTGTGATTTTTTTTCTACTTCTTCATTCTCTGCACCTAGCATGTGTCTGGTATATATTAAGCACTCAGTAAATAGTTGTGAATAAAATAATGAGCAAGAGCAGGTTCTATGCAAGAACTGGCAGATACGATTTTCTTTCTCTTTCTTTCTTTCTTTTTTTTTTTTTTTTTTTTTTTGAGAGGGAGTCTCACTCTGTGGCCCAGGCTGGAGTGCAGTGGTGCAATCTCGGCTCGCTGCAACCTCTGTCTCCTGGGTTCAAGCAATTCTTCTGCCTCAGCCTCCTGAGCAGCTGGGACTACAGCAACCACCACCATTTAGGTTAAAATCTGAGATTTTAGTATTTTTTGTATTTTTAGTAGAGACGGGATTTCACCATGTTAGCCAGGATGGTCTCAATCTCCTGACCTCATGATCTGCCCACCTCAGCCTTCCAAAGTGCTGGGATTACAGACATGAGCCACCGTGCCCAGGCGCAGATACAGTTTTCTATTGTTTTCTGTCTCATGTGAATCTTTTCCTGGACCTTAGGAACTTACACCCCTTTCCCTACAATGAATTAAGCATGTACCGTGTCCCAGGCACTGTTACTTAAGGGCTTACACCACTTTCCCTAATATGAATTAAGCACATACCATGTCCCAGGCACTGTTCTGAGTGCTCCGTATGTATTGACTCTTAATTGTCACGACATACCCATGAGACAAGGCCAGTACTGTTGGCATCTGTTTACAGACATAGAATTCACACCCAGGAAAGTTAGGCAGTTTGCTCAATATGACACTGTTAGAAAGTGGGAAAGGCAACATTTGAGCCAAACAGTCTGGCTTCAGAGACCCACGACTCTAAATCTGCTGCTCACTTCTCAGTAGGCTCTACTGCCTAGTTACCCAGGGCAAAGTCCCCTTTATTCTCAGGTTTTGTCTCCCCTTTTTATCTTTTTGTGACTCACAGGTGAAGGAGGTTTGTATTTGGAATGGAATATGTGAAATGCTAAGATGAAGAGAGAGCAGAAGACCAGAGTCCGAAGCACGTGTGTGCGTGTGTGCACACATGCGTATGTATGTGTGTGTGTGTGTGTGTATTGTGACACGGACTGCGGTTGCTAAAAATGATATCTCATATATTCCCCTCTAGAGCTGCATGGATCACAGCTACAGAAAAGTGATTTGACCATGATGTTACCTCTGCCAATGTAGAGTCAGAGCACAGAAAATTTAGGACTGGTTCCCCAGAAAAGCAACACCTAACCAAGATTTTCAGCCTGTTCCCCATGAAAAAGGGGGAAAGAGCATCACTTATTGAATTTAACTTAAGCATTCGATCAAACACCTCTTCATTTTGCCCAGAAGTCCCAAGGCCTGAAAAAGAAGCCCCTCAAAATTGAATCGGTGCAGTAGAATTTAACTCCAATCATAAGCAAGGCCTCTGCAAGGTGCTTGAGGAAGGAAAAGTGGCATTTGTCTATTTCTTGATGTTTTGCTTTTTCTACCTTCTGTCCTATTACATAATGCTAGCCCCATTCAGAAAAGGAATAATGCTTCAAAACAGGGCCAGCATTCAATGACGAGGAGCACATTTGCTGAACACTGGTGGCTGTTGACAAATGCCACAGCTCCACTTGAGTTTATAATAATCAACAGAACCTTTGATTATTTTGTATGCCTTGCCAATGTGACCGCTATGTATATGTAACAGGCTCCAGCAGAGGTCTCAAAGAAAGGATTCTATTTCCGTCTTGGACAGAAAGTTCGTTCTACTTCCGCAGCAAACACGCTTACCTTCAATTGTCCTCATTAACATGATGCTGAAAAGTTGAAAAACTGATCTTGTTTCAAATGTTAAAATAATGAAATTTTCCCAGGAAAGATATCTCAAAAATACTAAGTGTTTATGATGCAGGGTCAGTCAGGTTTATTTGTTTAAATCATCAGGTGCATGTGAGTTCCATGTGAAGGTCACTGAAAGACTTTGGCATGATCCCTGCCTTCAAGGAATTTATAGTCTGCTGAGAAAGGCAAGATCCACACAGGAAAGAGGGAATGATATACTATAATCTATAAAAAATAATGTCAAATAGTATCTAAGAAGAAAGTGGAGGATGAGTAAGTGCTGGAGTGACTATAGGAAGCTTTTTGGAGGAGCTGGAAATTGGGCAGCAATTTGAAGGATGGATGAGATTTGGATAAGAGGGTGCATTTGAGGGGGAATGGAAGTGATCTTGTGGAAGAAGTGGAAGAGGCTGCACTGATTGATGAAATTGTGTTAGGACGGAATGGGAACTCAGATTGAATGAGTAAGATGTTACCAGATTGTGGAAGGACTTGGAAACTGAAAGGCAGGACATTTAGGCTTTAGTCTTGATACTTGCTAGTACCCAAACTGAGTGGGGGACCCCAAGGTTTCAACAGAGGCTCTCACAGTATCCAGCCACCCCTGCTAGAGCCTATTGGCAGGAGAGGTGCACTCCAGAACCTGCCAAAACCAAAGCATTTGAAACATTGTGACTATGGCTACTGTCAACAATAGGCCACAATTCAAGTTAATCATTGAACTATGGTCCATTTCTTACCTTTGTTTTTCTGTGAAAATTAAGCTACAACCACTGCCCCAGTGCTTTGACGTTCCAGGGGCAGAAGTCACATGTGGAATGAAGAGGAGTGAAGGACTCACAGGTGGGAATTGAATAATAAGAACACTTGGACACAAGAAGAGGAACATAACACAATGGGGCCTGTTGTGGGGAGGGGGGGGCAGGGATAGCATTAGGAGATATACCTAATGTAAATGACCAGTTAATGGGTGCAGCACACCAACATGGCACATGTACACATACGTAACAAACCTACACATAGTGCACACGTACCCTAGAACTTAAAGTATTTAAAAAAAAAAAGAAGAAGAAGAAGAACAGGAGTGAAGGAGAGATGGGGTGAGGGGGTGAAGGCCAACCCTAGGGAGCCACGAACCTGGAGGAGGATGGTGAGAGCCATGAGATAAAAAATTGGCTGCTTGAGGCTGGACATGGTGACTCACACCTTTAATCCCAGCGCTTTGGGAGGCTGAGGGGGGCAGATCGCTTGAACTCAGGAGTTTGAGATCGACCAGCCTGGGCAACATAGTAAAGTCCTGTCTCTACCAAAAATAAAAGAAATTAGCCAGGCATGGTGGCATGCACCTGTATTCCCACCTACTCTGGAGGCTGAGGCAGGGAGATTGCTTGAGCTCAGAAGGCAGAGGTTGCAGTGAGCCAAGAACACACCACAGCACTCCAGGCTGGGTGACAGAGCAAGATACAGTTTCAAAAAAAAAGAAAGAAAAAAATAAATAAAAAATAATTGGCTGCTTGAACAAAACTTGTCCAGAAGGTAGGATAACCAGTCAAATCACCTAAGTGGAAAGCAGGTAGACATGGGAACAGAATTAATTTTGAGGCTGATGCCATCTAGTTAATATTTACAAGGTGCTAACTGTGTGTCAGATGCATGTTAGGAAAATGCAAGCTAGAACTTAGTGAAAAGGAAAACCTTCAATACCCAAGGAAAGAAGTCAAAGCATGTCCAGCCAGGATCTCATTCATTCATTCATTCTTCTACCTATTTATCAACAAAATATGTTAAGTGCAGTCATTGAGTTACCCAATCACAGGGGGCCCCGCATACACTGTTTTGTATATAAAGGGCATTGCTGGAGTGCCATGTATGGTAAATATGAACAGTGTTTTTGGAGCTATGCATCAAGATGGCCCAGATTGCATGCCTACTATGTGCCCCAGGCACTGTTGTAGATGCAGATGAATGTAGGTTCAGGGGAGAGTCCAAGACTAGGAAGCAGCCAACCAATCAAGGTTGGAAGTTGAAAGAGCACAGAAAGAAGAGCAAGAGATGTATGCACAAGGCCCCAAAACAAATTCTGCCAGACACCAGGGCCTGGGCCAGCTCTTCGTGCCTGCCCATTCTAGTCCTCACAATTAGAACAGGTGCAAAGAGAGCCGAAGGCAGCTTTTCCCGTAGAAAGAGAGGTGAAAATGAAAGTGCATTTATAGACAGATGCTAGATTTATAAAGCATCCTCTACAAAGCCCCTGGGCGAGTTGCCTTCCTTTGGTGATGAAAGGTCAGCCCTTTAGGAGACAGGCTGGACATCTGAAATGGCTGGAGATAGAATTCTCAAGCCTGTGCTATGGAATAGATGGATAAATGGCTTTCTTTATTCGCTCTGGGAGGTTATTAGTGGGGAATAATTTCCAATCTGTGATCACACCTTTCTCTCTATCTCATTACACACTTACTTGAGTGAGAAAGGTGAAGTCAGTAAAAATTTATGGACTGTCTTGTCCTAATTTCTGCAAAACTTTGACTTTTCCTTCTCATTGGCTGCATGATTTACTGAATATGTGCTAATAGTCACAAGCCTGGCACTTGGTGAGTACAAGAATGTTTTAAGGAAGTCAATACTAATGTCACATTGGTGGCTTATCTGGTATTAAGCTGGCCATAATGTTACAGCACATGTCTAATTGCTTAAAAATATGAAATTTCTGTAGAAAAGCAGAGTCAGCAATGACTCCTTTCTCATAACTGTCTCCCACTCAAACTTAAATCTCTTGGTCTTTGGGTTATTTTTCCAGATAGTGTCAGACAAGGTGTCATCCTTTGATGCTAAAGACTAATTCATGATGCCTTTAGCTAAGTAAGAGAGAAGGACCTGTCTTAGCTAAGTAGCAGAGGAGTAACAACGCTGGCTGGAATGGTTTTCATTTTATCTTGTAGATTAATGGATTTATAGGGACGATAGGAAAAGAATCTTTCTTTGCAAATTAGTCAGGATACTCCTTGGAGAAAAAATAGCAGAAACCCAACTTAAGCTGTCTTAGGGATCAAAATAAAATGTATAGGCTTTTTTAATGGGAAAATCTAACGCTGGATTTGGTAGGTTTAGGCATGGCTGGATTTTATAGTCTCCAACAATCTCCACAGGTCCATAGGTCTCAGGCCTGCTACTCATCTCTTGCCTGTCTTTGTTCTTAAGCAGTCTCTGGCCAGGCAGTTGTCCTTGGAAGCTCCAAGCTTATATCAACCTCACAGCTAGCAGCTCCCAGCTGAAAGAAAAGACCTGTCTCCTGGCAAAAGTTCCAGAGTTGAGCCTGAGTTGGCTGGCTTGGGTCACAGGTCCATTCCAGAATCAAGTGTCCTGGCCAAGAGGGTAGAAATTGCTGATTGGCCAAGCCTAGACCACATGCCCAGCCCTGGAGCAGAGAATTTGAGGTCGGCTACACTGAACCACTTGGATTAGGAATGGGAACAGGATGGGTATGAATGAGAAATCAACACCAGGCAGGTGAAAGAGCAGCCCTCCAATGTGCGCGCCCCTCCGTGTGTAAATAAACCATCTCTTCTGGGATCTTCACTGATTTGTATGGGGCCCTGGCTCACATTTTGAAATGGAAGGGGCCCTGCACGGACCAGGCTATTCTGTCCTGGTGCCCTCCGAAGCTTTCTGCTTTTGCTGACATTTAGTGCGTCTCTCTAGGATACAGAAAAATGGAATTCAGAAGGCATTTCTAAAAGGGTTTTCATCCCCAGTGGTTGGTCCACATGCACTGGAAGATCAAAATTTCATGGGGAGGCAGAAGGTGGGAAAGGTGGAAATCTGCACCTCCAGATCTGAGTTCCAGCTCTGCCACCAGCTTCCCATGTGATCTTAGGTTAGTTCTAACTCTTCTGAGGTTCGAGACTCTTGCCAAGATGGGAATTACTGTATACTTCCCTCCTCAGTGACTGCGGTGAGGCTGTGAAAACTTTCAAGAAAGAACCTGACAGATTTTTAGTAGTAATAATATTGGCGACAATTTACTGAGCCCCTACTATGTGCCAGGCAATACATAGATTATTCATTCATATCACTTACATTTTAGAGCTAAGAAAAATGAGTCCTAGAGAGACCAGAGAGCTTAGCCACAGTTGCCTGGCTGGAAAAAAGTAGCACTAGGATTTGAACCCAGGTCTTTTTAGCTCCAAAGCCTGCATTCCCTCCACAACACTAAACAGCCTCTGTGGCAGACACTGTAGGTGGCCTCCAGGAGCCAGCCCCTTCCCCAAACATCATTTCTTCCTAACCAATTATTGTTGATTTTCTCACTCTATTTTGTTCTGGTCAGAAATGTGTCAGCCCTAAAGGATATGTCATGATTGGTCTAAGCCTACCATAGCTATTCCATTTCCCATTGTTAGATATTTCCTTTTCCAGCATCCTCACCACAGAAGTGGCCAATGAGATGTAATCGGAATTCTTATGAAGGAGCTTTTGAAAAGCATCTTCTAGTTAGATAAAAAGAAATAGTTCCACAGTAGTATATGTGACAAATGCAATGTCCCTGGTATGTTGGGTGTTTACCTCTCCCAACACCTCATACCTGGTAAGCATGTACCAGTGTTCAAAATAGTTCATAGGGCTTCCTTTGGTCATCTCCAAGCTCATCCCCAATGAGGAGCCTCTGCAACTGACTGATTTCTACACAACAGCAGCAGATACACGCATTGCCATGACCCTTCCCGACAGGCATTTATGACACGAAGGAGCTGACAGAGACACAGATGCCAAAGCTTAACTTTTTAATTTTTGAAGCAGCATATTGCTTTGTCACCCAGGCTGGAGTGCAGTGGTGCAATCACGGCTCACTGCAGCCTCAACCTCCCAGGCTCAAGCAATCCTCCCACTTCAGCCTCCCAAGTAGCTGGGACTACAGGCACATGCCACCACACCCAGTAATTTTTTTTTAACTTTAGTAGACACAAAGTCTCACTATGTTGCCCAGGCTGGTCTCACAATCCTCGGCTCAAGCAATTCTCATGCCTTGGCCTTCCGAAGTGCTGGGATTACAGGCCTGAGGCACTGCACCTGACCAAAACTTACTTATTTTATGACCCAAGTCGATGCTTCATAAAACCATTCTTTCATTGTACAAGACAATCATGCACTATTCATTACAATTCCCAGGAATCTCAGACCTAAGAGTCATGCTTAACTGGATCCATATTCCTCATCTTGGATATTCTGATATGACTCGTTCACACCTTCATTGCTAAGCCTTTAGCTAAGCCTTTGTTCTTTTCTCATTGCTTAGTATATCGTTTCATTGCATCTGTGGTTTTTTTAGAAATGAATCTCAATTCCCATCATAAATGAGTAGTTGAAGAAGTGAAAAGAAAATACCTACACATCCCGAAGAAAGGAATATAAACATAAACCACACTCTCATGTTTTGGTTGTGAATTGAGTCTGATCAATGTAATAAAAGTGTTGATTAAGGTTAAGAGTTAGAGTTAGGAAGTCAAAAGACTTGGAATAGCTATCTCCCTCTTAGCTTAGCTGAAAAACATTTCTTCACTTAGGACAACAGTGTCTGTGAGGGCCCCACACTTTGATGAGGGAGGGAACCTCCAGGAGAAAGAATGTATTAAATACAGGAAACCACCTTGCTGTCATGAATAAGTCTTGGAGAATAAGACTATTTGTGGCAGACAGGATTACCTGTCTAATCCAACAGCTAATCCCAACTCCTGGGCCCTTATAGGTTATGTTGCAGAAGCAAAGAAAGGTAAATTTCCATTTCCCAATCTCCATCTTAGTGAGGAAGGCTATAACACAGTTCTGGCCAATGAAATAGAGGAAGTGGAAGTTTGTTGACAGTTTCAGGAAAACCTTTATCTTTGATGCCCCTTTCAGGAGGAAGTCAGGATGTGGACGCTGAAGCCGGAAGGAGGGTTGATGGGAATGGGGAGAGAGTGTGGAAGTTCTCCTCTGAGTACTTCATCCTCTCAGTGAAGCTGAAAGCAAGGCCAGCAACTGAGATGGAGATGGGCAAGGAGGTGTTGTGGAGTTGAGGAAGGAGGAGAAAGTGTGGAACAGTCACAGAGTGGAGTAGAAGGAGGTAAATCAACTAGGGATACATGGTGGGATTATTGGGCAAACTCAAGACCGACTTGAAATTGGTGGTCAGGAACATAAAATGAGACTAGCCAGCATGGCTGAGTATTTTTCTCAGGTCTTGTCCTTTGGCCTGCATGCAGGCACAGAATAGGATTTGACTAGATTACGTTCTGCCAGGATAATACAATGAAGAGAGAGAGGTAAAGAGGCTGAGGGTCTTTGCAAGAAAGTGACTCTAGACATGGATAGTGGACGCTCAGCTGGAGAAATGAGGAAAGGAGGGAGGTGAGGGCAGTAAACTTAATAGGACCGTCTACCCACTAGGGCCAAAGAATGATTTGTGTTGAGCTACTGGAGGAAGTCAGCTGGGGGAGTAGAAGATGCGGGACATGGGGGATGTTTGAAACTGAGATTAAGGAGGAGACACAGCTTTAGTCACGTCTGGATTATGATAAAGGTGCAGCGTCTGGAGTAGAAAATGAGGGTCAAAGAGATTGTGCTCTGCCACTTCCTTGAATTTAGATAACAGACCTAAGGCCTGAAAACGTGAAAGTGTTATCCTCCCATCTCCCACAAAACTGACTGGTTTGAGCCATTCATTGGAAGCTTTCCTCCATGTAGCAGACAATAGGACCCACCGGAGTTTCCAAACCTCTCTCTTTCCCTCCTGTCCCAGTTAGCAAACTACAAGCTGGAGCCCTGTTCAAGAGGAACTCAGCAACAGACAGAGAAGCGAGACAGGGCCTTGGGGGAGGAGGGATGGCAGGAGGAGGTGTGGTGGAAATGGCAGCTTAGTCTCAAAACCAGTAGTTAGTGGTGGCAAGAGCAGGGGAGACTGGCTCTCATGCTCTGGGGCTAAGAATCCCTCTCCTTTGTTTAGCCCGGAGAAAGCCCCCATTTTGAGGTGGAAGTGAAAGCCATAAAGGTTAGAGGGCAAAGGGCTGAGAGTCAAGCAGGACATTGTGCTTACACAGTCAGGATTTCCCAACTGGAAAGATCTTTACAGTGCATCAGTTAAGGTTAGATGCAGCAGGTTGGAACCAAAGTCTTAGAGGAGCACTCTCAGGCTGCCCCTGGTAGGCAGTTACAATAGCTGCACAATGTTGTCGGGGTCCTGGCTTCATTTTCTTGCCCACAACCTTACCTGTGGCTCCCTTTCTAGTGATGTTATTTGGGGCAAGTTGCTTAATCTTTCTGACACTCAGTTTCCTCATCTGAAGAAGAAAAGTAATTGCAATACCCATTTCACAAGGATAATGAGCGGATTAATTAAAATAATACCTGGAAAGTTCTTTGCAAAAGTGTCAACACAGCAAGCCTCGGCTGTTTTTATTTGTTTTGTTCAGGACTTGTACAATGCCAGGCATACAGTTGGAGCTCAATCAATATTTGCAAATCAGTTATTATTATCATTATTATTGTTGCCATAAAAGACCCACAAGCGTCATCAAGAGCCCACTCCATTTACATAGCACCTAGTAAGAGCCTAATTTAACCCAACTTTATTTCTGGACAACCAGTTGAGCTGGAAGGGACCTGGGGTGCAATTGTCAAAAGGCAGCTGATGGAGGGCTGAACCCACGTCAGCCCAGTGGAGCCCAGGACTGCCCCAAATGCTGCGCCTCCGCCAGACCAGACGCTGCTAATGGCTTTTGTTGGTCTGCCAATTCTCCCGCCCATCCTCCTCTGGGAAGAAAGAGCAGACCGGACGGAAGGAGTCCTTCAGAGGCCTATGCATGCCAGAGGCTGGGAGCCTTGGAAGGGGAGCGAGGAGACAATCAGTGGGGAAGACAGTCACTGGGGAAGACAGTTCTCAGGGATTCTGCAAGGCCCTGGAGGTGTTTCTCTGTCTCCGCACCCCTGGTACCCCTACCTCTGTGCATGTAGCTTTGCTTCATACCACCTGCACTTCCTTGCTTCCAGCGGGATTGTGACAAGAAAGCTCGCAGAAGTCAAAACAAGCCTGGTGATATGAAAACCATATGAAAACTTGGCGGGGTCCCATTTCAGACTAATGGGCCTCCCAGACATCACCGAGCCCACAGACACTGGCCCTTTGTGAGGTCGGGGCCTGGCTCCCTCACTCCCATTCTACTAAGACAGAATTCAAAAGGAAACAAGCAAGGCAGCCAGTCTCTTTTCTCTCATCCACATGCTTCCAAAGGCTTAGAAACAGAGTAACGTCACGCACTTTGAGTGATGAACACAGGGTGTTGTTACCGGCTAGGCCCATTCACAGTGCTTTTCGGTCGTCACTTGATCTTCATGGTAGACCTTCGTCTCATTTCCAAAAGGAGGTCGCTGGAGTTTCTGGATGTCCCATAGCCCAGGTTCCACATAAAAAAATGGTGGAGCAACCAGCTGGGGTTCAAATGCAGACCCATCTGGCTCAAAACCTTGACCTTTGATTGTTACAGAGCTACCTCCCAGACGACCTTTTGATTATTTCAGACAAATTTACCAACATTCAAAATTTTGCTTCAGGGCTTAGCTTTCAGAAAAGAAAAAAAAAAAAAAAAAAAAAGATGTTTCCTGTTCTAGAAAGAAATCGAGATATACCTTTTTTTTCATGACTTGTTATTGAATCTTTGGACAATACTGTAACATGCCAATTGTTATTTATACCTGAAATGCCTGTATTTCAAAGTCTGTTGGGTGTGGAGGGAGACTATTTTCCAGAGCCATCATTATTGTGGTGCTAAAATTAAATGCTCTTTTGAGGCAACTTAAAAAAAATCAGAACGTGAGATCAATGGCTGTGCAAGAATAATGACTTGTTCTTAAGACTGGAAAAACAAGCGTGGTATGCAAATACACCTGCAGACTATAATCTGTATGTAATTTACAATTACATATACATCGATTCTATATCTTCGTGACATGGCTTCTGAAAAATATCCTGAAGATATTTTAAAGACATTTTAAAACTTGATAAACTTTTGTAAGTCTGGCAGGACCCAGGTGCTCTGAATTCCTCTCTTATGGATAGTACGGGCAGTAGGCTGGAAATGGAACCCTCTGCTAGAAGCTGCCTGGTCACTTCTGGAAGCAACTTTGGCCCTGATCATTTTAGAAGAAATGAGGATCTGTATCAATGTCCTCATGAAGAGACACATGAAGGCCTCTCCCACTTAGCTGGAATGAAGGAAAGGAAGCGGTAGGGGCCAGAGTGATTAAAGGAAAGAGAGTGAAAACCTCCGAATTGCCCGTCAGCAGGGGTCTGGCTAAACGAATCGCTCCACATGCACATCCAGATGAAGTGGGTGTTGTACAGCTGGTGAGAAGATTGGCTGCATCTGTAGGGATTGATAAGGAACCATCTTTTATTGTAAATATTTTTTATTTACAGCACATTTTTTCAATGTAAATTTTTTAAATGCAGGCCAGGGTATGGTATTTGTTGTTTTAAATTGGGAGTTATCTGTATCTATAGCTTTCTTTCTCCATTTGTTTATCTATTTCAGTATCTATATGTATAAATAAATATACTTTGAATATCTCTAGAATGATACATAATAAACTGGTAACAGTGGTTGTTTCTGGGGAGGAAAATGAGGGGCCTGTAGATCAGAGTTAAAAAGAACATTTACTTTTCACCGGATACCCATTCATAATGTTTGAATTTTAAAACTTAAAAAATATCTTTACTATAGCTAACATTGGTTTAGCACATATTACATACCCAGTATTGCTTCACATTAATAACTTCACATTTATAGACGCATTTAATCCTCAACACACCTAAGAGTTAGTAACTATTAGGATACCATTCTATACATGAGAAAACTGAGGTGCAGAGCTTATACTTCTAGCATCTGAACCCAAGTAGAGAGGTTCCAAAATCCAATACCACATGAATGTACTGCTTTTAAAGAATGAAGTCACTATTTTTTCTCAATGTGGAAGGGAGTACTTGCAGCCACCCTTGACGCTGAGGGTGGCACCACCCCTGGCTCAGTGATTGCCAGTGTGGTCCCCAGTGATGCCAAGTAAGAAGTGGTTTGGGTGAGATTTTGTGGGGAAGGTGAGGGTGGTCCATCACTTAAACCAATGCCCTGTTCCCCAGCTCCTCGATGAAGAAGCTGGGAATTTCATTCTCTGACAGCCTTTGATCCTCATTATCTTATTGCTAAGTTTTAAACAATGTACTCTACATAAATTAGCTTTAAGCCTCCATTATGTGATTTTGCAACCCTTGTTAGATATGGGTAGCATACCAAGGAGGAGAAATCAAATGATAGCTTCTCTTGATCTCTAATGGATGGATAGAAATTGAAACCGGTCACCACAGTTTTCTTACAAAATTAAAGAAGTACATTGTGTTCTCTAAATGAATTCAAGCTACAGTGAGAATAGCTTTCTCTCCAAAGTTACAGTCACCCTGAATCAAGTTTGGCTCATGGGCCATCTGGCTGCAAACCCCACAGTGCTCTACTTATATTCAAAGCAGTACTAATTGCCTTGTTAACAGAGCTCCTCTCATGAGAATGAAATTTAAGCAGAGGAATATCAAAGTGTGATTTCAAGAGAATTGCATTGGTCCGGGAACTGATAGCATTTCCAGCAACCAAGTCTCAGAAGGCCCACGGAGCAAATAAAGAACATTTTAATGGTATTGTCAGGAGGATACAACTTTTCGAGGCAGATTTGCAAACAGGAAAGGGGGCAGAGACCGTTCTTGTCTAGACATCTGATTAGTGGGAAATTGTAGGATTATAAGGAGTGTGGATTTTTTCTGGCTGACATTTCTGAGGAGGTCAGGCTTTCTGCACAAAGAGGTAGGTGAGAGAAACATTTGTATCCGGTAGAAAATGCTGACTGGTCCTTACCCTCCCTTGGGCTCCAGAAGCAATTCCAGACCAAGAAAATATATTACTAGATCGAAACCTGCTGCCATTGCTTGGCACAATGGGCAGTTGCCTGGGAGGGTCTGGGGCTTGGAGATAGATGAGAACCGCTGCTGGAGGACACAGTTCCAGAAATGTCTCTCCACTCCTGCCCCTGCTTCATGCCCTTTGATCTCCAGTCCCAATTTGCTTTCTGATCATGCTGCTAGCTGATCCCCTGGACTTGAGACCTCTGTTCTGCTTAAATAACAGCCCATCTTTTGTCCCCTCACCTCTCCCAGCCACTCTCCCTCCCCCGCCCCAGGGCATTATGGAAACCTCAGAACTTTCAGGGTGGAAGTTACAGGGTGGGCAAACAAATAATTTCTGCTTGGGTGGCCATGAAGCCAGATGAAATTGGGAGTAGGTGTGGAATGATCCCATGGGCTCGGGCAATGGGTAGGACTCTGGAGGTAATAGGTGGGTTCCATAAGGAAATGGGCTGAGAATCAGAGGCTTGAGATTTTAGGACAGGTTTCTCATCTCAAAGATGGAAAAATTAATAAAGCTAGTGCTGCTCCGATCCCACCTGAGTTCTTTCTGCTCAGTGCTATCAACCGTTACTGCCTGCAGCCCTGGGTCACATTCTTTTGCCATGACCTAAGATAGGCACCGTCTGTGAGAAAGCCACAGCCCAGCTCCATGACAGGAACAGACATTGCAGCAAATGCAGTCGTTGGGGTTAAAAAATACAGAGAGCAATTATATCAGTCTAGTCCCACCAGGAGGGCAGAAACTACTCTGTATTTAAAACAGGAAATGGATTCCAGGGAATTTGTCACACGGGTGAGGGAAGAGCCAAGCAGCCAAATGGGATGGTGAGACCACCTGAAGTAGGCAACAGAAGGAAGCTGTGGCTACCCCACGGCTTAAGGGACAAAGCGAGGAGATGGTGGAACCAGAACCGAGGCAGGAGGCCCAGAAAGAAATCACAACCAAAGGAGAACCACCTCACCGGCAGCTGGGGCTGCTGAGGAGCAATGGGGAAGACACCATCCAAGGCAAGAAAGGGAACAGAACTATCTTGGCTTTTCTCCCTCTGCCCTGTCCTCCAGTCTCCTGTCAGTGCCTCCCGCTGGCTGAACCAAGCAGGAATTGTGCCATCATGGAGCCTGGGAAACAGCTTTCCAGGGCAGACCAGGGCATGGGCAAGTTGGGGCAAGTGAGATAGAGTAAGTGAGTTGGGGATTCTGTAGAATACTCTCCTGGCATCTGTTGCTTTTCCCTCTGCAACAACCAGAACTAAACCACAAAACAAAATATTTGTGCCATTATTAGTTGAATGTCTCTTCCACCTTGCCCTAGTCCTGCAAACTCAGCTCCACGAGGACAGGGATGGAGTCAGCTTTATTCATTGTTGGATCCCCAGCATCTAGCACAGTAAGTGGTCCCTGGTAGCTTCATTTACAATGTTGGTTAAAAATAATTGAGTGAATGAATCGTTGTGTACTGTCCATCTTGCAAACAATTGATTCTTAGAGTAGGCTTGTGGGATTTTAGATATAGTGGAAGTAGCACTTACACTCACCACAAGCTCTGAAAGTACCAGATCACCCAGCCCCTGGGGTAGCACTCCTGAGAGCTCAACTGCATGCAACTTCAGCAAAAGATCTTAGAATGTAAATAGATTTAACTCCATTACCAGAAGTTACTGGTACTTACTACTATTGATAACTATCACATTTTATAAACTGTAAAATGATGCTTTAATGTTAGAGATTATAGTAATAATTATTACTCTTTGCATGGGTAAGCCCACATTCTGTATCTGCTTAAAATGGCAGGGAAGAATTTTAGAGTTTTTCCTTTTTAAGACCTGCTAACACTGGGTCACAGATAGAATTTCCAGGTGACAATTTAAGCCGTTTGGTCACAGGAAGAAAGAATAAAGGATAAGATGAGAAATTGCGTAGAGATAAATATTCAAATAGAGAAAAGAAAAGGCAGCATGGAGGAGCTTATACGTTTCAGGAAAAGAGGAGCAAAGGTGGTGCAAGGAATGGAATGACGTAGAAACCACAGTTGCAGTGGATGCTGAGAGCTGTGTGATCAGAAATCAGTAAGAAGTGAATAAAGCAAATGCCAGTTAGGGCAAAAGTACCATTGAAACTTGACTGGAAGAGTTTTATTAAACCAGAAGGTGACTAACAAGTTGATGACTCTAACAAACAACTACAGTAATAATAACTAACATCTATTTATTGCTGACAATGTGCCATGTAGCCAGCTAATCCACCAATTCTCCGGACAACCATGTAAAGTAGATATTATTATTTTCTCATTTCGCTTGAAGGAAACTAGAAGATATCTGTGTGTGTGTGTGTGTGTGTGTGTGTGTGTGTGTGTCTGTGTCTGTGTGTGATTTTGTTTTGGTTTTGTAACATCTGCTCCCCATTCCTAACGGTGCTCTGGATTCTTTTTGAGGAAAGTGGTAACTGGTTTCTAAAATGGCCACTGAACTTCACTTTCTGATATTCACACTCTTTACAGTCCCCACCCACAATGAATGGGGCTGATCTGTGTAATCAAAAAGAGACTGTAGAAAGAGTGGTATATGTCATAAAAGACAAGATTGCATCCACCTTGCTCTTTTGGATCACTCACTCTGGGAACTAGCTGCTGTGTCATGGGGAACTCAAGAAATCCCACAGAGAGGCCCAAGCGCTGAGGAGCTGAGGCCTCCTGCTAACAGCCAGCACCAGCTTGCAAGCCATGTGACGGAGACACCTATGAAGCAGACCTTCTGCCCCCAGTCCAACTCTCAGATGGCTGCAGCCCCCCACTGACAGTTTGACTACCACCTCATGAGAGACCCTAATCCAAAATCACCCTGCCAAACCGCTCCTGCATTCCCAAACACAAACTGTGAGATAAGAGCGTTTGCTGTTTTCTTTGATTGCTGAGTTTTGGAGTAATTTGTTATGTAGCAACAGATTTTTTAAAAAGGTGTTATTTTCTTTTCTTACAGATAATTTTTATTTTTAATTTTTGTGGGTACACATTAGGTGTATATATTTCTGGGGTGCATGAGATGTTTTGATACAGGCTTGCAATGTGAAATAATTGTGGAGAATGGGGTATCCATTCCCTCAAGGATTTATCCTTTGAGTTACAACCAATCCAATTATATTATTTTAGTTATTTTATTTCTTTTTATTTTATTTTATTGAGACAGAGTCCCACTTTGTTACCCAGGCTGAAGTGCAGTGGCGTGATCTTGGCTCACTCCAGCCTCTGCATCCTGGGTTCCAGGGATTCTCTTGCCTCAGCCTCCTGGGTAGCTAGGATTACAGGCACGTGCCACCACAGCCAGCTAATTTTTATATTTTGAGTAGAGACAGGGTTTTGCTCTTGGCCAGACTGGTCTCTAACTCCTGACCTCGGGTGATCGGCCCACCTCGGCCTCCCAAGGTACTAGGATTATAAGCTTGAGCCACTATGCCCAGCCTCTCTTAGTTATTCTTAAATGTACAATTAAAGTATCATTGTCTATAGTCACCCTGTTGGGCTATCAAATACTAGGCCTTATTCATTCATTCTATTTTTTGTACCCAGTAAAGGAGTTATTTTCTTCATTTGATCCAAAGAGGAGGTGCATGACCTGAGCTAGACCAAGCCCACTCTTTCCTGTTAGAATTTCAGCAGAGTAAGAATGGCTGGGGCTTATTCATCCTGATGAGATTCTTTCTGTTAAAGACTTTTCCTTATTGCTCTTGCCTCCTAGTTCTCTAGAATACCTTCACACCTGCCTATTTGGAGCTGGTCCTCCTGGCTTCCCATTAATTCTGCAAGCACCCAATATCCTTCAGTGCATTTCCTTTTGCTTCAATTAAGCACAAGCAGTGGAGTGAGAAAACTGGGTTCAAATCCCAGTTCCACCACTGACTGCAGTCTTGGACAAGTTGCTTGAGCTCTTTGTACTTCCATTGCCTCCTCTTTGACAAGTGTGCATACTAATAAGACATATGGGTAAGTGGCTCACAGGGTTATCAGAAGGAAAAATAAGTTAGTAGTTAGCAAGCACTCAGAACAGGGCCTATCACATAAAGAGCAGCAGGAAGCATTTGCTGTTATCGAAACCAGTGAACACACTACTCACCAGAAACAGCCCGGGAAGACACCTAGGTCGCTGACTAGTCAAGAGTGCAGAACCTCCAAGATTTGAGCCCCGCCTGGATTGCCTGATTTCATGTCTCTAGACCTTTAACCACTCCTCGATAATAGAAGCCCAGCCTGGCTGGAGCACAGTGCTAAGGTATCCTCTTGTAATAATGCCAAAAGTCACTTTTTTTTTTTTAATACTTTAAGTTCTAGGGTACATGTGAACAACGGGCAGGTTTGTTACATATGTATACATGTTTCATGTTGGTGTGCTGCACCCATTAACTCATCATTTACATTAGTTATATCTCCTAATGCTATCCCTGGCCCCCCTCCCCACAATGGGCCCCGGTGTGTGATGTTCCCCTTCCTGTGTCCAAGTGATCTCATTGTTCAGTTCCCACCTATGAGTGAGAACATGCGGTGTTTGGTTTTCTGTTCTTGTGATAGTTTGCTGAGAATGATGGTTTCCAGCTGCATCCATGTCCCTACAAAGGACACAAACTCATCCTTTTTTATGGCTGCATAGTATTCCATGGTGTATATGTGCCACATTTTCTTAACCCAATCTGTCACTGATGGACATTTGGGTTAATTCCAAGTCTTTGCTATTGTGAATAGTGCTGCAATAAACATACGTGTGCATATGTCTTTATAGCAGCATGACTTAAAATCCTTTGGGTTTATCCCCAGTAATGGGATGGTTGGGTCAAAATTCACTTTTAACATGAGTCAGGCAGTGGCTCTCAGCTTGCTTTAGCAGGGTTATACTCAATCCACCCCACCCCCTCCAAAAAAGGGAGCTTCTCCCCTTGCCTGTGGCCATTCCCGTCTCTACCACACATTCTGATCTCTCACTCCAACTGTGAAGAACAGCCCCTGACTGTCTTCTACCTCTTACCTTTCCTCATCTAGCTAGTTTTCATACCACACCTGGATGCCGATGAATAGATTTCTCTTGCTTACCTTGTTATTTTACTGGGAGTGGATGGGCAGATTGAATGAGGAAAGTAGTCCAAAGAGGAGCTGACAGGTGCCTTTGGACAACAAGCAAGTGATATAGGTTACTGGGAAGTCAGCCAAGATAGGGCAGAGTAGACCACTGGAATCCAAAGCGACCTTAATAAGCCAGAGAAAATGCATGAGAAAGTGGGAAGAGTGTGTGGGTAACAGAAATAAGAGTCCGGGCCCCCCCACTTGATTAACAAGAGCAGGATTTTTGTAAGTTCCAGGATTCACAGGGATATGAGGACTCATTCCTTCTTTCCACATATATTTACTGAGCATCTACTATGTACCAGGTACTGTGCTGGGTTCTGAGGATGCCTCAGTGAACAAAGCAAAGTGATTGTCCTCACAGAGTGACATTTTAGTGGTAGAGATGGATAAAGTTAAATATATAGCTTGTTAGGTGATCACTAAGAAGAAAAGAATAACAGAAATGTCTTAGGTCAAGTACCTAGAAACAGAGCCTGAGACAGGGGTTCAGTGCAGCTGATTTAGTTTTTAGGGTGTGTGTTTGTTTTGTTCTTGTTTTTGTTTTTGCTTTTTTGAGACACAGTTTCAGTCTTGTCGCCCAGGCTGGAGTGCAATGGCACAATCTCAGCTCACTGCAACACCCACTTCTGGGTTCAAGTGATTCTCCTGCCTCAGCTTCCCAAGTAGCTGGGATTACAGGCACCTGCCACCATGCCAGGCTAATTTTTTTTGTATTTTTAGTAGAGACGGGGTTTCACCATGTTGGTCAGGCTGGATTAAAACTCCTGACCTCAGGTGATCAGCCTGTCTCGGCCTCCCAAAACTCTGGGGTTACTGGCATGAGTCACCATACCCAGCCCTGATTTAGTTTTGAGGGAGAGCTCTCAGACGAAAGAAAGTCAAGGAAGGAATCCAGTAGTGAATAGAAAAAAGCCAGACAAGATGTGGTCTTAGGTCTGATCCACAGGGACTCTGGAATATTCACAGAACACTGCAGAATTCTCCCTCTTCCCCTTAAGGCGAAGGAAGCGGCCTTTTGTGTTCCCATATCTTTCCATCACTGGCTGCAGGCTGCGCTAGCATGGGTGGAGAAGGGAATGTGATTTCCCATCAACGCAGTAACCGTTAGTTGAGGGAAGCAGGACATCTGGGAGCTTTTGGCAGCTGATATTCACAGCAACTCAGGGTGGGTGCACTGGGAGGAAAAGATTCTGGATGGAGCAACTGCCATGTCTACCTCAGGAGGAGGGGATACAACATACGAGTAGGAGGTAACATTTTACATAGGATGGACAGGGGACCTCACTGAGTAGGTGGCTTCAAGAAATGCCTAAAGGAAGTGAGAGCACCCATTGTGTGGCTAATGGGGAGAGGTTGTGTGTTGGGGGGTGGGGGTGGTCCAGAAGCGGGAATGGCAGGTACAAAGGCTCTGGCGTGGCCGTGGTCTTGGCATGCTAAAGAAAAAGCAAGGAGACTGGAGTGTAAAAATGAGAGACAGGCAAAGAAGATGCAGTGTGCAATGTAATGAAGAAGCAGGAAAAGCTTATGGCATTTGTAGATCAGAGCCCACACTGTACATTCCTTCTGAGGGTTAAGAAGCCACTGGAAGATTCTGAGCAGAGGGTTGACATGATTTCACTTTTATCTAGCAGGTTTATTCTGGCTGCCATGTTGACAGTAGACCAAAGAGGCCAAGAGTGGAAGTGGGAGGCCAATTATGAAGTGATTGCAATAATCCAAGTGAGAGAAGTTAGCACTTGAACCAAGGTAGTGGTGGTGAAGGGTAGTCAAATTCTGGAAGTATTTTGATAGGTGAGCTAAGAAGAGTTTTTTTTGAGAGTCTGAATGTTGGGTTTGAGAGGAAGAGAAAAGTCGAGAATGGTTCCAAGGTTTTGGACCTGACCTCTAAGAAGACAGTTTTCATCTACTGAGATGGGAAAGCTGGGACTGAACCATCTTCAAGGGATTGGTTAGAAGTCAGTTTTAGACATGTTGAGTTCGAGATGTCCATTGGATATCCAAGAGAAACTGCCAAGTAGACACTTTAATAAAAATATGAGAGTCATAAGTGAAAAGATGTCACTCAAAAATATGAGATTGTATAGGGAGTGAGTAGAGATTTTTTAAAAAGAGAGAAAAGAGATCCAAAACTATTTGTCCAATGAAGCATGGCTGAGCTTGAGGTACCCCACCAGCCACAGGGGTGTCTTCCCAATGACCTACATGAGGTCCACTTTTATGTCCCCAGGGCACTCACCTATGGTGGGGTCACAAGGTGTGTCATAATTCCCAGAAGCTCCACCCTTGGAGCATCAGATTATATTTCAGAATAATAAATATAGAGATATTTAAATAATACCTATATCAAAACCCTACATTTTCAAGAAAGATCAAGTAGAGGGTGATAGTTGATAATAGCTTTTGTAAATGAGTCACCACAGACGTGCTAACAGACAAGCTCCACATACATCCTTCTTATCCTTCCTGTTTACAAAAATAAGACACCAGCTTTTTAACGCTACACCTGTTGTTTAAAAGTTGTCCTGTCCCCAGGTTTAAATACTCAATGGTCATCTACTCAGACCTCCCCCAGGGAATGTCATTTGCTAAGTTGTCCATCAAGGCCGTCCCTGACTGTGAGGAAGACAAAGACAGAGCAGGGAGGAAGAAAGTGAGCTTCCTCTGCTTCTGGGATCTTGTTCCCCAACCCTAGGTGTGACTCCAGTCTGTCACTGAAACCTGGTCACGTGCAGATGGAGATGCACTATCCCAAGAAGACGCTAAAGAGAAGTGCCCTTGCAAAAATGACTCTGTATAGTATTCCAACATATCTATCTATCTATCTATCTATCTATCTATCTATCTATCTATCCATCCATCCATCTATCTATCCATCAATACCACAATTTCTTTATCCACTCATTGATTGATGGGCATTTGGGCTGGTTTCATGTTTTTACAATTAAGAATTGTACTGCTACAAACACGCATGTACAACTTACTCATGTGGCCAAATACCACCTGTTCCCCAAAAACCTATGGAAATAAAATTTGTTTAAAAAAAGAATAAAAGTTAAAATTTTTTAAATTACTCTTCCCATGGAAGTCAGTGAATAGCTCTCCATTCCAGGCTCCAGGATGGGGCACAACCCCACCAGTGGACATTCAGGAAGTCATACATATGGGAAATACAATGGTACCATCAGAAGGGAGACGACTGCCATGGGAAAGGTCTGCCATTGTACCTCCTACTCTCTGTCTGCCTTTTCCCACTGGAAGAACAATATCTCTTCTGCTTCCCCACAGTTCTCCCTTGCACCCTGGAATCCTGGAAGAGCTGTACAAAGTGCTCCGAACATCCTAGACTGATGTTGTCTGTGTCTACAATTTCAAGATTACTACCACATTTCATCGACTTTATTCCAGGAAACAGATTCCATAATCAATGAAAAGGTCCAAACTTCTGAGAAAGAGTTTTTCTTGTTACAACATTTGTAGAGTTTTGCTTATGTTTGAGTCCCCCTACTGATCACTGTTTTGGCAAGACTGGGTGCATCTTACCAAGTTGGAAGGGAATTGTTCATAAGTTGCTCATGGGAGACATCAGGTGCCTGGGGCCTTGCCAATGTGGGAAGAGAAAAAGGAGAAAGGGAGAGGAAGGGGAGTCCTTGGTTAGGGGCCAGGATTAGAATGAGCTTGCCTGAGGCATGTAGGACCCCAGGGCAAACTAATCATTTGGCCCCTGGCTCAATTAGAAATTGGATTTAGTTGCTATTATCAGAAATCTGAGTGTGGTACCTTCAGGAAGAGGCTTATTCCTCTCCTACATAAAAGGAATCTGGAGGGTTTCTGTAAACTCAAAAGAGACTGAGGTTCCTTTTAGTTTTCTGGTTCACCAGCCTCGTTCATTGCTTTCCTTCTTGAAGGTTGCCTCGTGATCCAGTATAGCTGCTGGTAGCTCCAGCCATTACATTCACATTCCAGGCAGCATGAAGGAGAAACCAAGGAAGGGCAAAAAAGCTATTCACATCCTGTACGTTTTATAAAGCCTTCCCAGAAGTCCTATACAACATTTCTGCTTAAATCTCAGTGGTGAGAGCTCAGATGTACAAGCACACCTAGCTACAGAGGAGACTGTGCTATGTAAGGAGACAATGACAGTGATTTGAGGGAAATACAAAGAATGGGGACTATTCATAGTAACTCAGCTTCCATTTTATTGTCCTCAACAATTCTGTTCTGGCCCCCAACTTGCATACCTGCCTAGCAAAAAAAGAAACACTTTGTAAGGCACCATATTTACTACCTATTGTTACTCAAATACTTCCCAGAAAATGTCAGAACATTTTTTCCATATATATTATACTATATTCTCCTAGAGAGAAATTCTAGTATATAGAGTTGGTTCCATGTTGGCACATTTCCAAAGATAATTTAGCTTCACAGCAATGTTTAAACTCCCTTCAAAGACTGGTAGTTCAGGTACAGAAAGAGAAATGTCACATGTTCTCACTCATATGTGAAAGCTAAAAATACGGATCTCATGAGTAGAATGATCATTACTAGAGGTTGTGAAGGGTGAAGAGGGGAATGAAGCAAGCATGGTTAATAGGTACAAACATACCGTTAGAAGGAATAAGTTCTAGTGTTGGATAGCACAGTAGGGTGACTATAGTTAACAAGATTTATTGCATATTTCAAAATAGCTAGGAGATGTGAAATGTTTCTAACGCAAAGAAATGATGAAAGTTTGAGATGATGCTGTTCTCACTCATAGGTGGGAATTGAACTGTGAGAACACTTGGACACGGGGTGGGGAACAGCACATACTGGAGCCTGTCGTGGGCTAGGGGGAGAGGGGAGGGATAGCTTTAGGAGAAATACCTAATGTAAATGATGAGTTAATGGGTGCAGCACACCAACATGGCACATGTAACAAACCTGCACATTGTGCATACATACCCTAGAACTTAAAGTATAACAACAACAACAAAAAAAGTTTGAGATGACGGATATCGTAATTACCTGGCCTGATTGTTACACATTGTATGCATATATCAAAATATTACATGTATCCCATAAATATGTACAATTATTATGTATCAATAAAAAAGAAACCATAGATTTTCAACACTTTCAAAATTCCAGCCCTTTAATAATAGGTCTGCACAAAGTTAGCCCTCATCTGAATTCTTCCACTTTCAGATAAGGAGAAGTTTCACAGTTTTAGAATATTAACAGTCTAAGGTATCTTGGAAATCCCACCTAGTCATTCAGTTATCAATAATAATTTATATTACATACATAAATTCTCATTATTATTATTGCTGTTAATAAGGTAAATACATTTGGAAGAAAAAAGGATTGGTGGCCTGTGAAGTTACCTGGCTGATACACTTATAAGTCTGACACTGACTAGCAGACCTAGAGTCTAGTTCTTTTTTTTTAATTTTTTATCTTTATTTTTATTTTTTTTTAGATGGAGTCTTGCTCTGTTGCCGGGCTGGAGTGCAGTGGCATGATGTCTGCTCACTGCAATCTCCACCTCCTGAGTTCAAGCAATTCTCCTATCTCAGCCTCCCGAGTAGCTGGGATTACAGGCACGCACCATCATGCTCAGCTAATTTTTGTATTTTTAGTAGAGATGGGGTTTCACTATGTTGGCCAGGATGGTCTTAATCTGCTGACCTCATGATCGCCCACCTCGGCCTCTCAAAGTGTTGGAATTACAGGCATGAGCCACCACGCCTGGCAGATTCTAGTTCTTGCAATGGTACTGTCTGTCTGGATCCTTTATGCATTCAACAAACGTTTGTCAAACATCTGTATTAGTCAGTTTTCTCCAGAAAGACAGAACCAGTATAGTATAATAGTATAATATATAATAGTATAATAGTATAGTATAATATATAATATAGTATATTATAGTATAGTATAGTATAATATATAATAGTATAATAGTATAGTATAATATAGTATAATAGTATAAATATATAGATATCTGAGATGAGCTTTTAAAACATTTATTTATTTATCTATCAACATAGGCAACAACCTATGTTACCCAGGTGGGTTCAAGCAATCTGCCCACCTTGGCCTCCCAAAATGTTGGGCTTGCAGGTGTGACCCACTGCATCCAGTTCATTTGTATTTATTTAGAGACTGATCTCACTCTGCTGCCCAGGCTGGAGTGCAGTGGCATAATCATAGCTCACCGTAGCCTCGAACTCCCGGGCTCGAGCAATCCTCCCACCTCAACCTCCCAAGTGGCTAGAGCTACAGGCATGCACCACCACACCCAACTAATTTTTAAATTTTTTCTAGAGATGGAGTTCCCTTTGTTGCCCTGGCTGGTCTCAAACTCCTGGCCTCAGGTGATCCCCCTGCCTTGGCATCCCAAAGTGTTGGGATTACAGGCATGAGTCACTGCGCTTGGCTAAGAGGGAATTTATTAGGGCAATTGGCTCACATAATTATGGAAGCTGAGAAACTCCATAACAGGCCATCTGTAAGCTGAAGACACTGGATGCTGGTAAGCTGACCTTATGGCTCAGCTCAAGTTCGAAGGCCTCAGAACCAGGGAAGTAGGTGGTGTAATTCTCAGTTTGAGGCTAAACGAATGAGAACTCAGGGGTTTACTGATGTAAGTCCTGGAGTCCAAAGGCTGGAGAGCCTGGAGTTGTTGTCCAAGGACAGGAGAAGAAAAGTGTAACCCAGGACAGGAGAAGGAGGGTGTAACCCAGGACAGGAGAAGGAAGGTATAACCCAGGACAGGAGAAGGAGGGTGTAACCCAGGACAGGAGAAGGAGGGTGTAACCCAGGACAGGAGAAGGAGGGTGTAACCAGCTCCAGCAGCTGGATGGACACATTAGCTTCATCTCTGTTTTTGTTCTGTCTGGGTCCCCAGACAATTGATGGTGCCCACCACACTGAGGGCAAATCTTCCCCACTCAGTCTGCTCAGACTGTCACGCTAATCTCCTCTGGAAGCATCCCCACAGACACACCCAAAACTATGCTTTACCAAGTTTGTAGATATTGCTTAATTCAGTCAAGTCGATGTCTACAATAACCATCACAACATCTAACCTACCCAAGGCATTACATGGGACACTGATCCCAAAAACCAACACAAGCAACGACACTGCCCTCGTGGTGCTCACAGTCCAGTGGGGGTCATAGACAATGCACATGTATGGTGTAGGGTGCTGAGGGGTGGGGTGTGAAGCTCCCCAGTACCTCACTGGTAGGTCTTTGACCTCCAAGTTGGGAGCTGAAGGTCAAGTAGAAGTTATTCCGATTGTGAATAACAATGAAGTCACAAGATTAGGGGACAAAAGATCATCTGGCCACAGTGCAGAGAATGAACTGGGGAGGGACAGGTGTAGAGGCAGGGAGGCCAGGGAGGAGGCTGTTATTTTGCTTCACCCAGGAGAACAGAGGAGAGGCCGAGGCAGCGTGGGTGGAGAGAAGGGAGTGTGCCCAAAAGCTGTTGTGGAGGTGGCACCAAGAGAAGTTAGTAACTGGCTAATCCGGATGATCTGGTCAAGATGGCAGGAGGGGTTTAAACATGATGATGATATGTCACAGAGCTGGATAACACAAGGGGACAGGCCAGGACCTGGGACCACACTACCCATGGAGGCCAGTGACCCAAAGCCTGCCCCTCTTCCTGCACCATGAGGAGACCAACAAGTGACACTCCAGTCTGCACAGTCAAGCTCCGCCAATGCCCCATCCAAACTAAGAACTGCCCCTGCAGCAGATGGCACCCTCCAGAGGACAAACCAGTGCCAGAGGCCTGCATAGGCCCTGGAAGAAGCCTGGAGCTGTTTGGGCAGGGAATTCTGGGGTCCTGGAGCATAAACATAGTTGAGGGGTTGGTGTGGGCTGGGATGGGATGTCCCTGTGGAAAGGGGCACAGCCAGAAAAGAACAGAATAGGGGCCTCAGTGTCCCCCAGGACAGGGTCCCAGAAGCCCAGGCTAAGGGCAATACTGCAGGGAGAAAGCCAGATAGGGAAAGACACTGAGTTAAGTTCTGGACAGGCTGTGCTTGAAAGACCTGTGGACATGCCCAGAAAGTAGTCAGAGATCATCATTCCGGAGCTCAGGAAAGTATGTCTCATCACATTCCCTGCAGTCAGTGTCACCCATATAGAGCAGGATACTGCTGGGCTGTGTGATGTGGTCTTGAGGTCTTCCTTCCTGCTCTAGCGCTCTCTGCACCATAAACCCTCTCCCCCCACCTCACTGCATGGCCACGTGGGAACCAAGCATGGGGAAGTCTGTCCCAGAGGCCCAACCTAGCCCCATCCACCAAATTCTTGTAATCAGTTTAACTACACAACAAAATTCAGATCAGAGTGAGGATTAGCAGAGGTAGTTCGTGAACAGTACTTTGAACTTCACAGATGAAAGCCTCCTCCCTTCCCCCATTCACACAAAGACAGCCCAAGGTATTAAATGTGACGTAAACACATTGCCACCCCCTGGCTTCTCCACCCGATGCTAGGAGACCTTGCAGCTGGTTGGGTGATCAGTCGGCATCCCAAATTGCCTTCCCCTGTGGCATTCCACTCAGGTCTCCCAGAGGGGGGTAATGGATTCTGTCCTCAGCCCGCTGCTCCTGGAATTGCAAGCATTCAGTGAGGCTGGCCCCCACCCCTGGCTTCTCCAGGGCTCCTGCATGCAGCCCAGTGCTGCAGGGGACCATGGGACGTGGACTTCCCCTCCACTATCCATCTCAGAGTGCACAGCACAGGGCCAGAGACGAGGGGCAGAGCCAGGAGGGAGGCAGAGCAGCCCTTAGTATGGCCTGGCCTGCTGCTCACAGTTATTGTTCCCAGATGGAGACTGTCAAACCCTGTCAACCTCAGATACACACTGAGAGTGCTACATCCGCATTCCTGGAATGTGTGGCGGCCCCAGCTTCACCTTCCACAGCCCTTGATTCAATAACATGTCAAGTCCCTTCAGCCTCACCAGAGCTAAAACCTTCTCACCCACTCACTGCCTCTGCACACAGGCATTGTGGCTGTCTAAATATTTAAGCTGGACCAAGGGGCGGTACATTTAGTCTGGATTGATTACACTAGTTGTTCAAGCCAACCGGGTCTCACCTGCTAGTGCCAGTTTCATAATGAGCTCTGGAAACCAAAGGCTGTTGGCTGTGCTCGTTGGGCCTTAGAACTCAGTATCATGACTGCTGTCCCAGGGGTTGGCTGCCTACAGGGCCAGGGGGAAGGAGCATGGCAATTGGGCTGATTGCTCTTTAGTGTATGGCGTGGCTGCTGGCACCACAAAAGGCCTTGCCAGAGACTGCTGGGGGTATCCTGGTGCCCTTCATTCTCCATTTGGCACACCCAGGCCATCACGCAGACCCCTCCACACCAGTCCTGGCATTGCCTGCCAGCATTGTGATGTTGCTCCCCGCCTGATAGACCCTTTCTACAATGAGTCTATTCCCTTTGACTGATCTGAAAGAAATTGAATCTGCAAGTCATGAGGGTAGTTGTGGGGACAGACGAGGCTACCTGGGTCCAGGGATGAAAAGCAGTTTGCTTAGGATCACACAGCAGTTGGTGATGCAGCTGTATCTATAATTCTAGACCTTTGACTTTCCAGCTGCCATGGGTTACATTGTGTCTTCTAAAAAGGCACATTGAAATCCCAACTCCTGGTACTTGTGAATATGACCTTATTCGGAAATAAGGTATTTGCAGATGCAATCAAGTTGAGATGCAGTCATTAGAGCAGACCCTAACCTACTATGACTGGTTTCCTTATAATGAGAGGGAAATTTGGACACAGACATACACAGAGGGAAGACAGCCCATATGAAGAAGGAGGCAGAGATTAGGGCTATGCAACCAGAAGCCAGGGAACACCCAGATGAAGCTTCCATGAACTGGAAGAGGCAAGGAAGGATCCTCCCCTAGAGGTTTTGGAGGGAGTATGGCCCTGCCCACCATCTTGATTTTAGACTTCTAACATCCAGAACTGTGAGAGAAGGAATTTCTGTTGTTTTATGCCACCCATTTTGTGGCATTTTGTTACAGCAGTCCTAGAAAACTCATACCATCCAATAGCATCTCTGATACAAGAACTGGGTGAAATTCTAGAAAATGCGGTTCTTTGGAAGTGATGAGAGATAGCTCTTTGTGGGTTTCAGATTCAAGAGTATCTACCAGGTCATGTTTAATATGTGAGTCATCTCTGAGAAGAACTTGATGTTCTGTGCCTCCTGTTACCTGAGAAAAGCCTTCCCTCAAGGCCCAGTGATATGGACTGTTCTCCTCCTAAAGTATAATTTGTGAATTAATGTGAAATCATCCTTCTGATGATTTCATGTAGGTAGCGTTCCCATCTGAGGGATTTCAACACACTTACCAAATACCGTGACCCTTAGGAGTGGCCTCTGGGGTTAGGAATTCCTGCTTTGCATCTGCCCTGTAACCTCCCCCAGTCTAAATGCCTTCATTAAACTGAGCCATTTAGTCTTGTGGATTCAGAAAAAATGATAAGAACTGGCATAGAAAACACTAGGGTTCTGGTTTTGGACTGACTGTGGGCTGTGGGTTTGGGCAAATAGGGCTTTGCAATTGACCTCAATGTTTATCCCAATTCTCAAGACACAGAGATTATGAGCTGGCAATTTTCCGAGAATCCATTAGTCAACTCCTTGAGCCTGTGATGATGTTTCTTACAAGACAATTAGCAGGTTTTTGCATCCAGGGAGAGCTGTGTTCATGCCCTGACACCCAGCAATGCCAATCCAAGAGAACCCAATCCAAGAGAACCCTCATGCCTGTGGCCTTCTGCCAGCCTCACACATCAGCTGAGGTTGGCTCCCCAAGCCCTAGGTCTCCTGGTTGCATCACTTTGGGAATAACCATACAAATAAATATGTTCCATTTTTGTGCCTCACTGCCCCTTGCTGAAGCTTCTTGTTTACCATGGAAGAGCCAAGAATCTAAATGCATCAAGAGACAGTTCTCTCCACCCCGCAAGGCGTGAGTTGCACTAAGTGGAAGCATACTTTCTCTGTCTTCCCAAACCAATGCGTGGAACCAATTTAAAACCTCATAATCATGCAATCCATGTGCAGAAACTCCCCTGCATGCTTTAATGTTCCTGCCAAAAAGAACATAATGTTCTTGCCTGTGTATTAAGATAAGCGTTGCACTCCAAGGGCAATAGGTTTAAAGAGCTGGTCACTGGCTACACCAATTATAGTATAGTCATACACGGCAACCTGTGTAGCCACAGAAAGTTATGCTTGGGAAGAAATTTTGTGACATGGAAAAATGTTTATGGTCTGTTATTAAGTGAAAAAAAAGCTGTTTACAAAACAGAATGCATAGTATGGAACTGATTATACAAAAATTATGCCTATATCCATAAACAATCTGGAAGGCTCTACTTCAAAATGTAAACGCTGGTGGAATACTCAGGGCCATGAGTGTCCAATGGCCCAGTTTGTGCAGGACGCAAGGGTACCACTTGAGACAATAAGCGGTGGTTGGCATCTTGGCACAGGCTGTTCCTGCTGGAAAGGTCCATCTTTTTCTAATCATACAATGGCACCTTATAGGTTAGTGGGGACTGCAGGTGATTTTCATTTTTATTCTATGTGCTTTCTCATATTTTCCAAAACTTCTTCAATGAGTATGTCCTACTTCTGTATTAACTTTAAAAAACAATACATAGTATAACTTTTTTTTTTTTTTTTTTTTGAGACAGGGTCTCACTCTGGTCGTCCAGGCTGGAGTGCAATGGCACAATCTCAGCTTACTGCAGCTTTGACCTCCTGAGCTCAGGTGATCCTCCCACCTCAGCCTCCCAAATAGCTGGTGCACACCACTACTCTCCCAGCTAAATGTTTTGGATTTTTAGTAGAGATGAGGTTTCACCATGTTGCACAGGCTGGTCTAGATCTCCTGGGCTCAAGTGATCCACCCACCTTGGCTTCCCAAAGTGCTGGGATTACAAGCGTGAGCCACCACTCTCAGCCCCAATTTTTAAAAGATAGATAATTGGTGGAAATTTAAACATGATGGAATATTTGATGATATAAAGGAATTATTTTTAAGTGTGCAAATGGTATTGTGGTTGTATTTTTAAAAGTCATTAGTTTCTAGTGATGCATACAGAAAGGTATATAGGTGAAATGATACAATGTCTGGGGTTGACCTGGAAATAATATGGGAGGTAGTTAAGTGGGAGGGAGTATAGCATGAGAAAGAAAGTTGCAAATTAATGGTTGTTGAAGCTGAGTGCTCGGTGCATGGGAGTTTTTAATTCTATTTTGTCAATTTGTGTATAGATAACAAATTGCCGTCATACAAAGCTAAAATCAAAACAGAAAATTGGTTTAGATCATTGTATTAGTCAGGGTTCCCCAGAGAAAAAGATCATATTAAAAAATATATATATATGTCATATATATATGTCATATAAAATATATATGTCATATATAAAATATATATATGTCATATATATATATGTCATATATATATATATATATGTCACGGGGGGTGATTGATTTTAAGGAAATGGTTCACATGATTACGGAGTCGGGCCCACAAGCTGGAAAGCCAGAAAGACCCGATATTGCAGTTCAAGTCTGATGGCTGCCTGCCACAGAATTCCCTCTACTGCAAAGATTGATAAGCAGCAAGTCTTGTCTCCACAGAGACAAAAAAGAGGGAAAAGGATTAATTTACAGCGGGAAGAATTGAATTTAGCTGCATGGGAAAACTGAGTGCAGTTGATCCCTGAACAACACAGATTTGAACTATGTACGTCCACATATACATAGGTTTTTTGTTTTTTTTTTTCATCCAAACGTTGGCCAAAAATGCAGTATTGGCGGGATGCGAAAGCTGTGTATATGGAGGGCTGCCTTTTGGCATGCATAGGTTCCACAGGGCTGACGGAAGGACTTGAGTATATACAGATTTTGGTATATGCAGTGGTCCTAAAATCAATCCCTCATGTATACTGAAGGGACGATTGTACCAGTAAGAGAATGTTCAATACCCAGAGAGTTGCTGTATTAGCTAGGATGCTTTCAGCTGTGAGTTAAAAAAAAAAAAAAAATCGAACGCTGATTTAAACTATATGGACGCTGGTCAATTAGTTAACAGGTAGTCAATTAGACAGGAAGTTTCAGGGTTGGTTCAGCAACCAGTGATGATATCAAGAAGCCAAGTGCTTTTCAATCTCTGTTTCTTTCCTCCTTTTTGAGTAGATTGTTTTCTTTAGTTTCTTCAACTGTAAACCCATTGCCTTATGGTTGCAAAATGGCTACAGAGCTCCAAACATCACAATCTTATGTGTCCACAACCAAATGCAGGGCACAGAAGGAGCAAAACAAGAGAGAGGTCTCCTTCCTTCCTTCTTTCCTTCCGAAGAAGGAAAACTCTTGGTCAGAAGCCTCTCAGCAGACTTACCTTCGTATCTACTGGCATCTTGTTGGGATTTGATTGCATGACTGCCTCTAGCACCAAAGGAGACTGGGAAGATGAGCACCTGGTTCTTTCAGGCTCTTTGGGAAGAAAGGCAAAGCCTGGGAGTGGCTGCTGTGCAACCCACAAACAGTGGTTGCCATGCTGCCATGGTTGTGAAAAGGAATTTTGGTATATCTTTCCTCATTATTAAAATAATTTTTGCTAACTCTAGAAAAATTGAAAAATACAGGAAATTACCTATAACTACATGACCCAAAGAAATCCACTGACATTTTGGTGTCTGAGGACACCAAATTTTTTTTTATTGGGTACATGAAGCCAAGTGGAGACAGAGGAAAGAGGATCTAACCCAGGCCTTGAAGGTCTTGTAGACTTGTGAGTCAAAGTAAAAGGCTCTTCCTCGACTTTAACATTCTTCTTCTCAGGAACATAGAGAGAGGATTGAGATCAAATTTATCTGTTACACATTGTGGCAAGACAAACCACCCTAAAACTTAGTGGCTGAAACAACAACCATTTCTTATTGTTCAGGATTGTGTGAGTCAGGAGGTTGTGCCAGGCTCAGTATAAAGACTGCTTTACATGGTGTTTGCTGGTTCACTCACATAGCTGTCCTCAGCTGGCATTTCACTGGGCTGGAGATCCAAGACAACCTCACTCATCTATCCTGGGCTGTGGTGTTGACTTTCAACTGAGACGCCTCGGTTTTTCTTCCTGTGACCTCTCTGGATTCATTTTGTCTCATCCTCCAGGGCCTTCCTTTTTAGATGTTTTTCCCTCCAGCAGAAGAGCCTTGAGTTCTTTACATGGTGGCTGCTTTTCCTAAATGAAAACAGAAACTAAAAACTTCTTGGCCGGGCATGGTGGCTCATCCTTATAATTCCAGCACTTTAGGAGGCCAAGGTGGGCAGATCACTTGAGGTCAGGAGTTCAAGACCAGTCTGGACAATATGATGAAACCCCATCTCTACTAAAAATACAAGAATTAGCTGGGCATGGTGGCAGGCACCTGCAATCCCAGCTACTCGGGGGACTGAGGCACAAGAATCACTTGAACCTGGGAGAAGGTTGTTGCAGTGAGCCAAGATTGCGCCACTGCACTCCAGCCTGGGCAATAGAGCGAGACTCTGTCTCAAACAAAACACAAAAAATAAACAAACAAACAAACAAACTAAAAGCTTCTTGAGGTCAGGCCTTGGCAGTCCAAGAACATCATTTCTACCCTGTTTAAATCAACTGATGCAAGTCACAAAGGGCAGCCCAGATTTAAGGGGAAAGGAATAGGCCCTTCCTCTTGATGGAGGAGAGGCTAAGGGCACGCTGGATGGGAGAGACTGTTGTATGCATCTCTGAAACAATCTACCACATACGGCAATAGGTCTGCCCAGGATTAGAGAAGTTAAAACACATGGACACACACAAACATGTCATTATAGCAAATCCACTAAAATTCTAAACTGAAAACTGTTTCACTTTTGGCAACTGTCTGAATGCTTCAACAGTGACATTCTATATTTCAAATGACAACTCTCAAGTTTGTTAAGGAATCTCTGTCAATCATTCATGAGAGTGTTAATAGCACTAACCCCAGAGCTAGAATGCCGGGATTTAATTCCAGCTTCATTACATTTAGCCCTTTGACATGGGACAAGTTGTTTACTTTTGTCCTGTTTGTAAACTGGGAGTGGTGAGGATTAAATGAGTGGATATATAAGAAATACTCAGAGCAGTGCCTGGCACAGAGCAAACACAATGTATGTTTATATTGCTATATCCATTCACAGCAATAGTAGGTTTCTTTTCTGTGGTGTTACCAAATCTGTGTTTTATAGAGTAGCAGGTGTGTTTTCTCAACTTGCATTTTGTTTTACTTTATTTATTTATTTATTTATTTTGAGACATAGTCTTGCTCTGTTGCCCAGGCTGGAATCCAGTGGCACAATCTCGGCTCACTGCAACCTCCACCTCCTGCACTCAAGTAATTCGTCTCACCTCAGCCTCCCGAGTAGCTGGGTCTAGAGGTGTGTGCAACCACACCCAGTTAATTTTTGTATTTTTTTATAGTGATGGGGTTTTACCATGTTGCCCAGGCAGGTCTCAAATTCTGGAGCTCAAGTGATCCACTCGCCTCAACCTCCCAAAGTGCTGGGATTACAGGTGTGAGCCACCATGCCTGGCCTTAACCTGGAGTTTAAACAACAAATAATCAATGTCTCCTCTTGCTAGACCCCTCAGGAGCATCCAACACAGTCTACCGTTCTCTCTTTTTTGTTGATTCATGCTCTTCTTTTGGCCTTCATATGCTGCACTCTCGTGGTTTTCCTCCTGCAGCTCTGACACATTCTCCAGTTTCTTGCTGCTCCTCCTCCTATACCTAGTCTCCAGACATTGGAGGAGCTGCTGGACCCTCTTCTCTCCTCATTTTAAACTTTCTTATAGATGCATGTATTCATTCCCACATATTTCAGTATCATCTAATATGCTAAAATTCCCAAATGTGTGTCTTAGCTAGAACTCTCCGCTGAGCTCCCAAATCCTATACCAACTGCCTCATGGACATCTCTACTTGGACATCACACAGATATCACAAACCTCACATCTGGCAACTGAGCTTCTTCTACCAACCCCCACACCCCAGCACCTGTCCCTCTCCCAGTCTTCCCCATCTCAATAAAGGCACTTCCACATGCTCTGCTGCTAAAGCCAGAAACATGGGGGTCATTCTTCTTCCTAACACCTCCCTCCAACTCCTTCACCCGTCCTGCCAACTCTGTTAGACCAAATAATATGAAATTCCCATCTTTGTAGGAAAAAAAAAAAAAAAGAGCCAGCTGGGCATGGTGGCTCACACCTGTAATCCTAGCACTTTAGGAGACTGAGGTGGGTCAGGAATTCGAGACCAGCCTGGCAAACATGGCAAAACCCCATCTCTATTAAAACTACACTGGGTGTGGTGTCACATGCCTGTAATTCCAGCTATTAGGGAGGTTGAGGCAGAGAATCGCCTGAACCCGGGAGGCGGAGGTTGCAGTGAGCCAAGATAGCGCCACTGCACTCCAGCCTGGGTGACAGAGAGAGACTCTATCTCAAAAAAAAAAAAAAAAAAAAAGGCCAAATATGGACAATTTCATAGTGTTCACTAACACTTTATTTTTCCTTTTTTTGAGACAGACTCTCACTCTGTTACCCAGGCTGCAGTGTAATGGCACAATCTCGGCTCGCTGCAACTTCTGCCTCCCTGGTTCAAGTGATCCTCCTGCCTCAGCCTCCCAAGTGGCTGGGTAGCTGGGATTACAGGTGCCTGCCACCACACCCAGCGAATTTTTTTTATACGTTTAGTAGAGACGGGGTTTCATCATGTTGGCCAGGCTGGTCTCGCGAACTCTTGGTCTCACATGATCTGCCCACCTCAGCCTCCCAAAGTGCTGGTATTACAGGTGTGAGCCACTGTGCCCCAGCCTCAAACTAATACTTTCAAAACACCTCTCAAATCTGTTCACTTTTCCCATCTTCACTGACATGTCACCAATAAGGCCACCATAGACCTCTGTCAAGACTTTCCAACCACTTACCTTGCTTTCTGAAGAGGCCACTTTTCATACGTAGACAGTGCAAATTGCTGATAGCTTGCATTGGATCATGTCACTCCCTTGCATAAAAGCCCTTGGGTGTCTTCTTCAGCCCTGTCTCGCGCCACCCCTTCCCATCCACACAGGCAATTTGTCTCTCATCTTTCCATTTCTCATATTTTCTCAGTACTTTTTCAGCTGAGGTCTGATGTGAAGCCCACCCCCTGCCTGGAACCCTCTCCCCATCAGTCTTTCTCTGACTTTTTCCTGCTCATCTGCTCTGACCCGTCCTCGGGATCTCCATTCCAACTTAAAGCGGGGCTGCCTTTTGGTCTTTCCTAGTATGATAACCTATTATTTCCTGTTTTTCCCCCTTTCCCATTCTCTTTTTAAAATGTTTGTATTGTACGTATTTAAGGTATACATGATGCTTTTATATACATACACAAAGTGAAATGATGACTACAAGCAAGCAAACTAACACATCCATCACCCCACCTAGTTACTTTTTTACCCTGTTGTTTCTCTCATAGCACTTATCACACGTTGTTACTATGTGCTTATTAGTATTTGTCTAAAGCCTATTTTCCCTGCTTCAGTGTAATCTCCATGGGTAGGGAACAAGATGGGTTCTTTTTTGTTTACTGTTGTGTACTTAGCATCTCAGATATAGGGGGCTCAGTAAATATTTGGTGAATGAATAAATGAATTCAAAGGCTGTCAAGACACTGCTATTTCTGGGGATTCGTGTTCCCAGGTAGATATCCCAGGCCACATTTCTCCGTGTGATTCACCAATTTTGTTTTCCCAGTGTTTTCTTTCCTTTTTACTTCTGATTGTTGCACTAAATTAAAGGGGAGATTGCCTTTTTGCTAAATTTTCTTTTCTTTTTTTTTTTTTTTTTTTTTTGAGACGGAGTCTCGCTCTGCTGTGCATGCTGGAGTGCAGTGGCGCAATCTCGGCTCACTGCAACCTCTGCCTCCCAGGTTCGAGCAATTCTCCAGCCTCAGCCTCCCAAGTAGCTGGGATTACAGGCGTCTGCCACCATGCCTAGCTAATTTAATTACTTTTCTTGAAACTGTAATGAACTGGGGCGGAGCAAGATGGCCGAATAGGAACAGCTCCAGTCTCCAACTCCCAGCGCGAGCGACACAGAAGACTGGTGATTTCTGCATTTTCAACTGAGGTACTGGGTTCATCTCACTGGGGAGTGCCAGACGATCCGTGCTGGTCAGCTGCTGCAGCCCGACCAGCGAGAGCTGAAGCAGGGCGAGGCATTGCCTCACCTGGAAAGCGCAAGGGGGAAGGGAATCCCTTTTCCTAGCCAGGGGAACTGAGACACACAACACCTGGAAAATCGGGTAACTCCCACCCCAATACTGCGCTTTAAGCAAACAGGCACACCAGGAGACCATATCCCACACCTGGCCAGGAGGGTCCCACACCCACGGAGCCTCCCTCATTGCTAGCACAGCAGTCTGTGATCTACCGGCAAGGCAGCAGCGAGGCTGGGGGAGGGGCGCCCGCCATTGCTGAGGCTTAAGTAGGTAAACAAAGCTGCTGGGAAGCTCGAACTGGGTGGAGCTCACAGCAGCTCAAGGAAACCTGCCTGTCTCTGTAGACTCCACCTCTGGGGACAGGGCACAGCTAAACAACAACAACAACAGCAGCAGCAAAAAAGTGGCAGAAACCTCTGCAGACACAAATGACTCTGTCTGACAGCTTTGAAGAGAGCAGTGGATCTCCCAACACGGAGGTTGAGATCTGAGAAGGGACAGACTGCCTGCTCAAGTGGGTCCCTGACCCCTGAGTAGCCTAACTGGGAGACATCCCCCACTAGGGGCAGTCTGACACCCCACACCTCACAGGGTGGAGTACACCCCTGAGAGGAAGCTTCCAAAGCAAGAATCAGACAGGTACACTCGCTGTTCAGAAATATTCTATCTTCTGCAGCCTCTGCTGCTGATACCCAGGCAAACAGGGTCTGGAGTGGACCTCAAGCAATCTCCAACGGACCTACAGCTGAGGGTCCTGACTGTTAGAAGGAAAACTATCAAACAGGAAGGACACCTACACCAAAACCCCATCAGTACATCACCATCATCAAAGATCAGAGGCAGATAAAACCACAAAGATGGGGAAAAAGCAGGGCAGAAAAGCTGGAAATTCAAAAAATAAGAGCGGATCTCCCCCGGCAAAGGAGTGCAACTCATCGCCAGCAACGGATCAAAGCGGGACGGAGAATGACTTCGACGAGATGAGAAAAGAAGGCTTCAGTCCATCAAATTTCTCAGAGCTAAAGGAGGAATTACGTACCCAGCGCAAAGAAACTAAAAATCTTGAAAAAAAAGTGGAAGAATTGATGGCTAGAGTAATTAATGGAGAGAAGCTCATAAACGAAATGAAAGAGACGAAAACCATGACACGAGAAATACGTGACAAATGCACAAGCTTCAGTAACCGACTCGATCAACTGGAAGAAAGAATGTCAGCGATTGAGGATCAAATGAATGAAATGAAGCGAGAAGAGAAACCAAAAGAAAAAAGAAGAAAAAGAAATGAACAAAGCCTGCAAGAAGTATGGGATTATGTAAAAAGACCAAATCTACGTCTGATTGGGGTGCCTGAAAGTGAGGGGGAAAATGGAACCAAGTTGGAAAACACTCTTCAGGATATCATCCAGGAGAACTTCCAACCTAGTAGGGCAGACCAACATTCAAATTCAGGAAATACAGAGAATACCACAAAGATACTCCGCGAGAAGAGCAACTTCAAGACACATAATTGCCAGATTCATCGAAGTTGAAATAAGGAAAAAATCTTAAGGGCAGTCAGAGAGAAAGGTCGGGTTACCCACAAAGGGAAGCCCATCAGACTAACAGCAGATCTCTCGGCAGAAACTCTCCAAGCCAGAAGAGAGTGGGGGCCAATATTCAACATTCTTAAAGAAAAGAATTTTAAACCCAGAATTTCATATCCAGCCAAACTAAGTTTCATAAGTGAAGGAGAAATAAAATCCTTTACAGACAAGCAAATGCTTAGAGATTTTGTCTCCACCAGGCCTGCCTTACAAGAGACCCTGAAGGAAGCACTAAACATGGAAAGGAACAACCGGTACCAGCCATTGCAAAAACATGCCAAAATGTAAAGACCATCAAGGCTAGGAAGAAACTGCATCAACTAACGAGCAAAATAACCAGTTAATATCATAATGGCAGGATCAAGTTCACACATAACAATCTTAACCTTAAATGTAAATGGACTAAATGCTCCAATTAAAAGACACAGACTGGCAAACTGGATAAAGAGTCAAGATCCATCAGTCTGCTGTATTCAGGAGACCCATCTCACATGCAGAGAAATACATAGGCTCAAAATAAAGGGATGGAGGAAGATCTACCAAGCAAATGGAGAACAAAAAAAAGCGAGGGTTGCAATACTAGTCTCTGATAAAACAGACTTTAAACCATCAAAGATCAAAAGAGACAAAGAAGGCCATTACATAATGGTAAAGGGATCAATTCAACAGGAAGAGCTAACTATCCTAAATATATATGCACCCAATACAGGAGCACCCAGATTCATAAAGCAAGTCCTTAGAGACTTACAAAGAGACTTAGACTCCCATACAATAATAATGGGAGACTTCAACACTCCACTGTCAACATTAGACAGATCAACGAGACAGAAAGTTAACAAGGATATCCAGGAATTGAACTCATCTCTGCAGCAAGCAGACCTAATAGACATCTATAGAACTCTCCACCCCAAATCAACAGAATATACATTCTTCTCAGCACCACATCGTACTTACTCCAAAATTGACCACGTAATTGGAAGTAAAGCACTCCCCAGCAAATGTACAAGAACAGAAATTATAACAAACTGTCTCTCAGACCACAGTGCAATCAAATTAGAACTCAGTACTAAGAAACTCAATCAAAACCGCTCAACTACATGGAAACTGAACAACCTGCTCCTGAATGACTACTGGGTACATAACGAAATGAAGGCAGAAATAAAGATGTTCTTTGAAACCAATGAGAACAAAGATACAACATACCAGAATCTCTGGGACACATTTAAGCAGTGTGTAGAGGGAAATTTATAGCACTAAATGCCCACAAGAGAAAGCAGGAAAGATCTAAAATTGACACTCTAACATCGCAATTAAAAGAACTAGAGAAGCAAGAGCAAACACATTCGAAAGCTAGCAGAAGGCAAGAAATAACTAAGATCAGAGCAGAACTGAAGGAGATAGAGACACAAAAAACCCTCCAAAAAATCAATGAATCCAAGAGTTGGTTTTTTGAAAAGATCAACAAAATGGACAGACCACTAGCAAGACTAATAAAGAAGAAAAGAGAGAAGAATCAAATCTACGCAATTAAAAATGATAAAGGGGATATCACCACCGACCCCACAGAAATACAAACTACCATCAGAGAATACTATAAACACCTCTACGCAAATAAACTGGAAAATCTAGAAGAAATGGATAATTTCCTGAACACTTACACTCTTCCAAGACTAAACCAGGAAGAAGTTGAATCCCTGAATAGACCAATAGTAGGCTCTGAAATTGAGGCAATAATTAATAGCCTACCAACCAAAAAAAGTCCAGGACCAGATGGATTCATAGCTGAATTCTACCAGAGGTACAAGGAGGAGTTGGTACCATTCCTTCTGAAACTATTCCAATCAATAGAAAAAGAGGGAATCCTCCCTAACTCATTTTATGAGGCCAACATCATCCTGATACCAAAGCCTGGCAGAGACACAACAAAAAAAGAGAATTTTAGACCAATATCCCTGATGAACATCGATGCAAAAATCCTCAATAAAATACTGGCAAACTGGATTCAGCAGCACATCAAAAAGCTTATCCACCATGATCAAGTGGGCTTCATCCCTGGGATGCAAGGCTGGTTCAACATTCGCAAATCAATAAACATAATCCAGCATGTAAACAGAACCAAAGACAAGAACCACATCATTATCTCAATAGATGCAGAAAAGGCTTTTGACAAAATTCAACAGCCCTTCATGCTAAAAACGCTCAATAAATTTGGTATTGATGGAACGTACCTCAAAATAATAAGAGCTATTTATGACAAACCCACAGCCAATATCATACTGAATGGGCAAAAACTGGAAAAATTCCCTTTGAAAACTGGCACAAGACAGGGATGCCCTCTCTCACCACTCCTATTCAACATAGTGTTGGAAGTTCTGGCTAGGGCAATCAGGCAAGAGAAAGAAATCAAGGGGATTCAGTTAGGAAAAGAAGAAGTCAAATTGTCCCTGTTTGCAGACGACATGATTGTATATTTAGAAAACCCCATTGTCTCAGCCCAAAATCTCCTTAAGCTGATAAGCAACTTCAGCAAAGTCTCAGGATACAAAATCAATGTGCAAAAATCACAAGCATTCTTATACACCAGTGACAGTCAAACAGAGAGCCAAATCAGGAATGAACTTCCATTCACAATTGCTTCAAAGAGAATAAAATACCTAGGAATCCAACTTACAAGGGATGTAAATGACCTCTTCAAGGAGAACTACAAACCACTGCTCAGTGAAATCAAAGAGGACACAAACAAATGGAAGAACATACCATGCTCATGGATAGGAAGAATCAATATCGTGAAAATGGCCATACTGCCCAAGGTAATTTATAGATTCAATGCCATCCCCATCAAGCTACCAATGAGCTTCTTCACAGAATTGGAAAAAACTGCTTTAAAGTTCATATGGAACCAAAAAAGAGCCCGCATCTCCAAGACAATCCTAAGTCAAAAGAACAAAGCTGGAGGCATCACGCTACCTGACTTCAAACTATACTACAAGGCTACAGTAACTAAAACAGCATGGTACTGGTACCAAAACAGAGATATAGACCAATGGAACAGAACAGAGTCCTCAGAAATAATACCACACATCTACAGCCATCTGATCTTTGACAAACCTGAGAGAAACAAGAAATGGGGAAAGGATTCCCTATTTAATAAATGGTGCTGGGATAATTGGCTAGCCATAAGTAGAAAGCTGAAACTGGATCCTTTCCTTACTCCTTATACGAAAATTAATTCAAGATGGATTAGAGACTTAAATGTTAGACCTAATACCATAGAAATCCTAGAGGAAAACCTAGGTAGTACCATTCAGGACATAGGCATGGGCAAAGACTTCATGTCTAAAACACCAAAAGCAACGGCAGCAAAAGCCAAAATTGACAAATGGGATCTCATTAAACTAAAGAGCTTCTGCACAGCAAAAGAAACTACCATCAGAGTGAACAGGCAACCTACAGAATGGGAGAAAATTTTTGCAATCTACTCATCTGACAAAGGGCTAATATCCAGAACCTACAAAGAAGTCAAACAAATTTACAAGAAAAAAACAAACAACCCCATCAAAAAGTGGGCAAAGGATATGAACAGACATTTCTCAAAAGAAGACATTCATACAGCCAACAGACACATGAAAAAATGCTCATCATCACTGGCCATCAGAGAAATGCAAATCAAAACCACAATGAGATACCATCTCACACCAGTTAGAATGGCAATCATTCAAAAGTCAGGAAACAACAGGTGCTGGAGAGGATGTGGAGAAATAGGAACACTTTTACACTGTTGGTGGGATTGTAAACTAGTTCAGCCATTATGGAAAACAGTATGGCGATTCCTCAAGGATCTAGAACTAGATGTACCATATGACCCAGCCATCCCATTACTGGGTATATACCCAAAGGATTATAAATTATGCTGCTATAAAGACACATGCACATGTATGTTTATTGCAGCACTATTCACAATAGCAAAGACTTGGAATCAACCCAAATGTCCATCAGTGACAGACTGGATTAAGAAAATGTGGCACATATACACCATGGAATACTATGCAGCCATAAAAAAGGATGAGTTTGTGTCCTTTGTAGGGACATGGATGCAGCTGGAAACCATCATTCTTAGCAAACTATCACAAGAACAGAAAACCAAACACCGCATGTTCTCACTCATAGGTGGGAACTGAACAATGAGATCACTTGGACTCGGGAAGGGGAACATCACACACCGGGGCCTATCATGGGGAGGGGGAAGGGGGGAGGGATTGCATTGGGAGTTATACCTGATGTAAATGACGAGTTGATGGGTGCAGCACACCAACATGGCACAAGTATACATATGTAACAAACCTGCACGTTGTGCACATGTACCCTACAACTTAAAGTATAATAATAATAAATAAATTAAAAAAAAAAAAAAAGAAAGTAGAGATCTAAACACCAAAAAAAAAAAAAAAAAAAAAAAAAAGAAAAGAAAATGTAATGAACTGAAAGGATCTAACTTTTTAGATCTATTCCACTGAAGGCTAACTTTATAGTTTCAAGTTTTACATTTAGATTTATGAATATTTTTAACTTTTATGTAAGCTGTGATTGTTGGGTTAAAGTTTTTTCTTTTTCTTTCTTTTTTCTTTATCTCTTTCTCCTTTCTTTCCTTTCTCTCTCTCTCTTTCTCTTCCTTTCTCTCTTTCTCTTTCTTTTTTCTTTCTTCCTTTCATCTTTCTTTCTTTCTGCCTATAGATATTCACTTGTCCAAACTGCGTTTGTTAAAAGGCTGTCCTTTCTCCTTTGAATTGCCTTTGTGAAAAATCAGTTAGATATATTTGTGTGAGTCTAATTCTAAACTCTCATTTCTTTTCTATTGAGCTATGTGTCTCTCTTTGCTAGTACTCACAATTGCTTCACTGCTTTGATGACTATAGCTTTGGAGTAAGTATTAAAATTGGATAGTATGATTTCTCTAAACGTTTTCTGCTTTGTCAGAATTGTTTTGGTTATCTTACTTTTTTGCCCCCCCATATAAAATTTAGCATCAGCTTGTCTCTATCTTTTTAATAATCCTGTTACAATTTTGATTGAAATGACATTAAATCTGTACATCAATTGGAGACAATTGACATCTTTACTATATTGAGTCTTCCAATCTATGAGCATGGTATGTCTTTCCATTTATTTAGGTCTTCTTTGATTTCTTTTTTATCTGTGTTTTGTAGTGATCATCATACATGTCCTGTTATGTTAGATTTATACCTAAGTGTTTTATTTTGGGAGTAACTACTGTAAATGGTATTTTTTTAAGTTTTGACTTCCGGTTGTTCATTGCTAAAATAAAGAAATAGAGTTGACTTTTGTGTGTTTATTTTGCATCCTGCAAACTTGCCAAACTCACTTATTAGTTCTTGGATTTTGTTGTTGTTGTTGTTATCAGAATCCTTGAACTTTCTTTTTTATTTTTAATTTTACTTTAAGTTCTGGGATACATGTGCTTAAAGTGCAGGTTTGTTACATAGGCATACATGTGCCATGGTGGTTTGCTGCACCTATCAACCAATCATCTCGGTTTTAAGCTCTGCATGCATTAGGTATTTGTCCTAATGCTTGCCCTCCCCTTTATCCCCACCCCCCAATAGGCCCCAGTGTGTGATGTTCCCCTCCCTATGTCCATGTGTTCTCATTGTTCAGCTCCCACTTATGAGTGAGAACATGCAGTGTTTGGTTTTCCGTTCCTGTGTTAGTTTGCTCAGGATGATCATTTCCAGCGTCATCGGTGACCCTGCAAAGGACATGAACTCATCCTTTTTTATGGCTGCATAGTATCATGGTGTATGTGTGCCACATTTTCTTTATCCAGTCTATCACTGATAGACATTTGGGTTGGTTCCAAGTCTTTGCTATTGTAAATAGTGCTGCAATAAACATGTGTGTGCATGTGTCTTTACAGTAGAGTGATTTATACTCCTTTGGGTATATACCCAGTAATGGGATTGCTGGGTCAAATGGTATTTCTGGTTCTATATCCTTGAGGAATCACCACACTGTCTTCCACAATGAATAAACTAATTTACACTCCCACCAACAATGTAAAAGTCTTCTTATTTCTCTACATCCTCACCAGCATCTGTTGTTTCCAAACTTTTTAATGATTGCCATTGTAACTAACGTGAGATGGTATCTCACTGTGGTTTTGATTTGCATTTCTCTAATGTTAAGTGATAATGATAAGCTTTTTAAAATATGTTAGTTGGCCTCATAAATGTCTTCTTTTGAGAAGTATCTGTTCATATCCTTTGCCCACTTTTTGATGGGTTTGCTTTTTTTCTTGTAAATTTGTTTAAGTTCCTTGTAGATTCTGGATATTAGCCCTTTGTCAGATGGGTAGATTGCACATATTTTCTCCCATTCTGTAGATTGCCTGTTCACTCTGATGATAGTTGCTTTTGCTGTGCAGAAGTTCTTTAGTTTAATTAGATCCTATTTGTCAATTTTGGCTTTTGTTGCAATTGCTTTTGGTGTTTTAGTCGTGAAGTCTTTGCCATGCCTATGTCCTCAATGGTATTGCCTAGGTTTTCTCCTGGGGATTTTATAGTTTTAGGTTTTATGTTTAAGTGTTTAATTCATCATGAGTTAATTTTTTGTATAAGGCATAAGGAAGGGGTTCAGTTTCAGTTTTCTGTATATGGCTAGTCAGTTTTCCCAGTACCATTTATTACATAGGGAATCCTTTCCCCATTGCTTGTCTTTGTCAGGTTTGTCGAAGATCAGATGGTTGTAGTTGTGTGGTGTTATTTCTGAGGCTCTGTTCTGTTCCATTGGTCTATATCTCTGTTTTGGCAATAATACCATGCTGTTTTGGTAACTGTAGCCTTGTAGTATAGTTAGAAGTCAGGTAGCATGATACCTCCAGTTTTGTTCCTTTTGCTTAGGATTGACTTGGCTATATGGGCTCTTTTTTCATTCCATATGAAATTTGAAGTAGTTTTTTCTTTTTCTGTGAAGAAAGTCAATAGTAGCTTGATGGGAATATCACTGAATCTATAGATTACTTTAGGCAGTATGGCCATTTTCATCATATTGATTTTTGTTATCTATGAGCATGGAATGTTTTTTCATTTGTTTGTTTCCTCTCTTATTTCCTTGAGCAGTGGTTTGTAGTTCTCCTTGAAGAGGTCCTTCAAGTCCCTTGTAAGTTGTGTTCTTAGGTATTTTATTTTCTTTGTAGCAATTATGAATGGGAGTTCTCTCATAATTTGGCTCTCTGCTTGTCTATTATTGGTGTATAGGAATGCTTGTGATTTTTGCACGTTGATTTTGCATCCTGATACTTTGCTGAAGTTGTTTATCAGCTTAAAGAGTTTTGGGGCTGAGACAATGGGTTTTAATCATGTCGTCTGCAAAGAGAGGCAATTTGACCTCCTCTCTTCCTATTTGAATACGCTTTATTTCTTTTTGCCTGACTGCTCAGGCCAGAACTTCCAATACTATGTTGAATAGGAGTGGTGAGAGAGGGCATCCTTGCCTTGTGCCTGTTTTCAAAGGGAATGCTTCCAGTTTTTGCCCATTTAGTATAATATTGGCTAAGGGTTTGTCATAAATAGCTCTTATTATTTTGATGTATGTTCCATTAATACCTAATTTATTGAGTTTTTTAGCATGAAGGAGTGTTGAATTTTATTGAAGGCCTTTTCTGCATCTATTGAGATAATCATGTGATTTTTGTCATTAGTTCTGTTTATGTGATGGATTACGTTTATTGATTTGTGTATGTAGAACCAGCCTTGCATCCTGGGGATAAAGCTGACTTGATCGTGGTGGATAAGTTTTTTGATGTGCTGCTGGATTCAGTTTGCCAGTATTTTATTGAGGATTTTCGCATCAATGTACATCAGCGATATTGGCCTGAAATTTTCTTTTTATTTTGTGTCTCTGCCAGGTTTTGGAATCAGGATGATGCTGGCCTCATAAAATGAATTTGGTAGAATCCCTCTTTTTTTTATTGTTAGTAATAGTTTCAGAAGGAATGGTAGTAGCTCCTCTCTGTACCTCTGGTAGAATTCCACTGTTAATCCATCTGGTCCTGGGATTTTTTTTGGTTGGTAGGCTATTAATTGCTGCCTCAATTTCAGAAGTTGTTATTGGTCTACTCAGGGATTCAACTTTTGCCTGGTTTAGTCTTGGAAGGTATATGTGCCTAGGAATTTATCCAGGAATTTATCCGTTTCTTCTGGATTTTCCAGTGTATTTGTGTAAAGGTGTTTATAGTATTCTCTGATGGTAGATTGTATTTCTGTGGGATCATTGGTGCTATCCCCTTTATCATTTTTTATTGTGTCTATTTGATTCTTCTCTCTTTTCTTCTTTATTAGTCTGGCTAGCTGTCTATCTGTTTTGTTAATCTTTTCAAAGAAACCAGCTCCTGGATTTATTGATTTTTTGAAATGTTTTTCATGTCTCTATATCTTTCAGTTTTGCTCTGATCTTAGTTATTTCTCGCCTTCTGCTAGCTTTTGAATGTGTTTGCTCTTGCTTCTCTAGTTCTTTTAATTGTGATGGTAGGGTGTCAATTTTAGATCTTTCCTACTTTCTGATGTGGGCATTTAATGCTATAAGTTTCCTTCTAAACACTGCTTTAGCTGTGTCCCAGAGATTCTGGTATGTTGTGTCTTTGTTCTCATTGGTTTCAAAGAACATCTTTATTTCTGCCTTCACTTCGTTATTTACCCAGTAGTCATTCAGGAGCAGGTTGTTAAATTTCCATGTAGTTGTGCAGTTTTGAGTGAGTTTTTTAATCCTGAGTTTTAATTTGATTGCACTGTGGTTGGAGAGGCTGTTTGTTATTATTTCCGTTCTTTTGCATTTGCTGAGGAGTGTTTTACTTCCAATTATGTAGTCAATTTTTAGAATAACTGCTATGTGGTGCTGAAAAGAATGTATATTCTGTTGATTTGGGGTGGAGAGTTCTGTAGATATGTATTAGGTCCACTTGGTCCAGTGCTGAGTTCAAGTTCTGAATATCCTTGTTAATTTTCTGTCTTGTTGATCTGTCTATTATTGACAGTGGAGTGTTAAAGTCTCCCACTATTATTGTGTGGGAGTCTAAGTCTCTTTGTAGGTCTCTAGGAACTTGCTTTATGAATCTGGGTGCTTCTGTATTGGTTGCATATGTATTTAGGAAAGTTAGCTCTTCTTGTTGCATTGATCCCTTTACCATTATGTAATACCCTTCTTTATCTTTTTTGATCTTTGTTGGTTTAAAGTCTGTTTTATCAGAGACTAGGATCGAAATCCCTGCTTTTTTTTTTCTTTCCATTTGTTTGGTAAATATTCCTCCATCCCTATATTTTGAGCTTAATTTGCCAGTCCATGTCTTTTAATTGGGGCATTTAGCTCATTTACATTTAAGATTAATATTGCTATGGGTGAATTTGATCCTGTCATCATAATGCTAGCTGGTTATTTTGCACATTAGTTGATGCAGTTTCTTCATAGTGTCCTTGGTCTTTATATTTTGGTGTGTTTTTGCAGTGGATGGTACCGGTTTTTCTTTTCCATATTTACTGTTTCCTTTAGGAGCTCTTGTAAGGCAGGCCTGGTGGTGACAAAATCCCTCAGCATTTGCTTGTCTGTAAAGAGTTTTATTTCTCCTTCACTTATGAAACTTAGTTTGGCTGGAATGAAGTTCTGGTCTGAAAATTCTTTTCTTTAAGAATGTTGAATATTGGCCCCCACTCTCTTCTGGCTTGTAGGGTTTCTGCAGAGATATTCACCATTAGTGTGATGGGCTTCCCTTTATAGGTAACCTGACATTTATCTCTGGCTGTCCTTAACATTTTTTCCTTCATTTCAACCTTGGAGAATCTGAAAATTATGTGTCTTGGGGTTACTCTTCTCGAGCAGTATGTTAGTGGTGTTCTCTGTACATCCTGAATTTAAATGTTGGCCTGTCTTGCTAGGTTGGGGAAGTTCTCCTGGATAATATCCTGAAGTGTGTTTTCCAACTTGGTTCCATTGTCCCCATCACTTTCAGTGACCCCAATCAATCGTAGGTGTGGTCTTTTCACATAGTCCCATATTTCTTGGAGGCTTTGTTCATTTCTTTTCAATCTGTTTTCTCTAATCTGGTCTTCACGCCTCATTTTAGTAAACTTATCTACAATCTCTGATATTCTTTCTTTTGCTTGATCAATTCAGCTGTTGATACTTGTGTATGCTTCACAAAGTTCTCGTGCTGTGTTTTTCAGCTCCATCAGGTAATTTATGTTCTTTAAACTGGTTATTCTAGTTAGCAGTTCATCTAACCCTTTGTCAAGGTTCTTAACTTCCTTGCATTGGGTTAGAACATGCTCCTTTAGCTCAGAGAAGTTTCTTATTACCCACCTTCTGAAGCCTACTTCTGTCAACTTGTCAAACTCATTCTCTCTCCAGTTTTGTGCCCTTGCTGGAGAGGAGTTGCAATCATATGGAGGAGAAGAGGCATTCTGGTTTTTGGAATTTTTGGCCTTTTTGTGCTGGTTTTTCCTCATCTTTGAGGATTTATATACCTTTGATCTTTAAGGTTGATGACCTTTGGATGGAGTTTCTCTTTGGGGATTCCTTTTGTTGATGTTTATATTATTGCTTTCTGTTTGTTAGTTTTTCTTCTAGCAGTCAGGCCCCTCTTCTGCAGGTCTGCCGCAGTTTGCTGGAGGTCACTCCAGACTCTATTTGCCTGTGTATCACCAGTTGAGGCTGCAGAATAGCAAAGATTGTTGCCTGCTCCTTCCTCTGGAAGCTTCATCCCACAGGGGCACTGGCCTGATGCCAACTGGAGCTCTCCTGTATGAGGTGTCTGTCAATCCCTGTTGGGAGGTCTCTCCCAGTCAGGAGGAACGGGGGTCAAGGACCCACCTGAGGAGGCAGTCTGTCCCTTAGCAGAGCTTGAGCACTGTGCTGGGAGAATCCTCCTTGTCAGGATTTACTGCTCTCTTGAGAGCTGGCAAACAGGTATGTTTAAGTCCACTGAACAGGTATGTTAAGCCCACAGCATCTCCTTCCCCCAGGTGCTCTGTCCCAGTAAGACGGAAGTTTTATCTATAAGCCCCTGACGGAGGCTGCTGCCTTTCTTTCAGAGATGCCCTGCCCAGTGAAGAGGAATCTAGAGCAGCAGTCTGGCCACAGCCACTTTGCCACACTGTGTTGAGTTCTGCCCAGTCTGAACTTCCAGGCCTTTTAAGCATGGTCAAGGGAAAACCGCCTACTCAAGCCTCAGTAATGGCAGAGGCCCCTCCCCCGACCAAGCTTGATCATCCCAGGTTGACTTCAGACTGCTGTGCTGGCTGTGAGAATTTCAAGCCAGTGGTTATTAGCTTGCTGGGCTCTGTGGGAGTGGGACCCGCTGGGTGAGACCACTTGGTTCCCTACCTTCAGTCCCCTTTCTAGGGGAGTGAACAGTTCTGTTTTGCTGGGGTTCCAGGCACCACTTGGGTAAAAAAATAAAATAAAAATAAGAAAAAAAATAACCTCCTGCAGCTAGCTTGATGTCTGCCCAAACAGCTGCCCAGTTTTGTGCTTGAAACCCAAGGCCCTGGTGGTGTAGGCACACAAGAGAATCTCCTGCTCTGTGGATTGCAAAAAATGTGGGAGAAGCATAGTGTCTGGGCTGGATAGTGCAGTCCTTCATGGCTTCCCTTGGCTGGGAAAGGGAGGTTCCCCCACTCCTTGCACTTCCCATGTGAGGCAACACCCCACCCTGCTTCTGCTTGCCCTCTGTGGGGTGCACCCACTGCCTAACCAGTCCCATTGAGATGAACAGGGTACCTCACTTGGAGATGTAGAAATCACCCACCTTCTGCATTGGTCTCATTGGGAGCTGCAGACTGGATGTCTTCCTATTTGGCCATCTTGCCAGCAACCCACAGATTCCTTGAACTGTCTATGTAAACAGTCATGTCATCTGCAAACAGTCTTTTTTTTTTCCTTTTCAATCTGTATGGCTATTTTTTTTTCTTGCCTTGTTGCACTGGCTAGAACCTTTCAACATAATGATTAACAAGAACATTGAGAATGGAAAACCTTATCTTGTTCCCAATCCTGAAGGGAAAGCATTCTGTCTTTCACCATTAAGTACATTAAGTCATAGGTTTTTGTAGATATCCTTTATCAGACTGAGGAAGTTTCCTTCTCTTTCTAGTTTGCTGAGTGTTCATAATTAAAACTAGTAAAATTAGATATCAAAATTTGGATTGGTTTCTATTCTTAGTTTTCTGAATGTTTTTATGAGTGGATGTTGAATTTTGTCAAGTGCACTTTTTACATCAATTGATATGATCATGTGGTTTTTCTTCTTTCGACTGTTAGTACAATGTAACACATGATTAGATTTTTGAATATTAAACCAGTAGTCTCAAACAGCTGTTTTATTATTCTTTTTTATAAATTGCTGGATTAAGTTAACCAATATTTTGTTTAAATTTTTTGTGTCTATGTTCATGAATAGAATTGATCTATAATTTTATTTTCTCAAACTGTCTGCTCTTTCTGGTTTGCAATCAAGGTATTGATGGTCTCATAAGTTATTTGCAGGGTTTCCACCAAGTTTATCTTTAGATGTAATGAATTTTTTCAAATAGTTCTTTATGAGCCCCAAGTGGCACTTGTTCTTTAACACCAGGGTAAAATATAGTACATTCTAGTCCACTTCCGTTATGGAGTATTCTAGTTCACTCAACAATAAGTTACTGTGTGTAATGTACATGAAATATAAATTCAATTCATCAATTAGTTAAAAAGTATTTATTCAGCAACTATGATGTAGTTAGGCATTACCCTAGGAGCTGTCAGGGATTCAAGAGAAATAAAACTCTGATTCTATCTACAAAGAATTTGCCATCCTCCAAATAGTTAGAATAAAATTAAATATACTACTCCAGAAAGTATCCAACCCTGAACAGACTCTGCTTCAGAATCCTACAGGATCTCAGGTTCATGACCATAATATTGATTAGCATTGAACTTTATGGCTCAAGTGCTGAATCTCTTCCCATGTCCTCCCTTAGTGCTCTTTCTCAAGCACCAAGAGCTTATTTAATGCTCCCAAGAAGCCTGACAGGTATGTAATTTGGGTCTTTACTATCATTTTCATTTTGTCTTTATTTTTTCCTGCGTACAAAAATATTAACGATTTTTTATTTTAATTAACAAAATATAAAAAGTAGAAAATGGAAATGTCCCATAATTTTATACCCAAAGGTAAGAGGTTGATATGTATATTATTCTGATTTGTTGTGTGGTCCTTAAATGAGATTTTTTTAAACTCTTTTCTGTAGCATGAAATCTAAAACCGGATATAGCAGGTTGATACAGCAACCCCACAAGTGTCATTTAAATTATAGCTATGGACACAGAATTTTTTTTTTTTTTTAACAAAACTCTATAGGCATATGATATGGTTTGTATCTGTGTCCCCACCAAATCTCATGTCCAAATGTAATCCCCAATGTTGGAGGTGGGTCCTTGTGGGAGGTGATTGGATCATGGGGTGGTCCTTTAGGAATGGTTTAGCACCATCTCCTGGTGCTGTTCTCATGAGAGTGAGCGAGTTCTGTTAAGATCTGGTTGTTTAAAAGCATGCAGCACCTTTGCCCTCTCTCTCTCTTCTTCCTGCTCTGGCCATGTAAGACATGCCTGCTTCCCCTTTGCCTTCTGCCATGTTTGTAAGTTTCCTCAGGCCTCCTCAGAATCCAAGTAGATACCAGCATCATGCTGCCTGTACAGCCTGCAGAACTGTGAGCCAATTAAACTTCTTTTCTTTATAAATTACCCAGTCTCAGGTATTCTTTATAGCAGTATGAGAACAGATACATAATACAACATACATACATAGTTGTAAAGCATATATCAATACCCCCATTTTGCAGATGAGGAGATGGTCTCAGAAGATTCATAGACATGCTATATAAATAGCATAGTCACAGGTTCCAGGATTAAAATATGAACATTTTGAGGGAGCAATTATCCTTCCTATCACAGTGTTCAACAAATGATGCTGAATAAATGAATGAATCAACAGAGTGTGGTTGTTATGAACACAGAGCCAGCCACTTTGACTCAGAGCTTGGATCCACCATTTACTAGTTGCATGACACACGGGCCACTTGACCTCTCAGATTCTTCATCTACAAAATGGGGAACATCCTGACGGCCCCTCAAAAGGTTGTGGAGAAGATGAGATGAGTTGATATGTATGAAGCTCTGGAAAAGTGTTTGCTCTCGTTATGATGATTTGGAGCTGCAGGTGTATTCATGTTATTCTAAGTATTGCCCAGGTCATTGCATTTTTATTGCACTTCTTGCAAGGTCGTGTGATAGGGTAGAAAGAGTGTGGGCTTTGGGGCAGAAAGACTGGCTCTGGGTCCCAACTCACTCACTCACTAGTTATACAACCGTGTTAAATAATAGAGTTTCCAGTACATGAAGTTAAGGGGAGGAAATCTTCCTTACATGGCCCTTGTGAGGAATAGCTGAGATGGTGTAGGTGAAGAAGTAACTATGTACAGTATTAGACATGCAATAGGCGCTCAGTAATGGTGCTTTTATGATGAATTCTACATGTGCTATTGCACCCAAGGTTTTAAAACACTCTGAGAGGCCCTGAATGCTCTGGCCTCCTCACTTCCCTCATCCCTCTGTCTGTGTCTACGCCTGTCTTATTTTCTGTAGCACTTGCCACCAGCTGATATACTAGATTATTTGCTTATGTATAAGGTTTATTGTTATTCTTCCTTTCCACTAGAACAGGGTAAAAAGCAACAGGAGGATTGTGTGTGTGTGTGTGTGTGTGTGTGTGTGTGTAAGAATTTAGTGGGAATCTATTATGTGCCAAGCATTGTTGTAGGTCCAGCTTCCTGTGTTATATCAATGCACAAAACAGACAGAAATTCCTACTCTGGTGTGATGTAAGAAAAGAATCTAGACCTAGAATATGCTTGGAACATAATAGATGCTCACCAAATTCTTACTAAATGAATGCCATGTGTTATGTAGTGTGGATCCAGTGGCCCAAACAGCTCCTGACATAAAGCAGGAGTCAATAAGTGTCAGTTGAATCAAATGACATTAAATAATTGTGAACCTACCCTCAGGAGAACCCTAGGAGAACCTAACTGGAGAGGTGGAGTTGCTCCCCTCCCAAACTAATTTTTCTAGTTTTATTTTATTTTTTCCTCAACAGATTTCCAAATCCTGAGTTGCCTGCTTTAGAAGCAATGATTCTTTGCTGGTGATTCAGTATTAAATGGTTCCTGAGCTGGCTGAGCTGAAAACTGCTCCCCACAAATTAGACGAGGTTACACTCCCACAGAATATATACTGGTCTCTTAATAGGGTGTAATTAATCACACCAATGAGCAGAATCACCAAAAATAGTTGCCAAAGAGCAACTTAATGCTGGATAATTATAAATTAGAGTGTTTGGTGAGTCCAAGATGCTGCTAGATGGGACACTAAGGGACCAAGCTGAGGAAACCAAATATTCCATGGAAAAATAAACATGAGCGAGTCCTCTGCACCTGGCTTCCAAACAGTTGCCACCCACTTGCCACACTCCACCCAAGGCTCACTCTCATTTGCCCTTTATAAGCTACTTTAGGATGGCATATTTCTTTATTTCCTGAAATAATGGCCTTGAAGACTGAAAAAAAAATGATTAGCTGGTGAGAATGTAATTCTTCATGATATTTACTTAATTTTTATTTTTATTTTTAATTAACAAATTATTTTATACATTTATGGGATAGAATGTGATGTTATGATATATGTTCATACATATGCAGCATGATTAAGTCAAGCATATCAACACACCCATCACCTCAAATACTTATCATTTCTTTGTAGTGAGAACATTTAAAATCTACTCTTCTAGCAATTTTGAAATATATAATTCGTTATTATTAACTATAGTCATCATGTTATACAATAGATCACTAGAACTTATTCCTCCTGTTTAACTGAAACTTCATACCATTTGACCAATTTCCCCTTTCCCCATACACTACCACCTCCCCTAGCCCCTGGTAACCATCATTTTACTCTCTGATTCTGTGAGTTTGAGACATTCTTTAGAGTCCACATGTGAGATTAGGCAGTATGTATCTTTCTGTACCTGGCTTATGTATGTATCTTTCTGTACCTGACTCTAGGTTCACCTGTGTTGTCAAAAATGACAAAATTTCTTCCTTTCTTTTTTCTGTTTCATTTTGTTTCAGAGATGGGCTTTCACTATGTTGCCCAGGCTGGACTTGAACTTTTTTTTTTTTGGTATATTTATTTTATTTTATTTTATTTTTTATTGTTATCATATTTTAAGTTCTAGGGTACATGTGGATAATGTGCAGGTTTGTTACATACGTACACTTGTGCCATGTTGGTGTGCTGCACCCATCAACTCGTCAGCACCCATCAACCCATCATTTACATCAGGTATAACTCCCAATGCAATCCCTCCCCCCTACCCCCTTCCCATGAAAGGGCCTGGTATGTGATGTTCCCCTTCCCGAGTCCAAGTGTTCTCATTGTTCAGTTCCCACCTATGAGTGAGAACATGCGGTGTTTGGTTTTCTGTTCTTGCGATAGTTTGCTAAGAATGATGGTTTCCAGCTGCATCCATGTCCCTACAAAGGACACAAACTCATCCTTTTTTATGGCTGCATAGTATTCCATGGTGTATATGTGCCACATTTTCTTAATCCAATCTGTCACTGATGGACATTTGGGTTGATTCCAAGTCTTTGCTATTGTGAATAGTGCCGCAATAAACATATGCATGCATGTGTCTTTATAGCAGCATGATTTATAATCCTTTGGGTATATACCCAGTAATGGGATGGCTGGGTCATATGGTACTTCTAGTTCAAGATCCTTGAAGAATCACCATACTGTTTTCCATAATGGTTGAACTAGTTTACAATCCCACCAACAGTGTAAAAGTGTTCCTATTTCTCCACATCCTCTCCAGCACCTGTTGTTTCCTGACTTTTGAATGATTGCCATTCTAACTGGTGTGAGATGGTATCTCATTGTGGTTTTGATTTGCATTTCTCTGATGGCCAGTGATGATGAGCATTTTTTCATGTGTCTGTTGGCTGTATGAATGTCTTCTTTTGAGAAATGTCTGTTTATATCCTTTGCCCACTTTTTGATGGGGTTCTTTGTTTTTTCTTGTAAATTTGTTTGACTTCTTTATAGATTCTAGATATTAGCCCTTTGTCAGATGAGTAGATTGCAAAAATTTTCTCCCATTCTGTAGGTTGCCTGTTCACTCTGATGGTAGTTTCTTTTGCTGTGCAGAAGCTCTTTAGTTTAAGTAGATCCCATTTGTCAATTTTGGCTTTTGTTGCCATTGCTTTTGGTGTTTTAGACATGAAGTCTTTGCCCATGCCTATGTCCTGAATGGTATTACCTAGGTTTTCTTCTAGGGTTTTTATGGTATTAGGTCTAACATTTAAGTCTCTAATCCATCTTGAATTAATTTTCGTATAAGGAGTAAGGAAAGGATCCAGTTTCAGCTTTCTACTTATGGCTAGCCAATTTTCCTGGCACCATTTATTAAATAGGGAATCCTTTCCCCATTTCTTGTTTCTCTCAGGTTTGTCAAAGATCAGATGATTGTAGATGAGTGGTATTATTTCTGAGGACTCTGTTCTGTTCCATTGGTCTATATCTCTGTTTTAGTACCAGTACTATGCTGTTTTGGTTACTGTAGCCTGGTAGTATAGTTTGAAGTCAGGTAGCGTGATGCCTCCAGCTTTGTTCTTTTGACTTAGGATTGTCTTGGCAATGCAGGCTCTTTTTTGGTTCCATATGAACTTTAAAGCAGTTTTTTCCAATTCTGTGAAGAAAGTCATTGGTAGCTTGATGGGGATGGCATTGAATCTATAAATTACCTTGGGCAGTATGGCCATTTTCACGATATTGATTCTTCCTATCCATGAGCATGGTATGTTCTTCCATTTGTTTGTGTCCTCTTTTATTTCACTGAGCACTGCTTTGTAGTTTTCCTTGAAGAGATCCTTTACATCCCTTGTAAGTTGGATTTCTAGGTATTTTATTCTCTTTGAAGCAATTGTGAATGGAAGTTCATTCCTGATTTGGCTCTCTGTTTGTCTGTTACTGGTGTATAAGAATGCTTGTGATTTTTGCACATTGATTTTGTATCCTGAGACTTTGCTGAAGTTTCTTATAGCTTAAGGAGATTTTGGGCTGAGACGATGGGGTTTTCTAAATATACAATCATGTCATCTGCAAACAGGGACAATTTGACTTCTTCTTTTCCTAACTGAATCCCCTTGATTTCTTTCTCTTGCCTGATTGCCCTAGCCAGAACTTCCAACACTATGTTGAATAGGAGTGGTGAGAGAGGGCATCCCTGTCTTGTGCCAGTTTTCAAAGGGAATTTTTCCAGTTTTTGCCCATTCAGTATGATATTGGCTGTGGGTTTGTCAAAAATAGCTCTTATTATTTTGAGATACGTTCCATCAATACCGAATTTATTGAGCATTTTTAGCATGAAGGGCTGTTGAATTTTGTCAAAGGCCTTTTCTGCATCTGTTGACATAATCATGTGGTTTTTGTCTTTGGTTCTGTTTATATGCTGGATTACGTTTATTGATTTGTGTATGTTAAACCAGCCTTGCATCCCAGGGATGAAGCCCACTTGATCATGGTGGATAAGCTTTTTGATGTGCTGCTGGATCCGATTTGCCAGTATTTTATTGAGGATTTTTGCATCGATGTTCATCAGGGATAATGGTCTAAAATTCTCTTTTTTTGTTGTGTCTCTGCCAGGCTTTGGTATCAGGATGATGTTGGCCTCATAAAATGAGTTAGGGAGGATTCCCTCTTTTTCTATTGATTGGAATAGTTTCAGAAGGAATGGTATCAGCTCCTCCTTGTACCTCTGGTAGAATTCAGCTGTGAATCCATCTGGTCCTGGACTTTTTTTGGTTGGTAGGCTATTAATGATTGCCTCAATTTCAGAGCCTGCTATTGGTCTATTCAGGGATTCAGCTTCTTCCTGGTTTAGTCTTGGGAGACTGTAAGTGTCCAGGAAATTATCCATTTCTTCTCGATTTTCTAGTTTATTTGTGTAGAGGTGTTTGTAGTATTCTCTGATGGTAGTTTGTATTTCTGTGGGGTCGGTGGTGATATCCCCTTTATCATTTTTTATTGCATCTACTTGATTCTTCTCTCGTTTCTTCTTTAATAGTCTTGCTAGCGGTCTATCAATTTTGTTGATCTTTTCAAAAAACCAACTCCTGGATTCATTGATTTTTTGGAGGGTTTTTTGTGTCTCCATCTCCTTCAGTTCTGCTCTGATCTTAGTTATTTCTCACCTTCTGCTAGCTTTAGAATGTGTTTGCTCTTGCTTCTCTAGTTCTTTTAATTGTGATGTTAGAGTGTCAATTTTAGATCTTTCCAGCTTTCTCTTTTGGGCATTTAGTGCTATAAATTTCCCTGTACACACTGCTTTAAATGTGTCCCAGAGATTCTGGTATGTTGTATCTTTATTCTCATTGGTTTCAAAGAACATCTTTATTTCTGCCTTCATTTTGTTATGTACCCAGTAGTCATTCAGCAGCAGATTATTCAGTTTCCAAGTAGGTGAGCGGTTTTGATTGGGTTTCTTAGTGCTGAGTTCTAGTTTGATTGCACTGTGGTCTGAGAGACAGTTTGTTATAATTTGTGTTCTTGTATATTTGCTGAGGAGTGCTTTACTTCCAATTACGTGGTCAATTTTGGAATAAGTGTGATGTGGTGCTGAGTAGAATGTATATTCTGTTGATTTGGGGTGGAGAGTTCTGTAGATGTCTATTAGGTCTGCTTGGTGCAGAGCTGAGTTCAATTCCTGGATATCCTTGTTAACTTTCTGTCTCGTTGATCTGTCTAATGTTGACAGTGGGGTGTTGAAGTCTCCCATTATTATTGTATGGGCGTCTAAGTCTCTTTGTAAGTCTCTAAGGACTTGCTTTATGAATCTGGGTGCTCCTGTATTGGGTGCATATATATTTAGGATAGTTAGCTCTTCCTGTTGAATTGATCCCTTTACCATTATGTAATGGCCTTCTTTGTCTCTTTTGATCTTTGATGGTTTAAAGTCTGTTTTATCAGAGACTAGGGTTGCAACCCTTGTTTTTTTTTTGTTCTCCATTTGCTTGGTAGATCTTCCTCCATCCCTTTATTTTGAACCTATGTATGTCTCTGCATGTGAGATGCATCTCCTAAATACAGCAAACTGATGGGTCTTGACTCTTTATCCAGGTTGCCAGTCTGTGTCTTTTAATTGGACCATTTAGTCCATTTACATTTAAGGTTAATATTGTTATGTGTGAACTCCATCCTGCCATTATGATATTAACTGGTTATTTTGCTCAATAGTTGATGCAGTTTCTTCCTAGCCTTGATGGTCTTTACATTTTGGCATGTTTTTGCAGTGGCTGGTACCGGTTGTTCCTTTCCATGTTTAGTGCTTCCTTCAGGGTCTCTTGTAAGGCAGGCCTGGTGGAGACAAAATCTCTAAGCATTTGCTTGTCTGTAAAGGATTTTATTTCTCCTTCACTTATGAAACTTAGTTTGGCTGGATATGAAATTCTGGGTTTAAAATTCTTTTCTTTAAGAATGTTGAATATTGGCCCCCACTCTCTTCTGGCTTGGAGAGTTTCTGCCGAGAGATCTGCTGTTAGTCTGATGGGCTTCCCTTTGTGGGTAACCCGACCTTTCTCTCTGACTGCCCTTAAGATTTTTTCCTTATTTCAACTTCGATGAATCTGGCAATTATGTGTCTTGAAGTTGCTCTTCTCGCAGAGTATCTTTGTGGTATTCTCTGTATTTCCCGAATTTGAATGTTGGTCTGCCCTACTAGGTTGGAAGTTCTCCTGGATGATATCCTGAAGAGTGTTTTCCAACTTGGTTCCATTTTCCCCCTTACTTTCAGGCACCCCAATCAGACGTAGATTTGGTCTTTTTACATAATCCCATACTTCTTGCAGGCTTTGTTCATTTCTTTTTCTTCTTTTTTCTTTATTTCTCTTCTCACTTCATTTCATTCATTTGATCCTCTGGACTTGAACTTATAAACTCAAGTCATTGTCCTGCTTCAGCCTCTCCTAGAGTAGCTGGTACTATAGGTGCACACCACCATGCCCAGCTGAATCTGTTTTTCTCTTTCTTTCTCTTCTTTCTTTCTTTCTTTCTTCCTTTCTTTCTTTCTTTCTTTCTTTCATTTTCTTTCTTCTTTCTTTCCTTTCTTCTTTCTTTCTCTCTCTCTTTCTTTCTCCTTTCTTTCTTTCTTTGTTCTCTTTCTTTCTTTCTTTCTCTCTTTCTCCCTTCCTTCCTTCTCCTGCTTCAGCTTCTCCTCAAGTAGCTGGGACTATAGGTGCATGCCACCACATCCAGCTGACTCTTTCTCTCTTTCTTTCTTTCTTTCTTTCTTTCTTTCTTTCTTTCTTTCTTTCCTTCTTTCTTTCATTCTTTTCCCTCCCTCCCTCCCTCCCTCCCTCCCTTCCTCCCTTCCTTCCTTCCTTCCTTCCTTCCTTCCTTCCTTCCTTCCTTCTTTCCTTCCTTCCTTCCTGTCTTGCTCTGAGACCCAGGCTGGAATGCAGTGGCATGATCATGGCTCACCGTAACCTCGAGCTTCTGGGCTCAAGTGATCTTCCTGCTTCAGCCTCCCAAGTAACTAGGACTACAGATGCTTACCACCACACGTGGCTAACTTAAAAAAATTTTTTTTCAAGAAATAGTGTCTCACTCTGTTGCCCAGGTTGGTTGAACTCCTGATCTCAAGTGATCCTCCCACCTCAGCCTGTCAAAATGCTGGGAGTACAGGTGTGAGCCACCAAGCCTAGCCTCCTTTTTTAAGGCTGAATAGTGTGTGTATATATACATCACATTTTATTTATTCATCCATCTATGAACATCAGGTTGATTTTATATCTTGGCTATTTTGAAGAATGCTGCAGTGAACATGGGACTGTAAAAATCTCTTGGACCTACAGATTTCATTTGCTTTGGATGTATACCCAGTAGTGAGATTGCTGAATCATATGGTAGTTCTTGCTTTAATCTTTTTGAGGAAGAGAATGTAATTTTGAAGACTGAGTTTCTATTTGGTTGTTTTGTCTTGTTACAATTTTGGTTTGGTTGTTTTGGCCTTCTGCAAAGTTCACAGCACAAGTGAAATTGGTAAATAAAAGTTTATTGGCTGGGTGCAGTGGCTCACACTTGTAATCCGAGCACTTTGGGAGGCCAAGGCAGGTGAATCACTTGAAGTCAGGAGTTTGAGACCAGCCTGGGCAACATGGTGAAACCCTGTCTCTACTAAAAATACAAAAATTAGCCAGGTATGGTGGCACACATCTATAATCCCAGCTACCTGGGAGGCTGAGGCAGGATAATTGCTTGAACCCCAGAGGTGGAGGTTGCAGTGAGCCGAGATCACACCACTGCATTCCAGCCTGGGCAACAGAGAGAGACTCCATCTCAAAAAAAAAAAAAAAACAAAAAAAAAAAAACAAAAAAAAACACATTATTTATCATTTTTAGTAAAACAGTAAGACGTATTTTGAAGGTTGTTTAGAAAATACAAATGAACAAAAAGAAGGACATATTTTAAATTGCCTGTAACTCCACTGCCCAGAGACAGTCACAGTCACTGCTCACCTCTCTATCTTTTGCAAGTCATGGACTTCCTTGCCTTCTGCCTGTCTCACTCAACTGTGTGTATGATGATTTAAAGATGGCATGTTGGCCGGGCGCAGTGGCTCACGTCTGTAATCCCAGCACTTTGTGAGGCCAAGGCAGGTGGATTACCTGCCTCAGTCAGGAGTTCAAGACCAGCCTGACCAATATGGAGAAACCCTGTCTCTACGAAAAATACAAAATCAGCCGGGCATGGCGGCACATGCCTGTAATCCCATCTACTAGGGAGGCTAAGGCAGGAGAATCACTTGAACCCGGAGGTGGAGGTTGCAGTGAGCCAAGATCACACCATTGCACTCCAGCCTGGGCAACGAGCGCAAAACTACGTCTCAAAAAAAATAAACAAAAACAAAAAATAAAGATGGCATGTGCCACAATAAGCAAAGAGGCCAGGGATAACCTGCCAACTGCCCTGGTCTTATCTCCCATGCTGCACCCTCAGTTTCCAGATCCAGTCTTGCAGAAGTTGTCTTCTTCTTGCTTTAATCTTGCAAGATTAAATCACAGGCCTCCGGTAAGGATGTTGTGATAAAGGGACAGATTTCCACGTGGAAGACATTCTGATCCTGGGTCTGACTAAGAATTACTGTGGGCCTTTAGCTTCCAGCAATCAAAGAATGAAAGGAACAAAATCTATTAATTATTCATTTGATAAGTATTTACCAACTGCCTATTCTGTGCCAGTGTTCACATTATGTATTGCTGCATAACAAACCACTTCAAAACCAAATGAATTTAAACCAGAATGTATTATTATTGCTCACAAAGTTGTGCTTTGGCTGGGATCAGCCACGAGATTCTTGTCTAGAGTGTCAAGATCACAATCACATCGCAGCTGGGGCTGCAGTCATCCAAAGGCTCATCCAGGCGGGACACTCAAGATGGCTCTCTCATACAGCTGGTGCGTCAGTGCCTTCTGGACTTCCTCTTTTCATGTAGTGCTTTGCCCCCCAGGCCTTCCACCCTTCACCTGGGCTTCGTGCAGCATGGTGGCTTCAGTATATCTGCACTTCTTACATGACAACTGGCTTCCAAAGGTGGAAACAGAAGCTGCCATGCCAAAGTGTTATGACAAGTATGGGACAATAAAGGGTCACACCAGGAACAGGTGGAGAGTCACTTCTGCCATATTCTGTGAGTGCAGCTGTCACAGGACCTACCTAGATTCAACGAGGTGGAGAAATAGACTGTACTCTTGATGGGAGAGTGGCAAGTCTGCAGCCCGTCATGAGGGATACACTCCCACTGTCCAAACACCTCCTAGCAGGCAGGCCCCAACTCCAACACTGGGGATCAAATTTCAACATGAGATTTGGGGAGGACAGGTATCCAAACTGGGTCAACTGGTCTCACTGTCAAGAGTCCTGAGTTCTATAGTCTTCCGTCAACACACACATTGTTGTTCTCTGTGTGACCCTGACAATTCACTTAACTTCTCTAGGACTTTAATTCCTCGTTTGTAAAAGGGAGGCTATCTGGCCCTTCTCATAGAAGCGTTATGACAATTGGTGAGGTTATAGTAATAAAAGGACTTGGCAGAGGGTGAGAGTGAGTATTCATTTTTAAGGAGGATATTAATTTTGAGAAATACCCAATCTGTGAGCTATTTAAATATTTGGAAGTACCAAGGAACTAAATATGGCTCCATCTTTCCAGTATTCCTCTTGTAACCCAGTGCTGTGGTTTGAATGTGGCCTTCAAAACCCACGTTAAACTTAGTTGTCATTGTGATGGTGTTAAAAGGTGGGACCTTCAAAAGCTGATTAGGTGGCGAGGGCTCTGTCCTCATGTATGGATTAATGTCATTGTCACCAGAGCTGGTGAGTTGTCGTAGGACAGGGCTCCTGATAAAATGATGCCTTTGGTCCAGTTTTCTCTATCTCATGTACTCACTTGCCCTTCCACCTTCTACCATGAGCTGATGTAGCACAAAAGCCCCACCAGATCCCAGCACCTTGATCTTGGACTTCCAAGCCTCTGGAACTATGAGAAATAAATTTCTGTTCATTATAAATTACTCAGTCTATTGTATTCTGTTATTGCAACAGAAAATAGACTAAGACATACAGCAACCAGAAGGAAATCATCAAATAGCTAGAAATGGACTGATACCATCAGCTTCCTCAGAAATACCAAAGTTAAACTGACATGCTTTTCAAGAGAGTGGTCACGAGCCTTTGGTCAAGGCTCAGCTTGCCGAGATAAACAACCAAGATGTAGTTTCCAGGAATCTGGAAGGGTTTACATGCCATACAGGGAGAAGCAGGATTTAGGATGAATCACTCTCTGAAACCTGGATTCAAGGCAAAGGAAGGGACAGAATTAGACTCCATTTGTTCTTGCTTGGAAAGCTCTCTGCCTAATAATGTAGTAAGGTTAGCTATTGTTAATGAATCACTACAGAACTGCTACTAGGCAGGCCCTGGGCTAAATGTTTTATTATTATTTATTATTATTGCTATTATTATTATTTTTGAGATGGAGCCTGCACCCAGGCTGGAGTGCAGTGGCGCTATCTCAGCTCACTGCAAGCTCCGCCTCCCAGGTTCACACCGTTCTCCTGTCTCAGCCTCCCGAGTAGCTGGGACCACAGGGCACCCGCCACCACACCCGGCTGTTTTTTCTATTTTTTAGTAAAGACGGGGTTTCGCCATGTTAGCCAGGATGGTCTCGATCTGACCTCGTGATCTGCCCACCTCAACCTCCCAAAGTGCTGGGATTACAGGCATGAGCCACCGCACCCAGCCTAAACTTTTAAAATAATTATCTCATTCAGCACTCAACAATCTAAAGAGGTGGGTACCAATCACAGTTCCATTTTACAGATGAGGAAATTGAGGCCTAAGAACCCACAGTTATTATGAGCTGATAGCAGGATTCAGTCCTAGGAGGACTGGGTCCATGGCCCCTGAACATAAATCACTAATTATCCTGTCTCCAACTACCTAAAGGCTTACGGTGCCTCAAGACATAGGTCTTGAAGCCCTACTGTGTGCCAGACCCTAGTCTGAGTGCTGGTGTTGGAGAGCCAAGAAGGACACAGTTTTCCTCCTCAAGGAGATCACAGGCTGGTGAGAAGAGAGATGGATGAACAGAGTGAGTATCCCAGGTAAATGTGCTGCTGGGTATCCAGAGGGATTGCTGCATGAGGAAAGTCCCATTTTTCCTGGAGGCCTTGCCAAGAGCAGTCAAGGAAGGTTTCCTGAGGAGACAACCCCTGAGCCAGGTCTGACATCTGATCCACAATCACTTTAATACAGACATGAACAGCATATGTTCTTCATATCCACACAGACATTACTGCTATATAAGTATGACCTTCTGATCCATCAGTGTGACTGATCCTCCTAATCTGTTTATGAACATAAATCCAATCACCATTGGTAAGAATGGCTAGGTAGGCTTTCCTCAACCCCAGCCCTTTTATTTTTATGGTCCCAGCTACTCGGGAGGCTGTGGAAGGAGGATCACCTGAGCCTGGGAGGTCGAGGCTACAGTGAGCTGTGATCACACCACTGCACTCCAGCCTGGGTGAAAAGAGTGAGACCCTGTCTCAAAAATAAATAAATAAATAAATAATGAATGAATAGACAGAGCAAGAGAGAGAGGGAGGACATGTAAGAACCAGGGTTTCTAAAATCAGCTTCTGTCAGAAATTCCTGCCAGCACTTAGTAAAGCTCTAACACCCACATTTCATTAAAAATTAAACATTTATTATTAGGAGCAGAACTCTGATGTGCTTTTGATGATGCTGATGCCATAAGTAAAAGAATCTGAATTTTGGGCCAGGCGCAGTGGCTCATGCCTGTAATCTCAGCACTTTGGGAGGCCAAGGCGAGCAGATCACGAAGTCAAGAGATCAAGACCATCCTGGCCAATATGGTGAAACCCAGTCTCTACTAAAAATACAAAAATTAGCTAGGCATAGTGTCACACACTGGTAGTCCCAGCTACTCAGCAGGCTGAGGCAGGAGAATCGCTTGAACCCTGGAGGTGGAGGTTGCAGTGAGCCAAGATTGCACCACTGCACTCCAGCCTGGCGACAGAGTGAGACTCAGTCTAAAAAAAAAAAAAAATAGGAATCTGAGTTTTGGAGAACAGTAGAAGAAATTTTAAAACCTGATATTGCTAATTTTGACCTGAATGACACAGAGTAAGCTTCAATTTCCTCATGAATAAAAGTGGATATGATAATACCCAACTAGAAAGGTGAAGATGCCAGACACCACGGGCTCCACGCAGGGGCCTCTGAGAGGGCATGGTGGCCCTCCCTTCCCTATGGCCTCAGAAAACCTGATAGTCTGGCCTGACGGCTCCCTGAAGGTCGTGACCTAGGAGAGGGATCTCCCAGGAAGACATTTCTTCCCTACTGAAGGGTTGCAGGAGGGTGGGCCTGAGACAAGAAGGGCAAAGGTCCCGGCAGCACTGAAAGAGGTTAGGGTATGCTGGGAAAACTAGCCACAGGCAGCGGCCCTCGGGGATTCCAGCCCTGGCCAGCCATTTTGCTGGTCATCACTGGTCCACGGGATTTCTGGATTTCATACATGTTAATTATTCTTCTCCTCTTATTCCCTATGTTTCAGCTCTGGGATTCTCTGAAAACAATGTGCTTCTCCATTCCTGTATATTCTACATTCCAGGTTTGGAATTCAGGTCTCCAGTCATTGTTTCTGGTTTCGATGTTGATGGCTCCTGTGTTATTTCTTCGATAGCTGGTGCTGTCTCTTGGGCTATGTTGACCTAGGCTGGACTCATTCCCTTGAGCAGGCTCATATTCAGGTTCTCAAAACTGAGCCCAGTTTGCTGTAGGAGCTGTATGAACAGGTGTGCATATGTGTGTGTGTGTATGCATGCGTGCACATGTGTGTGGCTGTGCACATGTGTGCACACTGGTGTGTGTGTGTTCCCCCCCAGCGTGGCACCTTCAGTCAGCTCTTTCATTCTCTTCATAGCCTCTCTGTTAATACATTCACTCCCAATCCTTTGAAACATTTCATCTTTAAACCCACAAGAATGTTAAGATTCTATCTGGGCTTCAGGAATTATATATTTTAAAAGTCACTTAAGTCGCATAACTATTAACCTAGAAACATTAACATTTTTTAATCTTTCAAGTTGTTCTATGAGCGAATTCAAAGATGTCCTTTTCTTTCTTTGTTTAGGAAGTTAACTAATCATTCAGGCATTGATCTTATTTTTGATGTTAAGAAAACCCACAGTACTCACTTGCACCATATAGGTTTCTGATGGCTCTCAGAATGACTTGTAATCAGGAGGAAAAAAGTGATGTTTTGCAAGTAAAGAAGGTAATTCTCCAGGAATGGAGTTAAAAGAGAGATTATATGTAAGTATTGCCTAGGAATGTGTTTGATACAGTAATTTCTTAATGTGATGATACAGTGTAAATACATTGTATTTGCAATGTCCTTGAAAACAACTTATCGAGGCACTGTGCTATGGAATGAAATACTTCTCTCCTGGTTAAGAGAACCAAGTGCTCTAAAGAGAACTTAACATCTTTTTAAGGCATATATCTCCAAAAGAAAGGGAAAGAGAAGCTAAACCTTACTAATACATTGAAAACCTAGTGTGCTTAAATGAAATGGTTCGGTATGTTTTATCCAGATGAGGATATGCAATACAAAAATTTGATATGTGGAAAAATTGATATATGGATATATATATTGGAAAAAATTGGATATATGAAATATAGTTGTTGCATTCTAACTTCTTAGGATCACTTTGATATTTCATGGATATCTAATCTTTTATTTTAGCTATTCAGGTATGTGTAATTTTGTAATAAATTTTATTAACATATTTTATAAATGGAAAATCACATTTTAATGTTGAAGCAGAGACTCCTTTTAAAAATCACGTTTTTTGGCTGGGCATGGTAGCTCATGCCTATAATCCCAGCACTTTGGGAGGCCAAAGCAGGAGGATCGCTTGAAGCCAGAAGTTTGAGACCAGCCTGGGCAACAAAGTGATACACTATCTCTACAAAAAAAAATTAAAAATCAGGTGTGGTGGCACACACCTGCAGTCCCAGCTGCCCAGGAGGCTGAGGTGGGAGGATTGCTTGAGCCCAGAGTTTGGAGGCTGCCATGAGCTATGATCATACCACTGCACTGCAGCCCTGGGCAACAGAGCCAGACTCCATCTCTAAAATAATAATAATTATTATTATTTTTTCTATATAAAGCTACACATAAATTTATTCAGAAGAATATAAAAGGCACCCATAATCGCAGTATGATGAGAACCATTATTAAATTTTGGTATCATCCTTCCAGTTTTTTTTATGCATAAATTTTTTAAATTAGGAGATCATGACATGTATGCAGTTTTATGTCCTGGTTTCTTGTTATTCTTTTGTTTCTGCTTACCACATGGTGTGAAGGTTTTTCCATGTCATTACATTCTTTTAAAGTGCTGTATGATAAGCTACATAGTTTTCTATTGTATGAATGTACCTGCTATGAATAACTTGGGTTCTTCCTGATTTTTTATTTGTTTGGTTGGTTGTTTGTGTTAACAGTGGTGTACATAGACTTTTGTGCGTATCTGTCAGTAGTTCTCTGCAATAAAATGTATGAACATATCCTTTTTAAAGCTGAGGTCAAATTACCCTCCAGAAAAGCTGCACCAATTAATACTCACTCCAAAAATGTGTAAGAATAGTGAGGAAGTTGAGCACGCAGCTCTGGGTTTAATCTTGGCTCTGCCTCCTCCAGTGATGGTGACCTAGGGCAAATTACAAAAATGCTCTCTTTTTAAAATATTTTTTAAAGTTTTTAAAGGCTAGTCAAGTGAAGCAGTGGGAATGGAGAAGGAACAAAGAGATATGTAACTGGTTGTGATCTATTAGTTGTAAACACCACTGCACTTGGACCAGCCTCATTACAGAAATTTTCTGTGCCTCAGACTCCATCTGAAAAATAGGGTAAATAAAGGTATGTATGCCAGGTGGTGGTTTTGCAGATGCAATGAGATTAAGTGCATAGCCTGTCAATGGCACATTGTAGGTGCTCAATAAAAGATAGCTATCATCAGCAGCATCATGATCATCATCATCATTACCAGGAGAATCTTACAACCTGATTTTTCTACTTACTGATTTAATGCATTCGACAAATATTTATTGAGGGTCCTCTGTATGTCAGGCTCTGTTCTCTCCACCTGTGGTACATCAGTGAACAAAACAGATGAAGACTCTGGCCCTCATGGAACTCACATTCCAGTCAGGGGAGAGAGAAGACAAACAATAGATTATGAGCATCAAAATCAAGTAATTGAGCTGGCCATGGTGGTTCATGCCTGTGATCCTAGTGCTTTGGGAGGCCAAGGTGGGAGGATCACTCGAAACCAGGAGTTCAAGGTTGCAGTAAGCTATGATGGAGCCACTGCACTCCAGCCTGGGTGACAGAGCAAGAGATCATCTCAAAACACACACACACACACACACACACGCACAGTTATGGTGACACCAGCCGGGGTGGAAGTAGTGAAGGTAGCCAAAAGTAGTTAGACACTGGATATGTTTTGAAGGTAGCACCAATGGGATTTTTACAGAGCCAGAATTGGATGTAGGCCGTGAGAAGAATAGGAGTCCAGGATTCGCTCCACGGCTTTTGATGAAACCACCTGGGGGGTGGAGTTGCCTTTAACTGAGATGGGGGATCAGGAGTTGAGCTTATCTATTAGACATCCAAGTGGAGATATTAATAGATGTACTTCTGGAGTGTGGGAGAAAGGGCTGGAATGATGAAATAAATTCAGGAGTCATTGTCATCAGCATGGTGTTTTTAAAGCGACTTCATTCAGGTTGCTGTTACAAAATACCTCACAATATGACTAAACAAGAGAAATTTATTTCTCACGGTTCTGAAAGCTGGGAAGTCCAAGATCAAGGTGCCAGCAGATTCAGGGTCTGGTGAGAACCCACTTTCTTCATGGACAGATGTCTTCTCACCGTGTCCTCACATGGCAAAAGGGGCCAGGCAGCATTCCAGGGCCTCTTTTTGAAGGGCACTGATCCCATTAGTGAGAGCTTTGGTCTCATGATGCCCCCACATAATACCATCGAATTGATTATTACTATTTTTTTTTTTTTTTTTTTTTTTGAGATGGAGTCTCACTCTGTCACCTAGGCTGTAGTGCAGTGGTGCAATCTTGGCTTACTGCAACCTCTGCCTCCTGGGTTCAAGTGATTCTCCAGCCTCAGACTTCTGAGTAGCTGGGATTACAGGTGCATACCACCACGCCCAGCTAATTTTTGTATTTTTAGTAGAGACGGGGTTTCACCATGTTGGTCAGGCTGGTCTCGAACTCCTGACCTCAGGTGATCTGTCCACCTCAGCCTCCCAAAGTGCTGTGATTACAGGCTTGAGCCACTGCACTCAGCCAATGATTACGTTTTTAACATTTAAATTTGAGGGGGATACAAACATTCAAAATATACGATAAGACTAAATAAAATCTCCAAAAAACTGTAGTTAGATCAAGCAAAGAAAAGTTCCGATGTCTATAATCTCAGATACTCCAGCTAGGTTGTGTGTGCCAGGTGCAGTGGTTCACACCTATAATCTCAGTACTTTGAGAGCCTGAATTAGGAGGATCACTTGAAGCCAGAAGTTCAAGGCCAGTCTGGGTAACAAAACAAGACTCCATCTCTACAAAAAAATAAAAAACTTAGCTGAGAGTGGGTGTGCTCCTGTAGTCCCAGCTATCAGGGAGGCTGAGGCAGGAGGATTGCTTCAGCCTAGGAGTTCAAAGCTGCAGTGAGCTATGATTGCACTACTGCACTCCAGCCTAGGTAACAAAGCGAGACCTCATCTATAAAAGCAAAATATAAAATAAGGTTGGAGGGGAAGGAAGAAACAGCAAAGGAGACTGAGAAGAAGCAAGCACTATAGGCAGAAAACTAGAAGGGCCTGGTGTCCTGGAAAACAAGTGAAACAGAAAGAAGATCAAGAAGGGAGTGACCCTGGCTGGGCGCGGTGGCTCAAGCCTGTAATCCCAGCGCTTTGGGAGGCCAAGACGGGCGGATCACGAGGTCAGGAGATCGAGACCATCCTAGCTAACATGGTGAAACCCCGTCTCTACTAAAAATACAAAAAATTAGCCGGGCGCAGTGGTGGGCGCCTGTGGTGCCAGCTACTCGGGAGGCTGAGGCAGGAGAATGGTGTGAACCCAGGAGGCCGAGCTTGCAGTGAGCTGAGATCATGCCACTCACTCCAGCCTGGGTGACAGAGCGAGACTCTGTCTCAAAAAAAAAAGAAAAAAAAAAAGATGGGAGTGACCCAAAGTATCAAATGCTACTAAGGGATTAAGTTAAAAGGAGGGCTGAGAACTGTTGGGTGGATCCAGCAGCCTCAGCCAAGGAGGGCAGATTTGATGGAATGGGTAGAACTAAAAGGTGGATAAGAGTGGGTTTAAGAGAAAGTGAGGGGATAAAGCTTAGAGACAGTGAGTACAGACATATCTGGAAAGCGTTTTGCTCTCAAACAAGTATGACAGTAGCTAGCTGGGGAAGTATTCATCAAAGGAAAGTGCAGTGTGTGCCCGTGCCTGCGTGCCTGTGCATGCTGAAGAACAGGAGAAACAACAGCATGTGTGTCTGCAGATGGGAAGGATCCTGTCGAAGGAGAGAAAACGTTCCAATGTAGGATAGAGAAGAACTGTTGGAACAATATCTTGGGTAGGCAAGAGGGAAAGCGGTCTAGTGCAAAGTGGAAGGATGGGTTTTAGATAGGAACACAGGAAATTCATCCATATGAAGATGTAGCTTCAGATGCTGATAAGTGGACAGAAGTGGTAAAGGCAATCTGTGAACGTTCTCTGTATTGCCAGATTTTCTCGTGTACTTACTGGGTGCTCAGCACTAGGATGGCCGTTAGGTCATCACAACATCTTTGTTGTGCCTTTGCCTCTCTAGGACAGTAATAACTCAGTACTGTTTGCAGGACTTACTAGATTTCATGTGACAGGGAAATGGTACCCATGGAAGGCTGAAGGGATAGTGGCTTGTCTCAGACCTCCCTGAATATGTGGGCCTTTCCTGGGGTCAAGAATTTGAAGCAGTTCCTCTATCATCCATTACTAAGCATAGGTAGAATCTTGTGCTAAAAATAAGTATGCTAAAAGTAGAAAGTCCAGTACTTACCTGAGTTTTGTCAACTAAACTGCCAATGCCTACATCTACATATTTGGAAACATTTGTACCAACACTCAGATATTTAGAAATACCAGAAACCTTGGCATCATTTGGCATTTTTACAACTGGATACCACTTATCTAGATATTTTGGTTTTGTGTGGACACAGCCAGGAAGCAGGAATGATCCATTTGAAATAAAACCTCTGTCCACAAAGATCTATCTCTGTCATCACACAGACATTAAAAGCAAAGAACACAGTAATCACTGAACCATGAGAAATAAAATATGATAATTTTACCTTTATCTTGCCCATGAAAATAAATATTCCCCTGTATTTATAGCTAAACTCTCGCCAAATATTTATTTTGTACTTTAATTCTCATTCTAAGTAATTAAACTATTCTGGTTTCTTCTGTTGAAGTAATTACAAATTTTTCTTTCATCTTCTTTTTCATTTTTGATGAAATCTTAAACTTATTAAAACCTGTCCACAATGTGGCTGTCGTACACTCTTCAGCGTTCTCATGCAGCCTCATGGTGAAGTCAGCTTCATGTTCAATGCCTTTGGATTGTGTTACTGCAATTCATTATGAGTTGTTGGATAAGATGCTGCAGCATAACCATTCCATTCAGTTTGTCTAAAATCCTGTGATTCTTTGTAGCCAATTAGGTATTACATTAAGCTTCATCCATGCAAGGTACCATGACAAAGGACAGGAAAATCTTTTATCCATTCTTCTTTATGCCCTTAGGAGCACTTTGCAATCTGTCGCCCCATGTTCATATGTACTTATTATGTGGAAAATGCCATTTGACTGAAGGAAAAGCAAAATTTTGGGCAGCAAGTTCCCAAATTTTTGACACTGATTTGTCCCTCTGGTGCAGTAATAACTCAAGGCTATTTAGATGACTTTCTATATATGGTCAGCTTCCATGTAAAAAGAAATGTTGAGAGGCAGCTAGTCAATCTGCCAGCCTTTTATTCCTTACTTCGTAGATCCCTCCAGTTTTCTTTAGATGATGCGAGTTTTGAGAGTTAAAACCAGTAAGGATACTCCTTGCTGTAACTACAACTTTGAATCCCAAAAATGTTGTTTATTACTATTTTTAAAATCACACACATATAAAAAGAAGAAAATTAAAAGTGTAATTGTCAGTATGTATTACTCATATTAGGTAGGGTAACACTAGCTGCTATAACAAATAAACCCCAAATTTCCATGACGTAGCACAACAGTCTATTTCTTGTTCATGTAACAGTTCAGGTAACAGTTTATTTCTTGCTCCTGTAACAGTTCAGGTGGGTAACTAAACTGAACAGTTCAGTTTGGTAACTGAATGGTTGAGTTCAGACAGTGGCTGTTCCTCCACATTGTCATTTAGGAACCTAGACTCCTTCCAAGTTGAGGGTCTAATAGCTTCTGTTTCCTTGGAGTCCTCTGCACCTAGCTAACAGAGGGTGGAGGGGAGCACAAAACAAAGCCCCACCCCAGAAATGATACATCACTTTTGCTCACATTGCACTGGTGAGAATTAGTCATATGTTCTGATCTGAATGCAAAGGAGGCTGGGAAATGTAGTCCCTGATTGGACATCTGTGTCCAAGTGATAACTCTAAACTAAGGAAGAGGGAAACATGAGTTTCAGCCAGCCATCTCTGCCATGCTTGAGTTATGTCAGTACATTAAAAATATATATTCTGTAATCCCTCCTACTGTTAACATTTTGGTATATAGCTAACAAATGGTATCATACTGTACATGTTGTTTTATTAACTTAATATTATTCATACTCAGTGTATTGAATCACATATGTCACATATATTTTAATGTATATCATTTGTGTGAACAGTGTGGCTGCAAATAGCAGCTGGGGCATTTCTCCGGTGTATGTCTTTGCTAGCTATTATCAAAGACAGGGAACAGCATGGACTGGCAGAGTATAATGGCATGAGTCAGGCTTTGGGCTCAAGCAAATCTGGGCTCAAGTCCAAGCCCTTAACATTTGCTAGCTTGTAAAGACAGAGCAGCTCTTTCCTTAACCTATGAAATGAAGATACGAACTTTGGTTCTTTAGTTCTTCTTTTCTGTAAAATGGGGATAGCAGCTTATTTAAATGAAGTTGCTGTGAGGCTAAGTAAAATAATTTATGTAAAGAACTCAAATACTACCAAGATGAATGATACTTTAGTTTTTAAATGTTGTAAGTGACTTTTATTTAAAAAAAAAAACATTGTTGGCATTGTGGCCTAGGTAGACAATATATAAAGTGAATTACAGCTTACATAAAGGTAACCTAGGGACATTTTTTTGGTTTTTGTTTTTTTTAAGGACAGGGTCTCATTATATTACCCAGGCTGGACTTGAACTCCTGGGCTTAAGAGATCCTCCTCACTCAGCCTTCCAAGTATCTCGGACTATAGGTACATCCCACTGTGCCCCACCCTAGAGATCTTGATGCTGATTCAGTAGGTTTCAGATTAGGCCCAGGAATCTGAATTCTTAGCAATTCTTCAGGGTCTGTTGCATATTATCCTAGGGACCAAAACCAGGAAACCCTGTTCTGTAGCTTCTGTTTAGACAGCCAAATAGAGGCCAACAGATTGAGAAAAGCAAGACAGCAAATCAAGGGAGATTAATAAAGCACCCCCCAGATTCATAAGTGAAGAAAGAGATAAAAGGAACATCTAATGCCGTGTCTCAAGGTGTGACAAATTCTCATCATGTGCGATCACTCCAAGCATTGAAGAAATTCTGCACTGCTGTGTCCTGCCCACTAAATGTCAGTAGTGACATTTGTCAAACACAATTGTCAAAATGAAAAATATCCCATATTTTTCCAAATATCTTATGGGAATAGAATTACCCATGATTGAGAACCACTCATCTAGCCCCAAAGCTTCACCTTTTCAGATAAGGAAGGTAAGGCTCAGAGAGGTGGAGTGACTTGCTTATGGGCACACAGCCAGTTGGTGGTGGGGCTGGGAGCAGAATCCAAGTATTCAGCTCAAAGTTGAGGGCTTGTTTCCACCATATGGTCATGTCAGCTTAGAATGTTTTTAACTGCAAGTAGTAGAGAATCCAATTCAATATCACTTACCTGGAAATTGATCGATTCACCTCACTGAAGGCCCTGAAGTAGAACCTGCTTCAAAAGTATTAAATCCAGTGCCTGTGACTCCATGTGCTTGTGACTTGACTGGCTTTGCTGTCATCTGTGTCAGCATCATCTTCAAGCTTGTGCTGATGGTTACAGCAGTGTCGGGCCTTGGATCTGAACAGCAATAGCCAAGCGAAGGGAGAAAGGGTCGCTTTCAGAAACTCTCCAAGGAAATGAGAAGCAACTTTCCTAGAAGGTCCAGAAAACTGCTTCTCGAGTCTAAGTAGCCCACCTTGGGTTATGTAGCCATTCATGAACCAAATTCTTGCCAGAAATATGAGATAACACTTAGATCATCCCAAGAGCTGGGATGAGGTGAGTAACATAGTTTGGACACTTGTCCCTGCCCAGATCTCATGTTGAATTGTAATCCCCAATGCAGGAGGTGGGGGGCCTGGTGGGAGGTGTTTGGGTCATGAGGGCGGATCCCTCATGACTTGATGCTGTCTTCACAATAGTGAATCTCATGAGATCTGGTCTTTAAAAGTGTGTGGTGGCCAGGCGCAGTGGGTCATGCCTGTAATTCCAGCACTTTGGGAGGCCAAGGTGGGCGGGGTTCGAGACTAGCCTGGCAAACATGGTGAAACCCCGTGTCTACTAAAAATACAAAAAATGAGCCAGGCAAGGTAGTGCGTACCTGTAATCCCAGCTACTCAGGATGCTGAGGCAGGAGAATCACTTGAACCCGGGGGCAGAGGTTGCAGTGACCCAAGATCGTGCCATTGCACTCCAGTTTGGGCAACAAGAGCAAAACTGCGTCTCAAAAAAACAACAACAAAAAAAATGTGTGGCACCTCCGCCCTCACTCTCTCTTGACCTGTTCTAGCCATGTGTTGTGCCTGCTCCCACTTCACCCTCTGCCATGAGCAAAAGCATCCTGAGGTCTCCCCAGAAGCAGATGCCAGTGCTATGCTACCTATATAGCCTCTGCAGGTTAACCTCTACCTCTTTTCTGGTAAATTATCTAGTCTCAGATATTTCTTTATAGTGATGCAAGTACAGACTAACACAGTCAGCTTTCCCTGCACTGTGTTGACAGGGGTGGGTGAATATCTGAAAAATATCAAGTTTCTATAAGAAGAATGGACCCTCCTGCTGCTGGTTAGGCCCCCATCAGTGTTAACAATAATCATCTTGCATCATTTGCCACTTACACTCTCCCTTTCTTTTTTGGTTTTTTTTTTTTTTTTTTTTTTTTTTTTTTTTTTTTTTTTTTTTTTTTTTTTGAGATGGAGTTTCGCTCTTGTTGCCCAGGTTGGACTGTAATGGGGCAATCTCGGCTCATCACAACCTCCGCCTCCCAGATACAAGTGATTCTCCTGCCTCAGCCTCCTGAGTAGCTGGGATTACAGGCATGCACCACCATGCCCAGCTAATTTTTTGTATTTTTAGTAGAGACAGGGTTTCTCCATGTTGGTCATTTATACTCTTAAATAGTTCTCCAGTTATTCAGTCTGCAACTGTGATGCCACATTCTTTGGGGTTTCCAAGGACTAGACAATATGCATAACAAAAAAACAGAAATGAAGTGTGTTTTTTTGTCATATTAAACAATATATGGTTGCATACCTGATTATATATATACAATTTAGAGCTAGATTTGGCTGCATATAACAGAAGACCCAAGAGACAGTGGTTTAAAAGACAAAAATTTATTTTCTTATACATGTAACAAGGCTATAGAAAAACAGGCCCAGCTGATAGGGTGACTCCACAATGATTAAGGATTCAGAATTCTTCTGCTTTGTTCTTCCACCGTCCTCAAAATTAGACTCCTTACTCTGTGGTCCAAGTTTGCTGCTCAGCTCCAATCATTGTGCCTACATTTCAACCAACAGAAAGATGGGAAGACCTAAAGAAGGGTGAATACTCCTTTAAAAGACATTTCCTGGAAGGACCACATACAACTTCCATGTAGATCCCATTGCTGAAACTTACTCACATGGCTACACCTAGCTGTAAGGGAAGCTAGAAAATGTAATCCTTATTCTGCACCATTGATACAACCTAAACATTGGGAATTTTATTAGTAAGGAAGAAAGGGGAAAAGGATATTGGGGGTAGTTAGGAAACAATGCCACATATATATCAATAAAGAAACAATGAAATACAAGTTCTGAAAATCTCCATGACCACTGAAAAAATATATTTCAAGAATTACTGAACAGCCTGGCATGGTGGCTCATGCCTGTAATCCTAGCACTTTGGGAGAGTAAGGTGGGAGGATTGCTTGAGCGCAGGAGGTTGAGGCTGCAGTGACCTGTGTTCTTACCATTGCACTCCAGTCTGGGGAATAAAGCAAGACCCTATTTCAATAACAATAACAACAAGAAGATTTTTTCAACAGTACTTGATGCATAGTATTTGGAATTCTTGAGCCTCACTGTAAAGTCTAGCACAAGTGAGAGATGAAAAGTGCCAACCAAGGAGAAGCCAATCTACACTCAGCTCCTTAAAAGGGAGCCTGGGGCTCATATTGCTGAATTATACATTAAGTACATTTAAAGAAAAAAGTGAAGAAATCAGGTCATTAAAAGGTAATTATAGTCACTGATTGTATTTTAGAAGAACAGTTAAGAAATCCAGTTCATATCCCACAACAATAATTCCCCATCATCTCAGCAGGGCACTCTTGTTTGCATTCTAACACTGCCTTGGAACCTAGTGGTCCTATTCTAAATCTTGATGCTCCTCCCTTTCTCAGAAGCCTTATTTTCTCTTTTCTCTTTCCTACCTTCTTTTTTACTCTGTCATTCATATCCATTCTCTCTCTCTTTCTCTCTTTCTTCTCTCTTTCTCTGTCTTTCTCTGTTTCTGAGATGGGTCCTACCATGTTGCCCAGGCTGGACTTGAACTCCGGGGCTCAAGGGATCCTCCTGTTTCAGTCTCCTGAGTAGCTAGGTCTTGGCCTGGGCTGAAACTCTGGGCATCATTTTCTCTACTTTGGATCCCAAATTCCCAGAAATCAGCAAGCCAAGACAGGACCTGGAGTTGGGGATGGGGAGAAGTTTACCAGAAAAAAGGCAAGACAAGGACAGAAGAAGGAAACAGGCGATGGGTGGGAACAGTCCCGCTTTGTGAAATCCTGTCTGTGACAATCTCTCTTGAGTCATATGGTCATTAGGGACATTTGTCCACACAGAAACCCCCAGTCTTCTCCCAGAGGAGATCGCCATGGACCTCTCTGAATTAGTGAAGATGCTGCACAGAGGCACTCTTCTAGGGCGTGGGTACTTTCTCAACACTGAGATAAGGATCTCTGCCCAGAGAGTAATTATGGGACAGTTAGAGATAATGCTAACCACCTATGAATATCTATCCGCTCTTCAGGAATAAGTCAAGAATAAATTTTTATAACAAATTAATTTTGAAAAATTAAAACAAAGGTAGGAACTTAGTGTATTGGCAACACACACACACACGCACGCACACACTATGAAACAGGTGACCTCTAGTCAAGATGACAGATTTAAAAAAAAAACCAGAATCTTGTTTCTACTTAAAACAAATAGAAAATTATGAATTACCAAAATTACATGAAAAACAAGATCTGAAGAGAACACTTTGTCAGCCAGGGTTTCTTTGCTCAAGCAACAGAAAATGATTTTGGCTTACCTTACAAAATCAGTTATAAAAACTGAAATTTCAGTTACAAAAACTGAAAAAAAACCATAGGGCAAGAAAAGAGTTACCAGCCAATCTCACTTATGCGTATATATGCAAATAGCCAAAATACAGTTACCCCTCAGTATACGTGGGGATTGGTTCCAGGACCTCCTGCATATACTCAAATTCTTGCATACTCAGGTCCAGCAGTGGGCTCTACTGAACTCACATATAAGAAAATGTTCTCCATATACACAGGTTACACATCCCACAAATAATGTATTTTCTTTTTTGTTTGTTTGTTTTTGTTTTTGAGACCAAGTCTCACTCTGTGCAGGCTGGAGTGCAGTGGCACAATCTCAGCTCACTGTAACCTCGGTCTCCTGGGTTCAAGCAATTCTCCTACCTGAGCCTCCTGAGTAGCTGGGATTACAGGCACCTGCCACCATGCCCAGCTAATTTTTGCATTTTTAGTAGAGACTGGTTTCACCACGTTGGCCAGGCTGGTTTCAAACTCCTCATCTCAGGTGATCTGCCTGCTTTGGCCTCCCAAAGTGCTGGGATTACAGGTGTGAGCCACCGTACCCAGCCAAATAATGTATTTTCAATCTGAGTTTGGTTGAAAAAAACTGTACCCAGTTCAAACTCATGTTATTCAAGGGTCAACTATAAAAGATTAGCTCACTGAATGCAGCAGTGAATTTTTTAAAACTTTAAAGATAAAAATGATGCTATAACTGGAGACGATACCATGCTATCACTAGACATTGCAGTCACTAGACACTTGATGCTCTTTCTTGTACCATTGCCATATATAGAAAAACAAAACAAAACTCTGTATATACTTCCTTGATTCTTTGCTAATTTGCTTAGGTTTAAAATACTAGGCAAGAGGCCCTCCTTTGCTGAAAACATAGCATTTTCCCAGGTCCTAGATGTTAATAGGTAGAGGAATGCATATGTTTGATCATTTCAGCTATTATAATGGAAGACAGGCTCTGCCTTTGGCCAAGACTAATACAACAGAAAATTCTTCAAACAGGAAGGTAGTTTAGATGTTAGACAGCAAAAAATTAATAAACAAACAAAAATCCATCAGAACCAATAAATATTAAAGACATTTAAAAAATCTCAGCTGGTGGGTACAGAAAGAACATATTTCAACATAATAAAAGCCATACATGACAGACTCACAGCTAGTATCATGCTGAATGGGGAAAAACTGAACGTCTTTCCTCTAAGATCTGGAATACAACAAGGATCCCCACTTTTACCACTGTTATTCAACATAACACTGAAATTTCTAGCTAGAACAATGAGACAAAAGAAAAAAAACTGACATTAAGGGAGGTTCCAAGATGGCCAAATAGGAAGAGGTCCAGTCTACAGCTCCCAGCATGAGCAACAAAGAAGACGGGTGATTTCTGCATTTCCAACTGAGGTTCATCTCACTGGGGCTTGTTGGACAGTGGGTGCAGCCCATGGAGTGTAAGCCGAAGCAGGGCAGGGCATCGCCTCACCTGGGAAGTGCAAGGGATCGGGGCATTCCCTTTACTAGCCAAGGGAATCCATGACAGATGTTACCTGGAAAATCAGGACACTTCCACCCTAATACTGTGCTTTTCCAACAGTCTTAGCAAATGGCACACCAGGAGATTATATCCCACACCTGGCTCAGAGGATCCCACACCCATGGAGCCTCGCTCACTGCTGGCACAGCCATCTGAGATCGAACTGTAAGGTGGCAGTGAGGCTGGGGGAGGGGCATCTGCCATTGCTGAGGCTTGAGTAGTTAAACAAAGAGGCCAGGAAGCTCAAACTGGGTGAAGCCCACCACAGCTCAAGGAGGCCTACCTTCCTCTGTAGACTCCAACTCTGGGGGCAGGGTATAGCTGAACAAAAGGCAGCACAAACTTCTGCAGGCGTAAATGTCCCTGTCTGACAGCTCTGAAGAGAGTAGTGCTTCTCCCAGCACAGAGTTTGAGATCTGAGAACAGACAGACTGCCTCCTCAAGTGGGTCCCTGACCCCCAGGTAGCCTGACTGGGAGACACCTCCCAGTAGCGGCTGACTGACAGCTCGTACAGCTGGGTGCCCCTCTAAGACGAAGCTTCCAGAAGAAGGACCAGGCAGCAACATTTACCGCTCTGCAATATTTGCTGTTGTGCAGCCTCTGCTGGTGATACCCAGGCAAGCAGGGTCTGGAGTGGACCTCCAGCAAACTCCAACAGACCTGCAGCTGAGGGTCCTGACTGTTAGAAGGAAAACTAACAAGCAGAAAGGACATCCACACCAAAACCCCATCTGTATGTCACCATCATCAAAGACCAAAGGTAGATAAAACCACAAAGATAGGGAGAAACCAGAGCAGAAAACCTGAAAATTCTAAAAATCAGACTGCCTCTTCTCCTCCAAAGGAACAGAGCTCCTCTCCAGCAATGGAACAAAGCTGGATGGAGAATGAATTTGACAAGTTGAGAGAAGAAGGATTCAGACGATCGGTAATAATAAACTTCTCCGAGCTAAAGGAGGATGTTCAAACCCATCCCGAAGAAGCTAAGAACCTTGAAAAAAGAATAGACAAATGGCAAACTAGAATAAACAGTGTAGAGAAGACCTTAAATGACCTGATGGAGGGGAAAACCATGGCACGAGAACTATGTGATGCATGCACAAACTTCAGCAGCTGATTCGATCAAGTGAAAGAAAGGGTATCAGTGATTGAAGAACAAATGAATGAAATGAAGCAAGAAGAGAAGTTTAGAGAAAAAATAGTAAAAAGAAATGAACAAAGCCTCCAAGAAATAAGGGATTATGTGAAAATACCAAATCTACATCTGATTGGTGTAGCTGAAAATGATGGGGAGAAAGGAATCAAGTGGGAAAACACTCTTCAGGATATTATCCAGGAGAATTTCCCCAACCTAGCAGGGCAGGACAACATTCAAATTCAGGAAATACAGAGAACATCACAAAGACACTCCTCGAGAAGAGCAACTCCAAGACACATAATTGTCAGATTCACCAAAGTTGAAATGAAGGAAAAAATGTTAAGGGCAGACAGAGAGAAAGGTTGGGTTACCCACAAAGGGAAGCCCACCAGACTAACAGTGGATCTCTTGGCAGAAACTCTACAAGCCAGAAGAGAGTAGGGGACAATATTCAACATCGTTAAAGAAAAGAATTTTGAACTCAGAATTTCATATCCAGCCAAACTAAGTTTCATAAGTGAAGGAGAAATAAAATTCTTTACGGACAAGCAAATGCTGAGAGATTTTGTTACCACCAGGCCTGCCGTACAAGAGCTCCTGAAGGAAGCACTAAACGTGGAAAGGAAAAACCGGTAGTAGCCACTGCAAAAACATGCCAAACTGTAAAGACCATCGATGCTAGGAAGAAACTGCATCAACTAATGAGCAAAATAACCAGCTAACATCATAATAACAGGATCAAATTCACACATAATACTATTAACCTTAAATGTAAATGGGCTAAATGGTCCAATTAAAAGAAACAGACTGGCAAATTGGATAAAGAGCCAAGACCCATCAGTTTGCTGTATTCAGGAGACCCATCTCACGTACAGAGACACACATAGCCTCAAAATAAGGGGATGGAGGAAGATCTACGAAGCAAATAGAAAACAAACAAACAAACAAACAAAAAGCAGGGGTTGCAATCCTAGTCTCTGATAAAACAGACTTTAAACCATCAAAGATCAAAAGAGACAAAGAAGGCCATTACATAATGGTAAAGGGATCAGTTCAACAAGAAGAGCTAACTATCCTAAATATATAATCACCCAGTATAGGAGCACCCAGATTCATAAAGCAAGTCCTTAGAGACCTACAAAGAGACTTACATTCCTACACAATAATTATGGGAGACTTTAACACCCCACTTTCAACATTAGACAGATGAACAAGACAGAAAGTTAACAAGGATATCCAGGAATTGAACTCAGCTCTGCACCAAGCAGACCTAATAGACATCTACAGAACTCTCCACCCCAAATCAACAGAATATACATTTTTCTCAGCACCACATCACACTTATTCCAAAATTGACGACATAGTTGGAAGTAAAGCACTCCTCAGCAAATGTAAAAGAACAGAAATTATAACAAACTATCTCTCAGACCACAGTGCAATCAAACTAGAACTCAGGACTAAGAAATTCACTCAAAACCACTCAACTACATGGAAACTGAACAAGCTGCTCCTGAATGACTACTGGGTACATAACGAAATGAAGGCAGAAATAAAGATGTTCTTTGAAACCAATGAGAACAAAGACACAACATATCAGAATCTCTGGGACACATGTAAAGCAGTATGTACAGGAAAATTTATAGCACTAAATGCCCACAAGAGAAAGCAGGAAAGATCTAAAATTGACACCCTAACATCACAATTGAAAGAGTGAGCAAACACATTCAAAAGCTAGCAGAAGACAAGAAACGATGAAGATCAGAGCAGAAATGAAGGAGATAGAGACATAAAAAAAACCTTCCAAAAATCAATGAATCCAGGAGATGGTTTTTTGAAAAGATCAACAAAATTGATAGACTGCTAACAAGACTATTAAAGAAGAAAAGAGAGAAGAATCAAATAGACGCAGTAAGAAATGATAAAGGGGATACCACCACCGATCCCACAGAAATACAAGCTACCATCAGAGAATACTATAAATACCTCTACGCAAATAAACTAGAAAACCTAGAAGAAATGGATAAATTCCTGGACACATAAACGCTCCGAAGACTAAACCAGGAAGAAGTTGAATCCCTGAATAGACCAATAACAGGCTGTGAAATTGAGGCAATCATTAATAGCCTACCAACCAAAAGAAGTCCAGGACCAGGTGCATTCACAGCCAAATTCTACCAGAGGTACAAAGAGGAGCTGGTACCATTCCTTCTGAGACAATTCCAATCAATAGAAAAAGAGGGAATCCTCCCTAACTCATTTTATGAGGCCAACATCATCCTGATACCAAAGCCTGGCAGAGACATAACAAAAAAAGAGAATTTTAGACCAATATCCCTGATGAACATCAGTGCCAAAATCCTCAATAAAATACTGGCAAACTGAATCCAGCAGCACATCAAAAAGCTTATCCACTACGATCAAGTTGGCTTCATCCCTGGGATGTAAGACTGGTTCAACATACGTAATCCATCATATAAACAGAACCAAAGACAAAAACCACATGATTATCTCAATAGATGCAGAAAAGGCCTTTGACAAAATTCAACAGTCCTTCATGCTAAAAACTCTCAAAAAGCTAGGTATTGACGGGACATATCTCAAAATAATAAGAGCTATTTATGACAAACCCACAGCCAATATCATATTGAATGGGCAAAAACTGGAAGCATTTCCTTTGAAAACTGGCACAAGACAGGGATGCCCTCTCTCACCACTCCTATTCAACATAGTGTTGGAAGTTCTGGTCAGGGCAATCAGGCAGGAGAAAGAAATAAAGGGTATTCAATTCGGAAAAGAGGAAGCCAAACTGTCCCTGTTTGCAGATGACATGATTGTATATTTAGAATTCCCAATCATCTCAACCCGAAATCTCCTTAAGCTGATAAGCAAATTCAGCAAAGTCTCAGGATACAAAATAAATGTGCAAAAATCATAAGCATTCCTATACACCAATAACAGACAAACAGAGAGCCAAATCATGAGTGACTCCCATTCACAATAGCTTCAAAGAAAATAAAATACCTAGGAATCCAACTTACAAGGGATGTGAAGGGCCTCTTCAAGGAGAACTAAAAACCACTGCTCATCGAAATAAAAGAGGACACAAACAAATGGAAGAACATTTCATGCTCATGCATAGGAAGAATCAATATCATGAAAATGGTCACACTGTCCAAATTAATTTATAGATTCAATGCCATCCCCATCAAGCTATCAATGACTTTCTTCACAGAATTGGAAAAAAAACTGCTTTAAAGTTCATATGGAATCAAAAAAGAGCCCACCTTGCCAAGACAATCCTAAGCCAAAAGAACAAAGCTGGAGGCATCACGCTACCTGCTTCAAACTATACTACAAGGCTACAGTAACCAAAACAGCATGGTACTGGTTCCAAAACAGATATTCCTACATTCATACAGACAAATGAAACAGAACAGAGCCCTCAGAAATAAAACCACACATCTACAGCCATCCAAACTTTGACAAACCTGATGAAAAGAAGAAATGGGGAAAGGATTCCCTATTTAATAAATGGTGCTGGGAAAACTGGCTAGCCATATGTAGAAAGCTGAAACTGGATCCCTTCCTTACACCTTATACAAAAATTAATTCAAGATGGATTAAAGACTTAAATGTTAGACCTAAAACCATAAAAACCCTAGAAGAAAATCTAGGCATTCAGGACATAGGCATGGGCAAGGACTTCATGACAAACACCAAAAGCAATGGCAACAAAAGCCAAAATGGACAAATGTAATCTAATTAAACTAAAGAGTTTCTGCACAGCAAAACAAACTACCATCAGGGTGAACAGGCAACCCACAGAATGGGAGACAATTTTTATAATCTACCCATCTGACAAAGGGCTAATATCCAGAACCTACAAAGAACTTAAATAAATATACAAGAAAAAATCAAACAACTCCATCAAAAAGTGGGCAAAGGATAAGAACAGACACTTCTCAAAAGAAGATATGCAGCCAACAGACACACACACAAAAAATGCTTATCATCACTGGCCATCAGGGAAATGCAAATCAAAATCCACGGTGAGATACCATCTCACACCAGTTAGAATGGCAAATTAAAAAGTCAGGAAACAACAGGTGCTGGAGAGGATGTGGAGAAATAGGAACACTTTAACACTGTTGGTGAGACTGTAAACTAGTTCAACCATTGTGGAAAACAGTGTGGCGATTCCTCAAGGATCTAGAACTAGAAATACCATTTGACCCAGCCATCCCGTTACTGAGGATATACCCAAAGAATTATAAATCATGCTGCTATAAAGACACATGCACACGTATGTTTATTGTGGTGTATTCACAATAGCAAAGACTTGGAACCAACCCAAATGTCCATCAATGATAGACTGGATTAAGAAAATGTGGCACATATACACCATGGAATATTATGCAGCAGTAAAAAAGGTTGAATTCATGTCCTTTGTAGGAACATGGTTGAAGCTGGAAACCATCATTCTGAGCAAACTGTTGCAAGGACAGAAAACCAAATACCACATGTTCTCACTCATAGGTGGGAATTGAACAGTAAGAACACTTGGACACAGGGTGGGGAACATCACACACTGGGGACTGTTGTGGGGTGGGTGGAGGGGGGAGGGATAGCATTAGGAGATATACCTAATGTAAATGACGAGTTAATGGGTGCAGCACACCAACATGGCACATGTATACATATGTAACAAACCTGCACATTGTGCACACGTACCCTAGAACTTAAAGTGTAATTTTTTTAAAAGCCTTAAAAAGGCCAGGCGCAGTGGCTCAAGCCTGTAATCCCAGCACTTTCGGAGGCTGAGGCAGGCGGATCACGAGGTCAGGAGATCGAGACCATCCTGGCTAACACGGTGAAACCCCGTCTCTACTAAAAAATAGAAAAAAACTAACCGGGCGAGGTGGCGGGCGCCTGTAGTCCCAGCTACTGGGGAGGCTGAGGCAGGAGAATGGCGTGAACCCGGGAGGCGGAGCTTGCAGTGAGCCGAGATCCAGCCACTGCACTCCAGCCTGGGCGACAGAGCGAGACTCCGTCTCAAAAAAAAAAGAGTCTTAAAAAAAAGAAAAAACTAAAAGGCATCCAAAATGGAAAGGAAGAAGTCAAATTATCCTTATATGCAGCTGATATAATATTGTATTTAGAAAACCTAAAGACTCCACCAAAAAACTATTAGAATTAATAAACAAATTGAGTAAATTTGCAGGATACAAAATCAACATACAAAAATCAGTAGCATTTCTATATGCCAACAGTGAACAATCTGGAAAAAAATTAAAAAGTAACCCATTTACGATACCCACAAATAAAATCAAATGCTTAGGAGTTGACCAAAGAAGTGCAAGATCTCTACAATGAAAACTATAAAGCAATGATGAAAGAAACTGAAGAGGACACACAAAAAAATGAAAAGATATTTCATGTTCATGGATGGAATAATCAGTATTGTTAAAATGTCTATACTACCCAAAAGAATCTACAGATTTAATGCAATCCCTATCAAAATGCCAATGATATTCCTCACAGTAATAGAAATCTTAAAATTTATATGGAACCACAAAAGACCAAGAATAGCCAAAGCTACCCTAAGCAGAAAGAACAATTGGAGAAATCATACTACCTGACTTCAAATTGCACTGCAGAGCTATAGTACCCGAAATAGCATGGTACTGCCAAAAGCAGACATGTAGACCAGTGGAACAGAATAGAGAGCCCAGAAACAAATCTATATACCTGCAGTGAACTCATTTTTGACCAAGATGCCAAGAACATACATTTGGGATAAGACAATCTCTTCAATAATGGTGCTGGGGAAACAGGATATCCACATGTAAAGGAATAAAACTATACCCATATCTCTCATCATATATGAAAACCAAATCAAAATTGATTTAAGACTTAAATCTAACACCTGAAACTATCAAATATTAAATGAAAACATTGGGGAAACTCTCCAGGACATTGGTCTGGGCAAAAAATGTTTGAGTAATTCTCCACAAGCACAGACAACCAAAACAAAAATAGGATCACATCAAGTTAAAAAGCTTCTGCACAGCAAAGGAAAAAATCAACAAAGTGAAGTGAGAATCCACAGAATGGGAGAAAATATTTGTAAACTACCTATCTGACAAGGGATTAATAATCAGCATATATAAGGAGCTCAAACAACTCTATAGGAAAAAATCTAATAATCTGATTTTAAAAGGGCAAAAGATCTAAATAGGCACTTCTCAGAGGAAGACATACAAATGGAAAACCGGCATATGAAAAGGTGCTCAACGTTATAATGAGCTATCATCTCACACCACTTAAAATGGCTTTTATCCAAAAGACAGGCAATAACAAGTGCTAGCGATGATTTGGAGAAAAGTAAACCCTCATACACTGTTTGTGGCAATATAAATTAGTATGACCATTATGCAAAACAGTTTAGAGGTTCTTCAAGAAACTAAAAATATAGCTACCATATGATGCAGAATCCGCCGGCTGGGTATATACCCCCCAAAAAAGGAAATCAGGATGTCAAAGGGATATCTACACTCCCATGTTTGTTGCAGCACTGTTTACAATAGCCAAGATCTGGAATTAATGCAGGTGTCCACCAACAAATGAATGGATAAAGAAAATATGGTACATATACGCAATGAAGTACTTACTATTCAGTCATAAAAAAAGAAAAATGAGATCCTGTCATTTGCAACAACATGGATTAAATTGGAGGTCATTATGTTAAGTGAAATAAGCTGGAAACAGAAAGACAAACTTCCCATGTTCTCACTTATTTGTGGGAGCTAAAAATTAAAACAATTAAACTCATGGAAACAGAGAGTAAAAAGATGGTTTCCAGAGTCTGGGAAGAGTAGTGGGCAGGACAGGGGAATGACAGAGGGAGAAATGGGGTGGTTAATAAGTACAAAAAGTAGTTAGAAGGAATAAGACCTAGTATTTGATAGCACAACAGGGTAACTATAGTCAATAATTTAATTATACATTTAAAAATTACTAAAACAGTGTAACTGGATTGTTTGTAACACAAAGGACAAATGCTGGAGGGATGGATACCCCATTTACCATAATGCAATTATTACATATTGCACACCTGCATCAAAGTATCTCATGAACCCCGTGAATGCATACACCTATTATGTACCCACAAAAATTAAACAACAACAATAACAACAACAACAAAAAAAACCTCAGCTAGGTGGGGTGACTCACACCTGTAATCCCAGCACTTTGGGAGGTTGGAGAGCAGGAGGATTGCTTAAGGCCAGGAGTTCAAGACCAGCCCAATCAACATAGCAAGATCACATCTCCACAAAAAAGAAAAAAAATAGTTGGGCATGGTGGTGCATCCCCAAGTGGTCCCAGCTACTCAGGAGGCTGAGGTGGAAGGATTGCTTGAGTCCCAGTGGCCAAGACTACAGTGAGCCATGGTCATACCACTGCACTCCAGGCCAGGCAACAGAGCAAGATCCTGCCTCAATCAATCAGTCAATTAAATAAATAAAGGGCTAAAAACACCAGAAAAGCAGATTAAAAAGAGTTAAAAGAAGGGCTCAGGAATGGGCAGAGGTGTCCTGGAGCTGACTTGTTCCAGCTTGGGAAAGCCAGCTGGCACATTTCTTCCCAACGTCCTGTTCAAGGACATCAAAATGGTAGCTTGAAATCAGGCACATGGGGGTATTTAGACCATGGAAACAGAAAACACTGTAAGTCAGACCTCTTTTTTTTTTTTTTTTTTTCAGAGAGTTAGTTGTTATACATACCAGTATACCACTGGAGTGGGACAGGGACTCCTGTTTCAATTATAAGCTTTATTGTACTATTTAGGTATTCAAACTATGCAAGTGTATGACCTGAGAAAACAATATTTTCCAAGGAGTAACCCATGGGATGAGGGAAGAAAGAGAAACAAAGAGAGAGGATTTGCCTTATCAAGTATCAGAGCATACCATAAAACCAATATAAATAATCTAATTAGATGGTATACACATATGAATAAACAGAATAGTAGAATAGAGAATGTAGAAACTGATCCTTAATACATATATACATTTTTACATGATCAAATGGTATTTCAATTCAACAAGAGAGATGATTAAGTTATAAATAATGCCAATTCAATTGTCTATGCATTTGAATTAATTTGTTATGGCTGCCTTAACAAAATACCACAGACTGGGTGGCTTATACAACAGGAATTGATTTTCTCATAGTTTTGGGAGCCAGAAGCCCTGAGATCAAGGCATTGCCAGGTTTGGTTCTCCCTGAGGCCATTCTCCATGGCTTGCCAATGGGACACTTTCTCACTGTATCTTCCTTGGCCCTTCCTCCCTCCCTCCCTCCCTTCTTTCCTTCTTCTTTTTTTTAACAAAGTTTTTTGCTTTTGTTGCCCAGGCTGGAGTGCAGTGGCGCGATCTTGGCTCACTGCAACCTCCACCTCCCAGGTTCAAGCAATTCTCCTGCCTCAGCCTCCCAAGTAGCTGGGATTACAGTCGTATGCCACCATCCCCAGCTAATTTTTGTATTTTTAGTAGAGATGGGGTTTCATCATGTTGGTCAGGCTGGTGTCAAACTCCTGACCTCCAGTGATCTGCGGGCCTCAGTCTCCCAAACAGAGATTGGGATTACAGGCATAAGCCCCCGTGCCCAGCTTTCCATGGCCTTTTTAATGTGTGCATGCACATCCGTGGTTTCTCTTCCTCTTCTTATAAGGACCCCAGTCATATTGGATTAGGAGCCCACCTAATGACCTCATTTTACCTTAATTCCCTCTTTAAAGGCCCTATCCCCAAATACAGTCACATTGCGAATCAGGTATTCAATGTAGGAATTTTGCAGAGACACAGTTCAGTCCACACCACCACCTAAAGAAGTAATATTCAGCCTTTATCTTACATAATATTAAAACTAAATTCCAGGGTGAATAAAAATTTAAAATAAAAAGCTAAATTATAAAAATGTAAAAGATAATCTGGACTCCATGTATGTATAATCTAGGGTCACAGATGTTTCTTAACCAAGTCAGGAATCTCATAAACCATGCAGTAAAAACAATAGAAATACTTGACTGTATAAAAATTTTGAACTTTAATGTAAAAGATACATTAAACAAAGCAAAGCGCGTCAGTGAGAAGATAGTGCCGGAAACATGAACCACCCTAGGTATTTCAAGAAGTACAGAGTTTAATACAGGAAATTAGGAGTTTATAAAAGTATTAGAAGGGCCACAGAACAAGAACCAGAAGTCAGGGGTCTGCCACTGTATGACCCATTTCAAGGACACCTCAACAAAATGACAATGAGACGTCAGAAAGCTATTGCTATTATCACTGCTGCTTCTTCAGTTCTCAAAGTCAGGAAGGTGATGATTGGACACTGGAATGCAGAGTCTGCTTACAAATATTCATAATTCTTTAAACTTGCTTTATAGCAGAAATAGCAGAAGAAAATGGTTTCTGCCTCCCTTCCATCTTCCAGGTCTTGCATGAATGCATCCCTTTGGTACAACCTACTTCATGCCACATTCCTTGCTGCAGCCTCGGCAAATGTAGTGAGACAGGATTTTATTTTATTTATTTCATTAAGAATATTTTTGAAATTAGCTGGGAGTGATGCCGCATACCTGTAGTTTTTGCTACTTAGGAGGCTGAGGAGTGAGCATTGCTTGAGCCAGGAACCCAAGGCTGCAGTGAGCTATGATTGCACCATTGCACTACAGCCTTTGTGACCCTGTCTCAAATAATAATAAGAATAATAATAATAATAATAATAATAAGATTCCTAGGTGCAGGTGAATCTGTGAATGTGGTCTTTATCTTGCCAGCACCTGTGATCAAAAGAGTACATAGAAGGGGTTCTGTATCAAGGATTTCTCTACATCAACTGGCAAAATCATGTCCAGCAAACAAAGTTCATTCAAAAGCAACACACTTGGGGGCTGTGAGCTGGAAACTTCCACACTGATGATAGACAAAGACATACAATTTAAAATACATTAGGAGCTATTAAATATGGATAAGAAAAAAGTAAGCAATTGAAAAATGGCCAAGGATACAACAGGCATTTACAGAAAAAGAAACATGAATGGCAACTTTTTAAGAAAATGTGTTTAAACTCACTAGTTATCAGAGAAGACCAAAATTAAACAATACTGAGATATTATTTTATACCTATCAGACTGGCAAAAGTTTTAAAGAGCAATGACATATATCAGTGATAGGAGTTGGAAAAGGGTGATTGAATAAGGTCAGGATCCAGGTTTAAAAAAGAGAAATTATTCTGTTTTAATTTGTGTTACAGTCTGAATGTTTATGTTCTCTCAAAATTTTTATGTTGAAATTCTCACCCCCAGGGCGATAGCATTAGAAGATCTGGCCTTTGTGAGGCGATTAAATCGAAAGGGTGGAGTCCTTGTGAATGGGATTAGCACCCTTGTGAAAGAGGCCCTAGAGATATCACTCATCCCTTCTGCTATGTTAGGTTAGAGTGAGAAGGAGGCTGTCATCTGTGAGGAGGCAGCCCTCACAAAACACTGAATCGGCCAGAGTCTTGATCTTGGACTTTCAGCCTCCAGAACTGTGAGAAATAAATTTCTGTTGTTTATAAGCCACTCAGTCTATGGTATATTATTAGAGCAGCTGAAACAGACTAAGGTAATTAGAAAGGAATGGAACACCAGGAATTATAATGTAAATGACATATTAAATGAAGTATATACATCAGGGTGCAGTGCAGGAAACATGAACCACCCAACCTGAAATACAAAATAATTTTTAAGCACCTGTTATTGAAAGGCCTGGAACAGTTGGCTCTAAGGTGTGCCTCCAGCAATGGCCTCCAGAAAAATCACTGCTGAACTCACCACCAGACATTGCTTTCCTTTCACCATTTTTTTTAAACATGGAAGAGTATAATGAAACATCATTTCTGTAAAATAGTGACATTATGTGTGCATGTGTGTGCATATACATGTGCATAAAAGTTACATGTACAATGGCCAGGTGTGGTGGCTCATGCCTGTAATCCCAGTATTTTGGGAGGCCAAAGCGGGCAGATTACCTGAGGTCAGGAGTTTGAGAACAGCCTAGCCAACATGGCGAAACCCCATCTCTACTAAAAATACAAAAATTACCCACGTGTGGTGGCACACACCTGTAGTTCCAGCTACTCAGGAGGCGGAGGCAGGAGAATTGCTTGAACTCAGGAGGTTGAGGTTGCAGTGAGCCAAGATCGTGCCACTGCACTCCAGCCTGGGTGACAGAGCAAGACTCCACCTCAAAAAAAAAAAAAAAAAAAAAAAAAAAAAAAAAATTACATGTACAAGAGGAAAATTATGGAAGGAGACATACCAGATTGTGAATGTGGGTTATCAGCATAAGTGGAAGAGCATGGTTAGAGATGAGGAAGTTTGAATTGCTGCGAATAAAAGGGGAAGAGGGAATGAGAAAGGCGAGGAGAAAGAAAGGGGAAAAAGAAAAAGAAAAACACTAAAAAACGGCCATTGTTTTCAGCATGGGTCCTCAAAGCCACCCTCTGTAACCTGTAATTTAAAAAGCTTCTGTCCAAATGCTCACTTGTGAAAAAAAAACACCATCATTCAGCTAAGTATGTCATTGTGATTGATTTACATGACAGCAAGCACTAAACCAAACCACTGCTTAAATTATCCAGATGTTCTAGAATCAAATATTTCCCATTCTGGAAAGTAATTTGGCAAAAGCAGCAAAACTTTCATATCCAGCGATCCAAAAATTTATACCTCTAGAAATATACCTTAAAGAAGAACTGGAGATTTGGGCACAATTTGTGGTTTAAAGATGTTATTTTACTATTAACTACAATAGCAAACAATAAGGAGAAAAACAGTCTAAATGGTAAAAATTAATTTCGTAGATCCATGAAATGGTACATCAAGTAACCACTAAAAATCATATTTTTAAAGATTTTTAACAGCATAGGAAACTGCTCATGATATAATATTAAGTGAATAATAAAACAAGACAGAAAATATGGATTGCATGCTAGACACACATACACAAACACAAAGACCTTAAGGAGGAGGCTGGGCACAGTGGCTCACGCCTGTAATCCCAGCACTTTGGGAGGCCAAGGTGGGCAGATCACAAGGTCAGAGGATCAAGACCATCCTGGTTAACACGGTGACACCCTGTCTCTACTAAAAATACAAAAAAAAAAAAAAAAAAAAAAATTTAGCTGGGCATGGTGGCAGGCACCTGTAGTCCCAGCTATTCGGGAGGCTGAGGCAGGAGAATTACCTGAACCCAGGAGGTTGAGGTTGCAGTGAGCCAAGATTGTGCCACTGTACTCCAGCCTGGGTGACAGAGCAAGACTCCATCTGAAAAAAAAAAAAAAAAAAAAAGACCTTAAGGAGAAACTACACCAAAATGCTAATGATGATTAGCTCTAGGAAGTAAGTTAAAGGTGATTCTCATTTTCTTCATTTATTTGTGGGTTTTTTTCCTACAAGTTTTCTATAATGAGTGCATATTTGAGATGAAATGTTCTTTTCCTCACCCAGTATGAAGGCATTCTGTCTAACAAATCGGTCGGCCCTGTGATCCATGACTTGTCAACTCTGTGAGGGTGGACATCTGCTTCACGTTGTGTCCCCCACTGCTGAGCACATGCTAGTGGATGAATGGTTGGGGGGATGGATTTGGTTGTGCTGGCGGGCCAGAAAGGGGTTTCTCTCTTCCATCAATTCCCTATTATTTTCTCTCTCTCCTGATTCCCTCCCACTCCAACTGTACTAAAGCAAGTTCTTTTGTTGCCACTTTGATGCATTCATTTTCAGCTAAACAAGTTTTTAAATAGACTTCGTTAATGGATGTCAGTGGTTCTGTTCTAGAACTATCTTTCCCTTCAAGACACCCAGGAACATTTTAAAGTCACAACTGAGCAATAACAAATTATTTATTATTGTTTTCCTTAACAAATTCTCACCTAATCATAAAATGATTGTGGATGTTAGTGTTTACATCCTGGCTGTCAGCAGTAGTGCCAGAAAACATCAAAGTTTTTTGGGTAACAAAGAATCACCTCTGATCTTCACTTCAAAGACAACCAGGAGAAAAAATTCTTCCCAGCAACATGTTTGAGATTAATGTCAATCAGGCTTTTCCCTCAACTTGTCTGTGCAAGTGCATGCTTTATAATAATCGGAGCTTGTTAGGAAACCATAAACCTCCTCCAAAATGGCAGTAAAAATACCTACAGCACACACACACAATTTTTTCCTATGCGTTATAAACAAATTTTAGTTAATATATTTTTCCCCACTTAACCTTGTGCCCCAAGACTAATTTTAAAAGAATGCCAATAAGGCCCCATCACAAAGATGTACAAATGCTGTTTCTAAGCCCAGGAATCTAAACACTCAACATTTTCTCTAATGTGTGTAGAAGTTTCCTTCCTCTTCAGAGCCCATGTCTACCTATCCATTTTCTCCCAGAAGCACAAAGCCTTCTGGTCTGGTTCTAGGACTTATTCAGGATTCTCAATTTCACCTTTATAAATAGATGCTCTTCTGGGACATGACAACCAGAGGAAGGCAGCTTTGCTCCTGGAACCCTTCTCAGCCTGGTTTGATGCCTCATCTCTGTCCCTCACAGTGCCCAGTGCTACCTCGACCTCATCACTTATTGTACGATCATCATCATCTGTGAGCTCTCTGAGAGTTAGGACCATGTTTTGATCATCTGTGTATCCCCAGCACATAGCCCACTGCCCAGCACACAGTTGGAGCTCGCAAGTGCCTGTTGTCTGGTTAAGAGCATGAAAGAATGTGCAGATCACCCTTCACCCATGTGACTAAAAGCAAGAGTCTTCAGGAGTCTGGGAAGAAAGAGGGAGAACAATTGGGAAACAGGTCAACTAGAGCAAGGATAGGCAGTTGGAATATGTGACATAAGAAGGTCCAAGAAGTCAGACAGCATATTTAGTAGAAAGGGGCTCATTTAACACAGGCTAAAGGTGAAGTGAATGACAAGATGACAGTCATTATAGGATACAAGCTAGAGCTTCAGACCCCAGAGAGCAGAAAGCTGATATCATTTTCTTTGCATTCTGTCCAGGATGGACTCTAACATTTTTAACTACTTGCACCTGGAAACATTGGTTGAGAACCTGTATTTATGTGTGTACGTGAGATCTGGGCTAATGCGGTAGCGCCCTCTTTCATGTAATAAATGCTTAAAAGCTTTCCTGGTACTGCACACCCATGGCCTCCATGATGGGTCTGTCCCAAAATTAGCTTGGTAAGACTCCCCCCGGGCTGCACCAGTAAGTAACCCACCATGCTACTAGAATCTGATTAAGGGCATTATAAAATACAGTGATTTTTAAACATTTTTGGCCAGGCGTGGTGGCACACGCCTGTAATCCCAACACTTTGGGAGGCCGAGGAGGGTAGATCACCTGAGGTCAGGAGTTCGAGACCAGTCTGGCCAACATGGTGAAACCCTGCCTCTACTAAAAATACAAAAATTAGCCAGCCATGGTGGAACATGCCTGTTGTCCCAGCTACTCAGGAGGCTGAGGCCCAACACTTTGGGAGGCCGAGGAGGGTAGATCACCTGAGGTCAGGAGTTCGAGACCAGTCTGGCCAACATGGTGAAACCCTGCCTCTACTAAAAATACAAAAATTAGCCAGCCATGGTGGAACATGCCTGTTGTCCCAGCTACTCAGGAGGCTGAGGCAGGAGAATCGCTTGAACCCAGGAGGCAGAGGTTGCAGTGAGCCAAGATCTCAACATTGCACTTCAGCAAGGGCAACAAGAGTGAAACTCTGTCTCAAAAATAAATACATAAAACATTTTCAGTTGATCCCTGAATGTAATAATTCATTCAGTCAATAAATATTTGCTGAGTTTCAAATATGTGTTAGCTACTGTGCTATAACAGTAGGAAAGGTCCGATGTAAAAACGTTACACTTTTTCCATTCACTCTGCATGTCCACAGCCACTGCCGTCAAAGGTATAGAAGAATGTGAGCATCACGCCTGTAATCCCAGCACTTTGGGAGGCCGAGGCGGGCGGATCACAAGGTCAGGAGATCGAGACCATGGTGAAACCCCGTCTCTACTAAAAATACAAAAAATTAGCCGGGCGCAGTGGCGGGCGCCTGTAGTCCCAGCTACTCGGGAGGCTGAGGCAGGAGAATGGCGTGAACCCGGGAGGCGGAGCTTGCAGTGAGCTGAGATTGCGCCACTGCACTCCAGCCTGGGCGACAGAGAGAGACTCCGTCTCAAAAAAAAAAAAAAAAAAAAAAAAAAAGAAGAATGTGAGCAAAAACAAAACAAAAAAAACAGAATATTTAGTACGTCCAATTCATCTGAATATCAGCCTATATGAAGAGGGAAATTACTCCTATAAGTTACTGAAATGAAATGACATGATAGTTGATTTGGGGGAATTTTATGAATAGATTTTGTCTTCATTCTTTATGTAAAATCCATCCTGGAGTCCACATAATGAACATTTGTAACAGCTTGGCCAGAATCATCAAGTAAGTATGTCCAATGGGTTCAGTTGCAGAAAACAGAATTCATACTACCCAGGTGCAGTGGCTCACACCTATAATCCCAGCACTTTGGGAGGCACAGGTAGGAGGATGTCTTGAGTCCAGGAGTTCGATGCCTGGGGGATATAGCAAGACCCCATCTCTACAAAAAAATTTTAAAAGTAGCCAAGCATGGTGGTGCACACCTGTAGCCTCAGTTACTTGGAAGATTAAGCGGGAAGTATCTCCTGAGCCCAGGAGGTCAAGGTTGCAGTGAGTCACGATTGTGCCACTACACTCTAGCCTGGGTGACAGGGCAAGACTCCATCTCAAGGAAAAAAAAAAAAGACTTCTATAGATATGCATAAAAAAATGTACAAAAATATATATATTTTAAATTTACACTGGCTCTTACAGGTCAGCAATCTCAGAGGCCTGGTGGCAGGAAGAGGCTGCCATTCCCTGTTCAGTTACTTCTTGAAACTCACCGATCAGAAAAAAATGTTCCTCCTTCCCTGGGGAAAAGTGAGGGAAGGAGCCCAGGCAAGCCAGGCACATTACTCTACTGCAAATTCCTCCACTTGGAATTTCTGAGTGAGAAGTTAAGCGCTTCCCATTAACCGGTTCAATATTTTGAAGTAGTTGACTTCCTTCCCTGTGATTCTGACCTGGACTCTGTCTTTCAAAAACAAGCACAATCACAGTGTGTGCCTCATCCAATTGCTGAAATAAGGACTGAGCTCTCCCACAGTAGTATAGGCCAATAACAGTCACCTAGGATGGATAAAAGTATCTTTGACTAGCTGGTAATCTGTGTAATCACGAAGTTTAAGAATGTTTCTCATTTCATGTACATCATCAATATCAGACCCTCAGCACCAATGCTGGGATTTTTTGTTTGTTTGTTTGTTTTGAGACAGGGTCTCGTTCAGTTGCCTGGGCTGGAGTGTAGTGGCATGATCTTGGCTCACTGCAACTTCTGCCGCCCAGGCTCTCACCTCAGTCTCCTGAGTAGCTGGGACCCCAGGTGTGCACCACCACACCAGGCTAACTTTTCATATTTTTCGTAGAGATGGGGTTTCACCATGTTGCCCTCACTTCCTTGTACAACTTGCACTCCAAGTAATGAGCCAGGGTCCAGATGTTCTTATAGGTATGCTGTAAACATCTGATTTTGTCATTCCTCAGGTTCATAGCTCAGAACACTGAACAAACATTCACCAAGCAACATAGGGTAATTCTCAGGGTCTGCTTGAGTTACTGCTATCTGGCAAGACATGCCCACCATCCATCCAGGAGTGCAGGGCTGTAGCAAGGCTCTGTCTCTAAGTAAATAAAATACAAACTACAAACTTCTTAACAGGTTTGCCATATTCATTCCCACAGACATACCAATTTACTTTTGAAATTATCTTTTCCAGTAAACCACCCTCATTCAACATAAGCTTTAATAATGTATTTCAGATACTCTTACTAATCTTACCGAAAATAGTCTATTTCCAAAAAAAAAAAAAAAATCTCCATTTATAAGGCAACACTTTCACTTCCTTCTTACTGTTTACTGTTTTGATTAGTACTTGAAATATTTATCTTATTCTCCTTTTGTTTAAACTTGGAACTGGAATTTTAAAGTGGAGCTGATAACCTACATACTATAGATTTGAAAGTTTTAGCCTCATCGGAAAAAACCAGCAGATGTTCATTTCTCATGAAAATATGGCAATAAGAATGCATTTGCAGTTACAAAATAGGTAAAGTCATTTGTGGTGCTCATTAATCCTGCTACTCCTGTGGGAAAAAAAGCTAAAAACGTTGCCTTCATTTTGCAGATGGAAAAAAAGTAACAGGTTCCATCTTGCTCTAGGTATAACAGCAAAGCCTTTGGTAGAGCCAGAAATAGAACCTCAAGAGATTTGTGTTCCCTTTTTGATATAGAACAGAACTCAACTCAGCAGTCTCATTAAAATCATGCTACAGAAGAAGCTGGTCTGTCTCATCACTCAATTTTCTTTAATAGAATACAATCATTTATTTCAGCTCTACTTTCAACTGAGTGCCTTATGCTAATTAGTCTGACTGACCATATTGTATAAATTATTACTTTAATTTATATAGTGATTTCATAGAATACATTTGATGTTAAGCATAATGGATAATATGTAATCATTTTAAGGAACTTTTTTTTTTTTTTAAAGAAAAAGCACTATTTAAAATCCAGTATCATCAAATTCTACAGGAGAGGAAGCTGTGTTATTTAGGTTCAGCAGGTAAACATGCATCTTCCAATATGACTGCCTTAATATAATTCTGTATTTTAAAGCATTCTAAATTAAGCTGCATAAATTTTTAAAGAAAACACCTTCAAAGTTACAGAAATTGAGAATTCCATGCTGCCATCCTGTGTCTACCATCTTGCCATTGCAGCTATAATTTCAATTTTCTAAATTTGTGTTTGTGCACACGTGTGCAAGTGTTAGAGTGGCATTTGAGTCTCGAGATGCTACACTGATTACATGTGCTCAGAACTCCTAATATGTTCACTAACCACCTACACTATTGGACTGGGAATAGACTAGCTCTCAAAAAAAAAAAAAAAAAAAAAAAAAAAAGCAATATGTGGATCCTCAAGGGCAAAATGAAGATTTAAAAAAAATTTTTTAGAGGTCAGGCATGGTGACTCACACTTGTAATCCCAGCACTTTGGGAGGCTGAGGTGGGTGGATCATGAGGTCAGGAGTTTGAGACCAGCCTGACCAATATGGTGAAACCTTGTCTCTACTAAAAATACAAAAATTAGCCAGGCATGGTGGCTGAGCTGTAATCCCAGCTACTCAGGATGCTGAGCCTGGAGAATCACTTAAATCCAGGAAGAAGAGGTTGCAGTGAGCCGAGATTGCAGCACTGCACTCCAACCTGGGCAACAGAGCGAGACTAGGTCTCAAAAAAAAAAAAAAAAAAAAAAAAAAATTTGAGATGGGGTCTTGCTCTGTCATGCAGTGGTACTATCATAGCTCACTGCCTCTCACCTCATCCTCCCGAGTAGCTGGGACTACAGGCACATGCCACTGCAACAGGCTAATTTTTCTCAGGCTGGTCTTGAACTCCTGGCCTCAAGTGATCCTCCTACATTGGTCTCCCAAACACTGAGATTACAGTGTGAGCCACCACGCTCTGCCTAAAAATGAGGAATTTAATCATGCCTATTGGGTAGAGTAGCTGGAAAATTTAAATGAGGTAATCTATATAGAGCAGTTAAAGGAGTGCAGAGAATGAAATAAGTGTGCAATAATGGTTAGCTATTATTAGCTGTGAACATGCTGACCTGAACAATGCTGGTCTTGCAAACATCAACTTTTATTGACCTGCATTGGTACAACACATTATTAATGAGCATCATTGATGGGTATTTTAAACATGATCTACAAGGTCCAGCATGGTCTGGCAGTCACCAGCATCTCCAGCCACATCCTCTCTATAGCCCAGATTATATCACGCCTTATCCTATATCTCTCTCCACCCCACCTGACCCCTTGGCTTTTTTTTGTAGAAAGTCACGGCAGCCTTTCTACATGTCCATGGATACACTGAGCTCCTTCCTAGAGCACACACACTGTACATCCTCTTTCCTCTACCTATACCCCAGGCTCCACTCTTTTGCTTTATAAACTCATCTTCAATTTTCTGCTTACTCATCCTTCCCTCAAACTCACAGCTAGGTCCCTGACACCACCACTCCAGCTCTTGTTAAGTGGTAATTTTACATTTTTATATGATTTGTGTATCAATGTCTGTTTTATCTACTATACTAAAAGTTCCACAAGGGCAAGGTCCTTGATTTGGGTTTTTTTTTCACTATTTTCTCTCAGGTCTACTACAGTACTTGACATATGGTAGGTTCTCATTGGTTTTATAAATGAATAAACATATCCCAACAACAAGGCTATTGCTCCCAAGAATTGAGTATTTATCTCTTTCATTTTATTTCACAATCACTATTCTCCTCATCTCTGGCCTTATTCAATCTTACAGTGAAAAACATAGATATTCTATTAGGTAAAAGTAGCTTGGGGTAAAATAAAATGCGAATTTCATTGATAGAGAAAGAGAGAAGGAGAAAAAGTCAAGATATTTAAACATAGAAATGCGGTGGTGACCGCAGTGTTATGAATGTAGAAGTGTCTAAAGACATATGCAGAAAGGATTATTCTAAGAGTATTGCTTGCTTTTGCATGGTTGAGAATAATGCTATTTCAGTGGATGGATGTGTTCATCACACTGTAATGCATGTAAAAACAACGTGTAAAAAACATCAATGAAAGACATCTCAAAGAGTGCCACTTGGGAAAAAAGAAAAAATAAAAAGATATGGGGTAGTGAGTCAACATTAGCAAGGGGTAGTATAAACAGTGGTTAAACCTATGTCTTGAGCCAGGCAAAAGAGCAAAAGACAGAGAGAGGACCTCAATGAAGAAGGAAGAGACAAAAAATAATGGCCTGGGGAGAGCTTAGACCCGTGGGGCTGGCAAAACCCAGACCAGAGGGGTGAGAGCCCTGCTGCTGGTGGTGAGGATGCTCCAGCCAGCAGAACAGTGGGAAGGGAAAAGCAGTGGGCCCATTTAGAGGTTGAAAGAGGCAGGGACTGAGAAGCTCCAGGGTTTGAGGACCACTCCCCCACACATAGAGCAGTTAGTAACGCAACTGCGGACCACGTGTCCCACGCCCCAGAGCGATGGCCCTTGGCCTTTGTCTTTTCTTTTTTCTTTTTCTTTTTCTTTTTCTTTTTCTTTTTCTTTTCTTTTCTTTTCTTTTTTTTTTTTTTTTTTTGAGACAGAGTTTCTCTCTTGTTGCCCAGGCTGGAGTGCAATAGCCAAGTCTCAGCTCACGGCAACCTCTGCCTCAAGCGATTCTCCTGCCGCAGCCTCCCGAGTAGCTGGCGTTACAGGCATGTGCCACCACGCCCGGCAAATTTTGTATTTTTAGTATAGACAGGGTTTCTCCATGTTGGTCAGACTGGTTTCGAACTCTCGACCTCAGGTGATCTGCCCACTTCGGCCTCCCCAAGTGCTGGGATTACAGGCATGAGCCACCGCGCCTGCTGGCCCTTGTCCCTTTAGGTCTCTTCTGCTTTATCATACATGAACCAAAATAGGATGCTACTCAGGCGTGGAGGTGCCAACCAGTCACTACTTGTGGTAAAGAGTCTTTCATCGTATTTAGTCATTTCTACAGTAAAACGTATTTTCCAAAGACTACAGAACACCAGTCATGATGGGTTTTGTTTCTTTGTTTCTTAGAATCAAAGAGGGGTTTCATTTGTCCACAGGAAAGATGATTTGCTATTTTTGTATTTTCAAGTTTTAACACGTTTTTTCCCGTAGCTCTTATAACCTTAGTATTTTTATATTTCGTGTTGATTTTTTATTCTCCATTAAAAATGTCAGTCCAAGGGAGTCCTTTGTTTCTTCCATTTAAGATTAGAAGATTGCCTGGCACAGAGTACACACCTGATGAACCCGTGCTGAATACTTAAGTGAGTAAAAACGCGGCATAAATAACAGCTCAGGGCTCTAGGCGGTCGCGTGACTGAGAGCCTAGGCGCCAAGGGGAGGAGAGGGTAATCGCCAAGGCTTCCCAGGGGAGAAACCGAGGGGCTAAGGGAACCAGATCCAAGAGGGCCAAGGCCCAGCAAGGTGCCTGAAGAAGCCGATTCTCCTGCCCAGGATCCCTGAGGTTCGAAGGATGCTTCATGCAGGGTGGCCTTGTCTCTCACCCGGCGTGCAGGATCCAGACCTAGGCAGGCCGAGGACACCGGTGACCAACTGCCGGGCCGGTCCAGCCCGGGTCCTGCCCTCGTCCCGAAGTTTCCTGGGATTGGCTGCCGGCCCCGCGGCCCCCCTCCCAGCCCCGCCCCGCCCGGAGTCTTCCCTAAGCCCAAAGCGCAGGTATGTTACTAGTCTTGAGCGGGAGGAAATGACCCAGCCCGGAGCACCTGGCCTGTTGGACGAGTGGGTTCCTGGTGCCTGAATCCGGCAGTCCGCCCTGCGGTGCCCCGCCCTGCCCCGCCCCGCCCCAGCCCGGGATCTTCCCGGTCCTGGTGCGTCCCCGCTCCAGTCAGTTCCCGCCGCGCGCCTTCTTGTTGGTTTTCTGGCCAGGCGGGGATCGTCGGCCAGTTTGTCCCGAGGAGTTGCGCTGTGAGTGCGCCTCTGCCTTTTGGACTCTGGCCGGGAGTGCTCCCAGGCAGGGTCTAGGCTCTCCCAGTGTCCCCTCGAGCTTTGCCCGCCCCAAGCTCCTCTGCTCCCCGCGGCCAGAACGGAGGGGTAGAGCAGCCCTCGGCGGCCCAGGGGGCGGAAGGCCGTGCCAGTCCCAGGGCCGCGGGACGCACAGGCGCTGCGTCCTGCGGAGGAGCTGGGAGGATCCCGGGGCAGGTCCCGGCGCGGTAACAAGTTTGCGCTTTGCCTCCCCAGGGCAGACGCGCCGCTACTTGGTAGCGGGTTTCGGGCGGGTCGCGCGCGCGGCGGCAGGAACCCAACCCCGGCAGACCCTGGGCTCCAAGAATTCGTCTTCTACGTCTGCGGAGGTGCGGCAGCCTCAGTTCTAAGCGCAGGTATGTTCCTAGCCTTGAGCGGAGGAAATTACCCAGCCCCGAGCACCTGGCCAGTGGGACCGGAGGGTTCCTGGTGTCTGAATCCGGCTCGCTTAACAGGAAGGCAATAGAGGCTGTGTTCCAAACCTTTCCCTCACGGTGGTCTACTGCCTACTGACCATCCTGGTGTCGTTCCCTGTATGGCTGGCATGGTTCCTGTCTTTAGGTCTTGTAAGTATAATGCTTTATTTTTTCTTGAGCCTCTCCTATGTCTGCCCTTTGTGAGCACACTAGCTAAAGAAGTCCATTTGGTCCCATGTCTAATCCATAGCATAATTGCTTGGCCCTCTTTGGTAGCCATGTCTTTTTTAGGTTGTGGGGCATTTGCCCGACAATAAACATGAGTAAGAGATAAGGGTAGGGTCGCAAGCTGGGTGGAGGAGAGACAGGGAGTCCATTTTTGTCTGCCATTTAGCAGTTTTCTGAGTCCTACCATTCCATAAAGATACTCTATCAGTTTCCTAAGTGTTGCGCAATGAATAATAACAATTTATGTAGGAAAATAAATAGCTGTAATCGGATAGCAATTATATGCCCATTGGTGATGGGAGTATCTGCTGAGGTCGAGAATCTGTGGGGAGTAGGGCGCAGTGGCTCACTCCCGTAATCTCAGCACTTTGGGAGGCCGAGGCGGGCTGATCGCTTGAGGTCAGGAGTTCGAGAACCGTCTGGCCAACATGGTGAAACCCCATCTCTACTAAAAATACAAAAATTAGCCAGGCGTGGTGGTGCATGCCTGTAATTTCAGCTACTCGGGAGGCTGAGGCAGGAGAATAGATTGAACACGGGAAGCAGAGGTTACAGTGAGCGGAGATCGCACCACTGCACTCCAGCCTGAGCAACAGTGAGAACAGATTCCATCTCAATTCATAATAGTAAGAATAATAATTCCATCTCAAATAATCATCATCATTATCTATGGGGCTTTCAAACTGCCAAGGACATGGCAGAGTCCCAGGGTATATCTAGTCAGTGTAAGTAGTGTATGTTTTCTCTTTCGCCTGTGTATAAGCTCACTATGTCATAGCCAGTTATTATCTTTCTGAAAATTTTGTTTATAAGAGCTGTCACAGAACAGAGTAAGTCTGTTTTTTGTTTGTTTGTTTGTTTAAGACAAAGCCTTGCTCTGTTGCCCAGGCTGCAGTGCAGTGGTACTATCTCAGCTCACTGCAACCTCCACCTCCTGAGTTCAAGTGATCCCCCGAGTAGCTGGGAAGACAAGCACAAACCACCATGCTGGCGAATTTTTGTATTTTTTAGTAGAGATGGGGTTTCACCATGTTGGCCAGGCTGGTCTCAAACTCCCAACCTCAGGTGATCTGCCTGCCTTGGCCTCCCAAAGTGTTGGGATTACAGGTGTGAGCCACCACACCTAGCCCAGAGTAAGTGTGGATGACTCAAGGGAGTGTCTTAAGAGGTCTTCTTGGGGGTTAGAAGCCAACTCTGTGACTGTAATCATGTGTATGTGGAGTGGGGTTCTCCATCAGGGAGAGGTACAGGTTTAGGGCATTACAGAGTTGCAGGATGAGGAGGGGTTGGTCTGTCAAGTAGAAAGGCACTCTTTTAGGGAACTTTAAGAGTTGACACAGAATGGGAAACAAAGGTAAATAAGAGAACCTATTGTAAGGTTAATGGCTTTGTCAATTAGGGTGGCAACTGAGGTCACTACATGGACATAGGAGCATGCTTGATGCCATGGGATCCAACTGACGTGAAAAATATGCTATGAGGCCAGGCGTGGTGGTTCACACCTGTAATACTAGCACTTTGGGATGCCAAGATGAGAGGATCGCTTGAACTTAGAAGTTTGAGACCACCCTGGGCAACATGGCCAGACCTTGTCTCTATTAAAAATAATTAAAAAAAAAAAAAAAAAAAAAAGAAGCCAGGTATGGTGGTGCATGCCTGTAGTCCCAGCTACAGGGGAGGCTGAGGTGGGAGGATCCCTTGAGCCTAGGTGTTCAAGGCTGCAGGGAGCCATGCTTGCACCACTGCATTCCAGCTTGGGCAACAGAGTGAGACCCTGTCTCTGAGGGAAAAGAAAAAAAATATATATGCTATGGAACTTACCTGAGAGGAAGAAAGTTGTCCTAGAATACCCAGAGCTATCTCATTGTTTTCACAGCAATAAACATAGAAAAGCTTGTCAAAACTGAGTAAATAAAAACAGGTGTGTGGGGTGGATAATGCTAATTTCAGTATCTCAGTGAAGGTTTCTGTGGTTGTGCCTGGGAGAGCACTTAGAGGTTAGGCAAAGGCAGCACAACTGGGAATCCATTGGTAGCAATAGCCAGCTGGTAAGTGTGCACACCTGCCTTTGAGATCAGGATGCAAGGCATTTGTGGCTGAGTTTGAGTAACCTGAGACATTCCATGGCCTAAATAGGTAACAGTTCAAATGTCCATACCCATTGAAATCTGGTTCTGGGAGGTGTGACCAGAGTCAGCCAGTCTTCAGATGTTCTCAGGTGAAAGCAGTCTTTACACTATTTTGCTGGACCATTACTGCCTACAGTGTCAAATACCAACACTTGGTTTTAATGCACTGTCAAAGCTAAGGTTAAGTTTAAATGCATCATATGTGATATGTAAAAATATCACAAAGGTGCTTAAACTGTAAGGAAATTGTTCAGCTGTGACTCCAGACAGGAGTCCAGCTCCTCCAAAGAGGAGCTTCACATTCTCTTCTCTGGGTTTTATGGAGACTTACTTTACCCTTCTGCTTAAAGCACTGTGTTAACCTTAAAAGCAGCACAAGAAAGGGTGATTTAAGATTTTTTTTTTTTTTTTTTTTTTTTTTTTTACAGGGTTTGCTACTACTCCCTGCAGTACTCCCTGGTCCACAGCTCATGCATCTCAGTTTCTTTTTTGAGATGGAGTTTCCATCTTTTTGCCCAGGCTGGAGTGCAATGGCCTAATCTCGGCTCACTACATCTCCCAGGTTCACGCAATTCTCCTGCCTTAGCTTCCTGAGTAGCTGGGATTGCATGTGCCACCACAGCTGGCTAATTTTGTATTTTTAGTAAAGATGGAATTTCTCCATGTTGGTCAGGCTGGTCTCGAACTCCCGACCTCAGGTGATCCACCCACCTTGGCCTCCCAAAGTGCTGGGATTACAGGCGTGAGCCACTGTGCCTGGCTGCATCTCAGTTTCTTGAAGTCTGCAATCCCTATTAGAAGCAGCTGTTTTGCTAAGTGAGCCCATGAGTGTCAATTGCCTTTCTATTAAGAGAGCCAGATTCGGGCCTTGGTGACAAACGCATCAAGGAACCCTCCAGTCCCACTGGTCATATGCTTGTGGCCTGGGTCATTTCATTCCACTCAAGGCCAGGGATGTGTGTTAACCTCCATGGGAAAGAAGAGACAGGGCAGGGTGAACAGCTTAGGATTGGCTAGTTCGAATCATTTCAATGGATTTCAAACTGTAGAGGTTGTCCCCTAGTTGCATAGCATGTGGCCGTGGGATGATTAAGGCAGACAGATAATTGCTTACATGTGTGTAAGGGCCCGATAGAGGAGGTATGGCTCTGGATTAGTTTGTATATCAAAGACATGCTCCTGGTTGGTCCCTTGTTATCTCTGAGAATTGGCTAGCCCCCAAGAAAGGTAGTCTCTCCTCAGCTGGAAAGGTGTTTTGTTTGTTTGTTTTGAGTTTTGTTTTTTAGACAGAGTCTCACTCTGTCACCCAGGCTGGAGTGCAGTGGCGCGATCTTGGGTCACTGGAATCTCCGCCTCCAGTTCACCTGAGTTCAAGCAATTTTCCTCCCTCAGTCTCCCAAGTAGCTAGGACCACAGGCGCACACCACCATGACCAGCTATTTTTTGTATTTTTAGTAGAGGTGAGGTTCCTCCATGTTGGCCAGGCTGTTCTTGAACTCCTGGCCTCAAGTGATCCATCCGGCTCAGCCTCCCAAAGTGCTCGGATTACAGGTGTGTCCCACTGTGCCCGGCCCTCAGCTGGAAAGGTTTTCTAAACATCAGAACATAATTAGTATACAGAAAATTTTAAGATATTTACATATACGTGAATAGGATGATCAAAAGAGCCAAAAGACAGTTGGCTCTTGGCATCCATAGCATTTCTGATCAAATTATTTCCTAGTGCAGTACTCGTAAATCTCACCAAGACTCTGGAGTATGGTAAGCATACTGCAAAGAGTCTTCCGAGACCCACATTGCCTTTTATGGTACTCTAAATGGACTTTATAGATTTGTCTCCAGCCTTATACTGTTCTCACTGCATGTTTAATGGATGGACTGTGCTATCCAACTAGATGTGCTAAGGCCATAACAGTGGAAAAGAAACTAACAACTGAGATTATTTCTTGTTTTGGCATTCCTTTATGAATTGAATCAGATAAAGGAACTCACTTTACAGCAGAATTAAATCATTTCCTTGCAAAACTCTTGGATATTCATTAAAATTTTATACCCCCTACTATCCTCAATCCTCAAGGCAAGTGGAACATAAAAATCTAAACATAAAATGAACTCTAGGAAAAAAATCTGTCAATAAACTGGACTCAGACAGCCAGAAGCATTATCCTTGGTCCTTATGAAGATCTGGAATACTGGCCAGGTACAGTGGCTGTAATTCCAACACTTTGGGAGGCTGAGGCAGGATGATCAGTTGAGGCCAGGGGTTCAAGACCAGCCTGGGCAACAAAGTGAGACCCCATCTCTACAAAAAATAACAAACAAAAAAGTTCGAATACTCCAAATAGGAGGACTGACTGCTTTTGAAATAGTTTTTGGCTACTCTGTGCCTACTGGCATCTCTAAAACTTTCATAGATTGAATGAGCATTGTGGGGACTTCAGTGAACAATTCAAAACTATGATTATATACAATGATTAGTATACTTGGAGCATATTTTCAACAGGTAAAAATCTGTGGCTTTCTCTAACAGACCCTGCCATCTTTTCAACCAGGTGATCAAGTATATCTCAACATTTTTAGAAGAAAAGATGTATTGTAACCTCCCTGGAAAAAGAAGAGACCTTATGAAGTAGTGCTACTCACCTACACAGCCATCAAAATAAAATTCCTGAATTTGTACAAGCCACAGCAAGCTAGATCAAGACCATCCCATGACAACTGTAAGGTCATGCCTATGGGTTACCTCAAACTGAGGAATTTCAGCACCTACTCACAGGCTCCATGAGCAGATGAAGTAGACAGCTTTACTCAGTATCTCAGACCAAGAACTTTGTCTCCATCTCCAACTAGCTGAAACATCTTCCCTCCCTGACCTGGAAAATTCTCTGTCTTAGAAATTTAAACAAAACCCTCCCCTTCCATTGAATCTCCATTGTCTGGAGTTTGCTTGTCTTAACCTAGCCTGTTTTCCCTCTGTTCCTCCACTATGGTCTCCCTTTCAAACTATGCCCTGCTTCAATTAACCCTTACTGCTTTTTTGACAATTCTAGTACAAGCTCAACACCTGCTTGCACCAGTTTTCCAAACACTATCTATCTTGACTAATCAGTCTAATTGCTGGCTATGTGAGCATCTAGATAATGCAGAACAACCCGAACTAATTTTTGTTCCTGCCAGTGCAAGCACCTGGTGGACCTATTCTGGACAATGGATGTATGAAAGGGTGTGGTATCCACAAGCAGAAGTACAGAATCACTCTACCTCCTCCTATGGTAAAGTGACTCGGCACTGGGAAGCCTCCATGGAAGCTCAAGGTCTATCCTTCGCTCAAGTAAGGTTATTGGAGGGAAATTTTTCTCTTTGTGTAGAAAATAAAAATGGCACTGGACCCTTCCTAGGTAATATACCTAAACAATACTGTAATCAAATACTATGGTTTGATTTTACAGATGGCACTTTCATGCCCTCTATAGATGTTACAGATGAATCCAGGAATGATTATGATACAAGTGTTTGCCTAGGCACTAGACAATGTTCCTGGTTTGCAGGTTGCACTAACCAGACCTGGAACAGCTCAGCTGTTCCCTTGATTGGTCTACCCAATACCCAAGACTACAAATGGGTAGATCGAAATTCTGGATTGACCTGGTCAGGTAATGGCACCTGTCTTTATAGCTGCCAAAACCAAACCAAAGGCCTTCTGTACCAGCTATTTCGCAACCTATTTTGCTCTTATGGCCTGACAGAGGCACATGGGAAATGGAGATGTGCAGATGCCAACATAACTAATGACAAAGGTCATGATGGACACCAGACCCCCACCTGGTGGCTCACAGGTTCCAATCTGACCTTGTCTGTGAACAACTCTGGCCTCTTTTTTTTATGCGGCAATGGGGTGTACAAAGGGTTTCCACCTAAATGGTCTGGACGATGTGGACTTGGGTATCTGGTACCTTCCCTCACCAGATACCTCACCTTAAATGCTAGCCAAATTACAAACCTGAGATCCTTCATTCATAAAGTAACACCACATAGATGCACCCAACGAGACACAGACAATCCACCTCTGTATTGCAACCCCAAGGACAATTCAACAATAAGGGCCCTTTTTCCAAGTTTGGGAACTTATGATTTGGAAAAGGCAATTCTAAACATTTCCAAAGCAATGGAACAGGAAATCAGTGCCACTAAGCAGACCTTGGAAGCACACCAATCAAAAGTTAGCAGTTTAGCCTCTGCATCCCAAAAGGATCATGTCTTGGATATACCAACCACTCAACGACAAACGGCTTGTAGAACTGTTGGCAAACAGTGTTGCCTCTATATAAATAATTCGGAAGCAATAATGTCTGATATACAACATCTATATGAAATATCCGAGAACCTGAAGAATGGACCGTTTTTTGATTGGGAAGGCCTATTTGCAAAAGTGGGAGACTGGTTCAGATCATGGGGCTATGTGCTTTTAATTGTTCTTTTCTGCTTATTCATCTTTGTTCTAATCTATGTTCGTGTCTTTCGCAAATCTCGCAGATCCCTTAACTCCCAACCTCTGAACCCAGCCTTATCTCCACAGCAATCAGCACAGCTCCTTGTCAATGAAACTTCATGTCAAGTTTCAAATAGGGCAATGAAGGAACCAACAACCCATCAGTATGACACAAGTCTACTTTGAGAATATCTGAACAAACAGCAGCTGCAGAAAAAAAGCCTTAGCTAAACTTTGATGAGTAAAGCAGGCCTTACTGAGAATTCAGCTGCCAAAAACCCTCCTCCAAGTGTTCCTCTTATAAGGGCACTTAGCACTAGGATCTCCCAAGGTATTGTAAATAAGCCTTATCAGAACTTTTCATAGTTTCACTCTGAAGCCTTAAGACACATACCATTAAGCTGATCTGTAAACCCTTACCCCTTGCTGTTCAGAGAGCTACTCTTTATAGTGTTCTTGCATGCATATATAATAAATGTTTTTTCTATTAATCTGTTAATTTGCAAGCCCCCAAACACTGGAACTAAGTTGGGAGCAGGAAAGTTTCTCCCAACAGCACTTTGTAGACTTCTCGATAGATGAAAGAGTGTGTTTGAATAGATAAGAGAATTTTGTTCCCTTGATTTTGGTTGAAGTAGAAGAATCCAATGTACACATATACAAGACTATGTCAAATTTGTCTCAAAGAATAAATATTGGTTAGTCATCAGAATCGACTGAAAACTTACTTTAGAGAGAGCGCCACAAATAATTTAGGCTGGTATGATCTGAGCTTTCCTGACTTCCCATGGGCATTTTAGTGGTCTAATGGAATGTTAGTCTGATATACATTTTAGCCATCTTACGACATGGACTGCAGGTGGAAGTAGGATGTAGGGAGTGTTGAGGTGGCATCTATTATATCAAATGCTTCACTCTGCCCAGTCCTCTGGTGAGTTCCTTACATGCATCTTTCTAGTTAATCCTCACAGTGTTCATATTTTACAGATGAATCAACTCAAAGGGTAGATAGCTTGCTAAAGATTATGCCATTACTGAAAAATAGCAAGATGCAGAACAGGGTACCTAGTATGTTTTTGTTTTTTTTGTTTTTTTGTTTTTTTGAGACAGAGTCTGGCCCTTTCGCCCATGCTGGAGTGCAGTGGCTTGATCTCAGGTCACTGCAACCTCTGCCTCCTGGGTTCATGCCATTCTTCTGCCTCAGCCTCCCGAGTAGCTGGGACTACAGGTGCCCGCCACCACACCCGGCTAATTTTTTGTATTTTTAGTAGAGACGGGTCTCACCGTGTTAGCCAGGATGATCTCAATCTCCTCACCTCATGATCCGCCCACCTCAGCCTCCCAAAGTGCTGGGATTACAGGCATGAGTCACCGTGCCCAGCCTAGTATGTTAATTTTTATTTTAAAAAAGGGGAAATGATATGTATATGTGTATGTATTTGCAAATAAAACAGAAAGGAAAAGCCATTCACAAATGAAAGCAATTACATGTAAGAGGAATGGACAGTGAGATTCTCACCTTTTTAAGGTTGCATATAAACATTTATGAATATAGCAGATAATTTATTAACAGAATAATCATTTCAAGTTACATTAAGAAAACACAGATGGCCAGGCACAGTAGCTCACGCCTGTAATCCCAGCACTTTGGGAGGCCAAGGTGGGCAGATCATGAGGTCAAGAAATCAAGACCATCCTGGCCAACATGGTGAAACCCCATCTCTACTAAAAATACAAAAATTAGCTGGGCATGGTGGCAGTCACCTGTAGTCCCAGCCACTCAGGAGGCTGAGGCAGGAGGATAGCTTGAATCCAGGAAGTGGAGGTCGCAGTGAGCCGAGATCATGCCACTGTATTCCAGCCTGGCAACAGAGTGAGATTCTGTGGCGCAAAAAAAAAAAAAAAAAAGCACAGACTGGGTGTGGTGGCTCATGCCTATAATTCCAGCACTTTGCAAGGCTGAGGCAGGTGGATCGCTTGAGCCCAGGAGTTGGAGATCAGTCTGGGCAACATGGCGAAACCCTGTTTCTACAAAAAATTAGCCAGGTATGGTGGCACGTGCCTACAGTCCCAGCTACCCAGGAGGCTGAGGTGGGAGGATCACGTGAGGCTGGGAGGTCTAGGCTGCTGTGAGCCAAGATTGTGCCACTGCACTCCAGCCTGGGTGATGGGGTGAGCTCCTGTCTCAAAAAGAAAAAGAAAAGAAAACTCATACTCTGGAACAATAGATGGGTTTATTGTTCATAGTAATGTTGATATCAAAAGAAGGTAGGCTGGGTGCAGTGGCTCATGCCTGTAATGCCAGCACTTTGGGAGGCCAAGGCAGGTGGATCACCTGAGGTCGGGAGTTTGAGACCAGCCTGACCAATGTGGAGAAACCCCATCTCTACTAAAAAAAAAAAAAAAAAATACAAAATTAGCCAGACCTGGTGGTGCATGCCTGTAATCCCGGCTACTCGGGAGGCTGAGGCAAGAGAATCACTTGAACCCAAGAGGCGGAGATTGCAGTGAGCCGAGATCACACCATTGCACTCCAGCCTAGGCAACAAGAGCGAAACTCTGTCTCAAAACACACACACACACACACACACACACACACATGAGAAGGTAAAAACTTCAGCAATACAGGACACGAGAAAGATTGAAAGATATAGGACTTCCTGTGTTTGTTATGCAATATGCATTGAAACTAGAAAAGCCATTAAAAGATAATGCAACTTTCAGTATTGGGTATTTGTGAAACCCTAGGTCTACTAAAAACACAAAAATCAGCTGGGTGTGGTGGTGGGTGCCTGTAATCCCAACTACTCGGGAGGCTGAGGTGAGAGAATTGCTTGAACCTGGGAGGAGGAGGTTGCAGTGAGCTGAGATTGTGCCATTGCACTCCAGCCTGGGCAACAAGAGTGTAACTCCATCTAACAAAAACACACACACAGACACTATATATATATGTGTGTATATATATAGAAAGAGAGTGAGGGAGGGAGTATTAAGTATTTCCAATTTCGTAGTCATTGTTCTAGGTATTGGACATATAGCAGTGAACAAGACAGACATTCTATCAGTAGAAACAAGTCACAAATTTTAAAAATCACACTTTTAGAAGTGCCATAGTGAAAATAAAAACAGTGATATGATTGAGAGTAGAAGAAAGGCTACTTGTACAGGCAGCAGAGCACAGCAATTAAATAAAGGCACTTACAAGCTACTTTCTTGCTGTATATTGAGATTTTTAACCAACTTTACTGGGATTCAGTTTTCTCGCTATAAGATGGAAATGATAATAGAATCTCTCATTGGGTTCTTGTGAGAATATTTTGAGTTTTGTATGTAAAGTGTTAGAAAGTGCCTGGCATACAGAAATACATTTGGTTTTGTTTTAGGTTTGTTGTTGTTTTTAGGCATGGTCTCACATTGTCACCCAGTCTGGAGTGCAGTGGCAACCATGGCTCACTCTGACGTCTGCCTCCTGGGCTCAAGCAATCTTCCCACCTCAGCCTCCCAAGTAGCTGGGACTACAGATGTGCACCACCATGCCCAGCTAATTTTTGTATTTTTGTGGGTAGAGACGGGGTTTCACCATGTTGCCCAGTCTAGTCTAGTTTTCAACTTGTGGGCTTGAGTAATCCACCTGCTTCGGCCTCCCAAAGTGCTAGGATTACAGGTGTGAGCCACCACATCCAGCCTCTAGTCTTTGTTTTGTTTTGTTTTTATTACTTTAAACTGAGGGCTCAGATAAAGCTTCTCAGAGAAAGAACTATATAGGCTGGAATCTAAAGCATGTGAAGAATCCTGTCTTGTAAAGATGGGGGATTGTGAAGAGCATTCCAGACAAAAGAAACTGCTGGTAGAGGTCAGGCATGGTGGCTCACGCCTGTAATCCAGCACTTTGGGAGGCCAAGTGGGGGTGGATGACCTGAGGTCAGGAGTTTGAGACCAGTCTGGCCAACATGGCAAAACCCCATCTCTACTAAAAATACAAAAAATATTAGCCAGGAATGGTGGTGGGCACCTATAATCCCAGCTACTCAGGGGGCTGAGGCAGGAGAATCGCTTCAACCCGTGCGGCGGAGGTTGCAGTGAGCTGAGGTCGCCATTTCACTCCAGCCCGGGGGAAAGGGCGAAACTCCATCCTGAGGAAAAAAAAAAAAAAAAAGTGACCGGGCCCAGTAGCTCACACCTGTAATCCTAGCACTTTGGGAGGCCCAGGTGGGCAGATCACCTGAAGTCAGGAGTTCGAGACCAGCCTGACCAACATGGAGAAACCCCGTATCTACTAAAAATACAAAAAATTAGCCAGGCGTGGCGGTGTCTGCCCGTAATCCCAGCTAGTCGGGAGGCTAAGGCAGGAGAATCGCTTGAACCGGGGAGGTGAGGGTTGCGGTAAGCCGAGATTGCACCATTGCACTCCAGCCTGGGCAACAAGAGTGAGACTCCATCTCAAAAAAAAAAAAAAAAAGAAGAATGAAAAAGAAAGAAACAGCTGGTACAGAGACTCAGTTGGGAGCCAGCACAGGACCCATCAATGGCTGAAGTAGGCTGGCATAAGGTGAGTGGTCATGTGAAACCTTATGAACCATGAGTAGGGATTTGGATTTTAGTGCACTGGGAAGGCAATGGAGAGTATTAAGTGTGAGACTTGACCCTGTCTTATTAAGTTCTTTAAAAACGATTACCTGGCTTTCTATGTGGAGCACGGACTTTTAGGAAGGCAAGGGTAAAAGCAGAGAAACCTATTCGAGTAGGAGCTATTTCAGAAGTTAAAGCAAGACACACCATGTTCAGGATGGAAGTGGAGATGGATCAATTTTTTGATCATACTTGATTTTTAAAGCTTCCTATTCTGTTATTGTGCTTTTGTGTCCCATTTTACAGATACTTAAAATTGTAATATATATTCCAGTCTGTTTCAGATATTCCAGTCTGTTTCCACTGAGGTTTTCAAAGCAGAAAGAAATTAATTTTTCTTTCATAGCTTTGTTTTAAAAATTGTTTTCTAATGGTTCCCTATTTTTTTTTTTAATGTTTAAGGCCTTTGGAGTACTTTTCAAGTTTCTATCCAATTAGGGGTATATTGGCCAACCATGATGGCTCATGCTTGTAATCCCAGCATTTTGGGAGGCCACAGTGGGAGGATCACCTGAGGCCAAGAGTTCAAGACCAGCCTGGGCAAGGTAGCAAGACTCTGTCTCCACAAAAAGTGAAAATTTTTAAAAATTTAAAAATTAGTTGGGCACAGTCGTGTGTGTGTGTATATATGTATATATAGTGTATATATGTATATATGTGTGTATATATACACACACATATAATATATAGAAAACTAATTATGTATGTGTGTATACATACATATTGTGTATACATAGGATATACATTTACACCCCCTTGAGTTTTGAAAAATCTTATACAGCCATGTTTCCTCTTGCTTTCTTTAAACTTGGAGTTGTTTCTAGATTCTTAGTTCTTGAAGTAGTATTTACTATGCCACTACTGTTTTGTAAGTGCTGCATAATAGGCTGTAAAAGCTGATAACAGGCCTTCTTGTTCAAACATTATTTTATATTTAAATCCATTTATTTTTCCATGTGAATTTTTATAAATTCCCTTTATACAATATTTACCATTCTCTGTATTTAACTGGAGTTGTATTGATGTAGAAATCTTATACTCATTCACGCAATCTCATATTATATAGGGAGGACAAATATATAAAATATTTAGTCTCAAGCTTCAGACTTGTTTCTTTTGCACCCAGTCATCCACTGTGTATTTATTTTCTGTTTCCTTTCACACCTACAAACTCACTCTATTCAACAATATGCTGTAGCCCTCTATGTAGTTAATTCCTTTCTCAAATGACTCCTCATAATAAACCTAAAAGCTAACACTGAAATGATGCTATTGTAGCAGAGACTGTTCTAAGCACTGTAGATTTTAAACTCATCTAATCCTTCTAATACTATGCAGTAGGTACTATTATTTTCCCACTTTATAGATAGATGCACTCAGGCACAGAGAGGTTAAATAACTCCCCAGGTTCTCACAGCTACTAAGTGCTGGAAGCCAGGATAATCCCCTAAGCAGCCTGTTCTACAAGCCACTTTCTGAAGCATTGTCCAATATGGTTTATAATTAAACAAATAAATGTGTACTGCATCTTTTAAGTATTTTAATTTTTGTGGTGGTTATACATTGGATATCTTATTTTTCAGCTGGTATACAAGGTTATACAAGGATCCTACATAAGGATTATCTCTTTTTCTTGCCATTAACTTATTTGTATGCCTTCAGGACTTTTTAAAAGCTGATTCTTTTGAATTTTCTAAGCATTTCAATTGTGTCACCTGCAAATAATGGTGTTTTCTTTCTTTCCTATAAAATTACATTAGCATGACATTCCCAAGGCAATATTTAATAATTGTATTAGTAAGAGTTAATTTTGTGGCCAGGCATGGTGGCTCACACCTGTAATCCCAGCAGTTTGGGAGGCCGAGGCGGCCGGATCACCTGAGGTCAGGAGTTCAAGACCAGCCTGGCCAACATGGCAAAACCCCATCTCTATAAATATGTAAAAATTAGCCGGGTGGGGTGGCAGGTGCCTGTAATCCCAGCTACTCAGGAGGCTGAGGCAGGGAGAATTGCTTGAACCCTGGAGGCAGAGGTTGCAGTGAGCTGAGATTGCGCCACTGCATTCCAGCCTGGGTGACAGAGCGAGACTCCATCTCAAAAAAATAAAAAGTAAATAAATAAAAATAAAAAGTTAATTCTCAGTCCTGCAATTAAAATGTGTTTAGAGTTTCATTAGTAGATTAAATTTTTAAAACATATTTGACTATATGCATCCTATTGCTGATAAGAGCAAACATTTCCTTAATAATTTTATACAGAGCTGAGATTTTCCCCCTTAAGCTTAAATTACGAGTAACTGCTTTGGTGGAAACATGACAATGAATTTAATTCAGCTAAATTGGATTTATAAGTATGGGAAATCTGAGTGTGATTTAAAGATTGTAGGGAAAGGAAAAGAGCCTTAGTTGAAACAATATTTATGAGGCAATTGTTTAGGGCACTAGTTCTCAAACTTGGTTGCACAGTGGAATCACTAGGTAAGATTTACCAAAGGCACTGATGCCTGGGTCCCACTCCCAGGTAATCTCACGTGATTTTTCAGGGGTGCAACATAGATACTGGGAACCTTTTAAAACCCCCAGTAATTCTAATGTATGACCAAATTGTATAACCACTTATTTAGGGGAGACTTTAAATCTGTTTCTCATTTTATGCAAACTCTGGTTAATAGGTTTGTGTAGCTCACTAATAAAATACACCAGCATGTACACCAGTGTTCAAAGAAACATTATTCACAACAGCCAAAAGGAGGAAACAACCCAAATGTCCATCAACAGATGAATGGATAAACAAAATGTGGTCAATACATACAATGGAATATAATTCAGCCTTAAAAAGTAAGAAAATTTTGACATATGTTGTAACATGGATGAACCTTGGAAACATCATGCTGAGTGAAATGAACCAGACATAAAAGGACACATACTATATGGTTCCACTTATATAAGTTACCTAGAATAGTCAAATTCATAGAAACAGAAAGTAGAAATAGTGATTGCCAGGGCTGGGGGGAGCAGGAAATGGGGAGTTATTATTTAACAGGCACAGAGTTCCAGTTTGGGATAATGAAAAAGTTCTGGAAGTGGAAGTGGTGGTGGTTGGACAACATTGTGAGTCTAATGCCATGGAAATGTATGCTTGAAAATGGTTAAAAAGATAAATTTTGTGTTATGTATATTTTAAGACAAGAAAAAAAAACTTTTAATGGCAGTGGGTAGGCTATGAATGTCCTTTCCTAACTAGTTAACATTAACTAGAGTGTTAAGGATTATAATACAAGGCATTGTAGTAATTGCTTTAATGGAATTTATTTAGTGGTTACTTTTTCCTCTTACCATCTCCAAGGAAAACAGGACTTACATTTTGCTAACAACTATTACCCATTATAAAACTTTCACATGTTTGCAGACAGGTAGAGGCACAAAGCTGAACTCTGCAATGCAATGCCTCAAATTATAACAGCTGTACTGCTGTGAGGGTTATTGTGTGTGGAGCCTTTTAAAGCAGAGATTAGAGGTGAGCCTCTTTTACCTCCACACCTTAGATATGCTCCTGCCTGGACTGTACATGTACACACCAAGCAAACCTAAGACATCAAAGTCATTTTTTAATTAAATTAGACATATATCAAAGAAACGTGATTTGTATCTGACTTGATGATGTTTCTGGTTCAATTCACCTGTTCCAAAGATGAATTGAACTGGAACACCTCTCTTTGGTGAAAACAAAACAAACACCTCTTTTGGTGAAAAACACCTCTCATTTTTCATGAGAAAAAGGAGGCCATTTATAAATGGTCTTGAGTAGTAAAAAGTAATGGATTACAGTGTTGAAGAAAGGCCTTGATTTACTATAGTCCTAGTGTTCTGCTTTAGCAGAAGATAAGTGAACTTTCTAGCCTTGGTTTCCATATGCAAAACAGTTATACCATAAATTCATGTACGAATGTAGCAAATTAATATTCAGAATGTCTAAAGTCTGAAATATGTAGCATCCCAGAGATCTCCCACATACGTGTCTGCGGCAAGCAGAAAACTCTAGAGCCTCACTATCTGGGATGTGTTCTGGAAATGTGGCCAATTCTGCTGAATCTATTAATTTCTAATGGCTGCTATAATAAATTACCACAAACCTGGTGGCTCAAAGCAACATACATTTATTGTTTTACAGTTCTGGAGGCCAGAAGTTTAAAATCAATTTTGCTAGGCTATCATCAAGGTGACAGCAGGGTCACACTCCCTCTGGAGGCTCTAGGGGACAATCTTGGTTTTTGGTTTATTTTTTTTTTTTGTTTTTTTGGGTTTTGTTTTGTTTTGGTTTTTTTTACCTTTTCCAGATTCTAGAGTTGCATTTTATGCATTCTTTTTGTTTTGTTTTCAACCTAGTCTTGCACAAGCATGCATTCCTTGACTGGAGGCCCCTTACTCCAGCTCTGTCTTCAAAGCCTGCAGCATGGCCTCTTGCTTCAGTTGCCACATTGCCTTCTTTTGGCCTGTAATAAAATCTCCTTCTGTGTCCTTCATGTAATGACACCTGCAATTACATTTAGTGCCCACCCAAATAACCCAGGATAATTTCCCCATCTCAAGATCCTTAGTTAATTACATCTGCAAAATCCCTTCTGCCATATGAACTAATAACACAGGTTCCCAGGATTAGGATGTGGATATATTTGGAGGCCATTATTCAGTCTTTCATACCAAAGAACTAAATTTTTTAATTTAACTTTATTTTATTGTAATTAGTCATAGGGCTAGGAGCTACTATATTGAACAGTACAAATACAGAACATTTCCCTCCTCACAGAAAATCTATTGACAGCACTATTCTAGAAGACATCTAGAAGCCAGTACCAGATGCTTCATTTTATTGCTATCTTCGGTTTGTTTTTGAGCTGCTCATTAAAAATATCTATAAGATCTTATTTTTTAGAAATTCAGAGAATATCTTTCCATAGAAGGCCAAGGAAAAACAGTAGTGTTCTTTCAGCCACTGAGCAAAGATTTAATGAGTATTTATGATGAAACAGGCACTGAGCTCTAAAAGAAATTTACAATCTACAATGTAATTGGTAAACATTATGATAACAGGAAGCACTGGTACCATGAGATAAGAGATCTAGCCTGATGAGGTCAGGGAAGAAATTCTGAAGGACATAAAACCTATGTTAAGATGTGGCCAAGCTAAGAAGGCTTAACAAAATAAATAAATAATACACACGCAGAGGGAAAATGATAAGAAAGATATCACTTATAGGAGAGGAAGAAGTGTGCACAGATGAAAGCAGTGGGGAGACAGCTTTAGGAGTAGAGTAGTCCTATATGACTGAAGCATATGTGGGGTCAGAAAGGGGAAGGTAGAAAAGAAGGCAAGGGCCAACTCTTGATGGGCCTAGTATGTCATAATTCGGTGTTTGGTCTTTATCCTAAGCGTCATTTAGATTTGAATGCAAATAACAGAGGCGCTAATAGTAGTCCTTTAAATAAGAAAATATTCATTTTTGTTCAGACTAGTGCTAATGTGGGGACTGTGCTTCATAGCATCCTCAGGGTCTCAAGTTCCTTTTACTTCATCCCTAGTGTGTGTGTTTCTCAGTCATCCCTAGTGTGAGAGTTTTTCAGCCATCCTAGTGTGTGAGTTTCTCAGCCATCCCTAGTATGTTAGTTTTCTTCTTTTTATTTATTTTATTTTTTGAGACAGAGTTTTGCTCTTGTGGCCCAGGCTGGAGTGCAATGGCATGATCTCGGCTCACTGCAACCTCCGCCTCCCAGGTTCAAGCTGTTCTTCTGCCTCAGCCTACTGAGTAGCTAGGATTACAGACGTGTACCACCACATCCAGCTAATTTTTTGTATTTTTAGTAGAGATGGGGTTTCACCATGTTGGTCAAGCTGGTCTCAAACTCCTGACCTCAGGTTATCCACCCGCCTCAGCCTCCCAAAGTGCTGGGATTATAGGTGTAAGCCACAGCGCCCGGCCCTTAGTGTGCTAGTTTTCTAAGCTTGCCATACAATGTACCACAAACTGGTGTCTTCAACAACAGAAATGTATCATCTCACAGTCCTAGGGGCTAGAATTCTGAGATCAGCTATTGATAGGGTTGGTTCCTCCTAGAACTATGAGCACCAATCTGTTCCCTGACTCCCCTCTAGCTTCCGGGGGTTTGCTATGAACCTTTGGCATTCCTTGGCTTGTGGAAGTACCTCTGTCTTCATGTTCATGTTCATATCACATTCTTCCTGTATTTATCTCTCTGTGTCTACATTTCCCATTTTTATAAGGACACCAGTCAAATTGGTCATACCCTACTCCGGTATGACCTCATCTTAACTATTTACATCTGAAAGGCCACATTCCAAATAAGATCACATTCTGAGGCACTGGGAGTTAGGACTTCAACCTATGAATCTGAGGAGGGTGCAACTCAGACCATAATGTGTAGGATGTGATCCTCATCCCTGTGGCCCAGGGTAGCAGCTAGAGATCCAAGCCACCACATTCACACTCAGGGTCTTCTCAAAGGGCCCATTTCTGTAAGGGTGAATTCATAGCTTAAATCTCAGCTCCAGCACTCACTATCTACAGGAGTTTGACTCCCCCAACTCCACAATCTTAGCTTTATCATCTTGAAAATGAAGCAGCAACATTTACCTTTGCAGAGTTGTTATGATCATGTAAAATAACAAATACAAGAGCTTGGACTATAGTAGCTATTCAATGATAACAGTGATCTGTTATTTGTCATCATCTCCCCGGGGCCTTGCATAGTGCCTCTCACAGACTAAGTGCTCCACAAACATTTTGTTGCCCAATGGAGATTTAGATCATGACTAAAGCCCTCGGCTACAGAAGGCTGAGGTTGGAGTGAGCTATGATTGCACCACTGCATTCCAGTCTGGGTGGAGCGCAGCGAGACCCAGTCTCTAAAAATAAAAATAAAGCCCTGGGCTAGACTGCAGTCTGGAAATTGATGATAAAATAGCCATCACAGTAGTGTAAAACACAAAACATTGGAAAAGAAAGAGTTATCAAATACAAACATTATAGGGAGAAATAAATACGCATAATTTTTAAAGTAACATCTCAAGGATAAAATAAGTACAATGCATCATTTTACAGTCACAAGTCTACAGTGTCACTGATAGACTAGGACCATATGGCTTGAGGAATCCCTTATAGGAGCCAGATCTGACTCAGACCCCTGATTGCAAGTCTGAAGGCAAGCTCTCTCAAACACAGCTAGTGACAGGCCAGGGCTTTCCTGGAGCAGTAAGAGAATTAAGTGTGACCTTGGATGAGAGCAGGTAATGAACTACAAGTAACGGTAATTCAGCAGGAATTTTTTCCTATGATTTGAGGCTACTATTTTTTGGTGTCTGATCAAAGAAAATGTTTCCCAACTCACTAAGCTCTCCCACACCTGACAGAATATTTGTATTGCAAAAAGTGCAAGGTTAAAAGAATTGGTGTCATAACTATAGGAGGCTGCGTTCTGAGTTTTCGAAAAAAGGTTTTACATATACATTTTTGAAGAGCAGCCCAGCATGCAGCTATGAAATGAAGCATCTGGGATTGGCTTCTAGATGCTTTCTAGAACAGTGTTATCCAGTAGAACTTTCTGCCAGGATAGAAATGTTCTATATCTGTGCTGTCCAATACAGTAGCCAATAGTGAGGTGGCTATTTAAATTTAAATTTAATTACATTGAAAATTAGGTTCACTGATACACTATTAAGGCTTACTATAAAGCTAAGTAATGAAGTCAGTTTGGCATTGTTGTAAAGATAGAAAAACCAACTGATAGAACAAAACAGAGTCAGGAGATAGGACCACACATACATGGTCACTTATGACAATTGCAAGTGGGAAAATTGATTTTTTGAATAAACATGCTGGATCAATTAGCTATCCACACAGAAACAAAAGACATCTGGACCTACCTCTATGTCCCTATTCACAACAATCAATTCCAAATGGATTGCAGATCTAAATGAGCAAACTAAAACATTAAAGCTTTTTGGGGGCCAGGCATGGTGGCTCATGCCTGTAATCCCAGCACTTTGGGAGGCCGAGACTGGTGGATAACAAGGTCAGAAGATGGAGACCATCCTGGCCAACATGGTGCAACCCTGTTTCTACCAACATACAAAAATTAGCCGGGCATGGTGGTGCGGTGCCTGTAGTCCCAGCTACTCGGGAGGCTGAGGCAGGGAAATTGCATGAATTGCAGGAGGCAGAGATTGCAGTGAGCCAAAATCGCACCACTGCACTCCAGCTTGGTGACAGAGAGAGACGCTGTCTAAAAAAAAAAAAAAAAAAATAGGAGGAAACTTTATAACCTGGCATGGGCAGAGATTTCTTAAATAAAACCAGAAAATACTAACTGTTAAAACTAATGAATTGGATATTTCAAAATTAAAGTTTTCCTCAAAAGATACCATTAAAAGAATGAAAAGGAACCAAATGGGGGAAAATATTTGCAACATATATACTTGACAAAGGATGAATATTCAGAATTCTAAAAACAAAAACATAATACTGTATACTTAAAAATTTGCTAAGAGGATATATCTTACATTGTGTTATTTTAAATTAATTTTTTTTCAATTTTTATTTTAGATTCGGGGTACATGTACAGGCTTGTTACCTGGGTGTATTGCGTGATGCTGAGGTTTGGGGTACAAATGATCCCTTCAGCCGGGTACTGAGCATCATATCCAACAGTTTTTCCAACTTTTCTCCCTCTCTTTCCCTCCCCCCATGTTAAGTGTTATTATCAATAATAATAATGAAGAGGTCAGGAGAAAACTTTTGGAGGTGATGGATTAGGTTCATGGCATAGATGGTCCTGATGGTTTTAAGGGTGTACACTTATCTACAAACTTATCAAGTTGTATACATTGAATATGTATAGCTTTTTAGCATGCCAATCATACTTCAATAATAAAGTGATTTTTAAAAATCTTCTTACAATGGATAAACAAGTTGTGATATATTCATCCAATGGAATATTACTCAGAAATAAGGAGGAATAAGTTATTGACACGTGCAACATTATGAATAAATCTCAAATACAGCATGCTGAGTGCAAGAAGCCTTATACAGAAGAACATACTGTGTGATTCCAGTTATATGATCTTCTGAAACAGGCAAATCTAATCTACAGTGGGGAAACAAATTAGAACGTTGGTTGTCCCTGGGAAAGTGGAAATGGGAGGGAGCATGAAGGACTTTCTGGGGTGATAGTATGTTCTATACTTGATAGAAATTTGGGTTATACGAATGAATGCATTTGTCAAAACTCAGCAAATATATACACTAAAGATCTGTGCATTTCATTTCATGTAAATTTTACATCAAAAGAAACCTGAAGTATTAAATTCCAGTTAATGATATGCATGCTGAAATATTAATATTTAAATGGCCAAATATGTATTGCTGTTTGCAATTTACTTTGAAATGCAACAACATTAAGATAGATATAGGGAAAGGTAGAAATATCCTAAAGCGAGTGTTATATAATGTTAATGGTAGAATAATCTATGTAGTAGGCTTATAGACGCTATTGTAAAACTCTTCAAACTTTGCTAAATATTTGAAATTTTTCATAATCAAATGTTAGGAAAATACAAACTTAAAAGACACTAAAAATGGGCACAAATTTTAACAGACACTTCATGAAGTTATTTCTTAATAGCCAATAAAAAGATGAAAAGGTGCTCAACTTCATTAATCATCAGGGAGCTGCAAATTAAAATTACCTGAAGCACAATTATCACCCACCAAAATGACTAAAATGAAGAAAGATGGAAAATACCAAGTGTTGATGAGAATGTGGGACAACTGGAATACTCATACATTTCTGATAAGTGTAAATTGGCTCAAACACTTTGAAAAACCGTTTTAAAATATTTAATATCTACTAAATTTGAACATAGTATAACCTATAATCCAAGAATTCCATTGGTAGGTATACACCGCACAGAAATGCAATAATCTTTCATCATGTTCATCAAAAGATGTTTATTACAATGTTCATAGCAGCAATATATTTAATAGTTCCAAAATGTAGACTACTCCAATGCCTATCAATAATTGGTTGAATATAAATTGTGGTATATTCACAAAATGGAATGCACTGCAGCATCCTCATGAGCAAACTGTGACTATACTCAAAATATGGATGAACTTTATGACCATAATAGTGAGTTAAAGAAACCAGACACAAAAAATCACATGCTGAAATGGTCCCACGTATATAATGTACAAACGCAAGGATACTACTCTATGCTGTTAGAAGTCAGGTGAGCGGTTACCTTTAGGTGAAAAGGAGTGGACTGGAAGGAAATACTTCTGGTGTGCTGTCTCCTCTCCTCTCCCCTCCCCTCCCCTCCCCTCCCCTCCCCTCCTCTCCCCTCCTCTCTCTTCTCCTCTTCTCTTCTCTTCTCTTCTTTCTCTTCTCTTCTCTTCTCTCTTTCTGTCTCTCTCTCTCTCTCTTTTTCTTTTGACTGATGTAGTCTAGCTCTGTAGCCCAGGCTGGAGGTGCAGTGGCATGATCTCGCTCACTGCAGCCTCCACCTCCCGGGTTCAAGCGATTCCCCTGCCTCAGCCTCCCGGGTAGCTAGGATTACAGGCATGCACCACCACACCCAGCTAATTTTCGTATTTTTAGTAGAGATGGGGTTTCACCATGTTGGCAGGCTGGTCTCAAACTCCTGACCTCAAGCGATCTGCCCACCTCAGCCTCCCAAAGTGCTGGGATTACAGGCGTTAGCCACCACGCCGGGCCATGTTCTGTTTCTTAAATTAGTTGTTGGTGGCAGGACTGTGATTAGTTTGTGAAATTTCAGCCGACTGTGCATTTTTGTGTACTCATCTGTGGGCATGTTATATTTCAATAAAAAGCAGTCTCTGCCAGAACCTACAGGCAATGAGGGGCCACAGAAGGAGTTGACATTTGAGACGTTTGAGAAGGGTTTAAGATACACGATCAGATTTGCATTAGGAAGATTAATCTTTGGCTTGGAGAACGACCGGAAAAGGAGTTGGGAGCTATTTGTAGAACTAATCCAGGCAAGCAACTATGAAGGTCTGAATTAAAGCAAGGGAATAGGAATGAGGACAGGGTGCAGCTGATATTTAGGAAGTGAACATGACAGGACGTGAGCTGACCTCTAAAGCCTACTCATGTTTCCTTGCTTGAAAAATAAGGAATAACAGTACCTACTTCACTGTGACTAGTTTGATGATTTAATGAAGGGGGGTGGTTTCAGAGATTTATAAAAAGTATATATGCTCATTGTATACTATACAGACCTAGACATAAGGTATTAATATTAGAAAGCTCTAAGAGAAATATCTTGATTTTGGCATTGTCCCTGCGACGCTGCCTTCTCCCTGCCTAGGATGGATCAGCGTGGGACATAGGGTAGAAGGCAGAGGTCCAGAATGCCACAGGACATGGGGTCAGAACCTGGGCGTGAAACGTGCCCAGGGGACCATGGGTGAAGGTCTGGCACTCTTCCTTCTGCCTCCAGCAGAAGGAAACAAAACTAAGCCGGGTGTTTCCTCCCTTCCTCCCCAGCCTTTCGGCCGAGAGTGGACCGGCGGAACTGGACGGGGATTCAGGTCTAGGGGTGGGCTTGGGACCGGAAAAATGGCCAATGGAACTCGAGCTTCTCCGTGCTTAGCCAACTGCATGCCCCCCCCCCAGGACCGCCCCCATGCAGTGATTGGCAGACACATCTCCCAGTGTTGTCGCAGTCTGCCGGGGCTTTCGGAACTCCCGCGAGGGTGCGGGTCTTCGTCCAGCGCTGGGCCAATTGGTCCCGCCCCTCAAGGTATTTGTGCTCCTCGCGTGCCAGGGACCTCCGTAGGCCTCCTCCTGCTACGGGGCTGGAGCCAGGAGGCGGCTGGGAGGTGGGCGAGGTGAGAAGGTCTGAGCAGCCGCAGGCTGTGGGCCGCTTCGCCTCGAATCCGGGACCCGCGGGACCCGCAGGACCTGCAGTGCCAGGGGCCGAGGTGGGCGCGGCCCGGGCTCTCCTTCCCCTCACGCGTACCTGCCTTCTCCGCGGTGCCTGGGGCAGCTCTCCTGCCAGTTGGCGGGAGGAACCCGTAGTAGTAAAGCGCGACTGGATTAGGCCCTGTGTATTGAAGGATTTGCGATCTTGAAAGGGACATTTGCATTAAAAAGTGGGCAAACTTGTTTGTGGTCCTATTGGTAACACACTTTTAGGGGGTGCAGTACAGTATGTTACCATGCTTTGGGGGATTAACCGCCTTAGTTAAGTGGTGGATTCCAGTTGTTCCTAGCCCTTTTCTAGCTGCTGCTCCTTCTGCTAATTTAAAGAGAATTTAAGTAGGATAAGGTCCTGTTTACATCTTCACGTTTACATCTTGCAGTGCCTTTCTAATACAAATACTTTAAGCAGCCCTAGCAGCCTCCCCAAAAAGTAACGGAGATTCCCCCAGTAAAGGAACATGGCAATATGTGTTAAATTCTTTTTTTTTTTTTGAGACAGTGCCGCTCTGTCGCCCAGGCTGGAGTACAGTGGTGCAATCTCGGCTCACTGCAACCTCTGCCTCCCGAGTTCAAGCGATCCTCCCACCTCAGCCTCCCAAATAGCTGGGATTACAGGCGCCAGCCACCACTCCCGGCTAATTTTTGTATATTTTGTAGAGACGGGGGTTTCACCATGTTGGCCAGGCTGGTCTCGAACTCCTGATCTCAGGTGATCTGCCGGAATCGGGCTCCCAAAGTGCTGGGATTACAGGTGTGAGCTACCACGCCCGGCCTGTATTGAATTCTTGAATTTAGCAAACACCACAAAATTATCTTAAAGTACCCTGTACTTAAAACCATAACAAAGACCAGCCTGAGTATGTTTTCCCTGAAAGCAAAGCACTGAAAAAATCGTGCAATTGGGAAGAGAATACGTAACATTGTAGATACCTGAGTCTTCACATATAATTACGACCGTTCATAGAAAAATAACAAATGTTTGTGAGGATATGGAGAAATTGGAACCCTTTGTGGTTTGCTGGTGGAATGTGAAATGGTGCAGCCTCTCTAGAAAATAGTATGGTACTTCCTCAAAAAATTAAACATAGAATTACCGTATGATACAGTGATTTCACTTGTCAGTGTATACCTAAAAGAACTGAAAGAACAAGGACTCAGATACTTGTACACTAATGTTCATAACAATATTCACAATAGCCAAACAGAGGAAACAACCCAAATGTTGATCAACAGATGACTGGGTAAGCAAAACGTAGTAGACACACACACAGAGGCATACACACAATGAAATATTATTCAACCTTAAAAATGAAATTCTGACACCTGCTATAGCATGGATGAACCTGGAAAACATTATGCTAAGTGAAATAAGCCAGACACAAGGATAAATACTGTATGATTCCAATTATATGAAGCACTGAGAATAGTCAAATTCGTAGACAGAGAGCAGGATAGAGGTTCTCAAGGGCTAGGGGAAGGGAGAATGAGGAGCTGCTATTTAATGGGTATAAAATTTGTTTGGGATGATGGAAAAGCTCTGGAAGTGGAAAACCTATTTTAATTCCAGCATCCACGTTGTACAATTGTAATTTGTGAAAACCTCTTCGGCCGGGCGCGGTGGCTCAAGCCTGTAATCCCAGCACTTTGGGAGGCCGAGATGGGCGGATCACGAGGTCAGGAGATCGAGACCATCCTGGCTAACACGGTGAAACCCCCGTCTCTACTAAAAACACAAAAAACTAGCCGGGCGAAGTGGCGGGCGCCTGTAGTCCCAGCTACTCGGGAGGCTGAGGCAGGAGAATGGCGTAAACCCGGGAGGCGGAGCTTGCAGTGAGCTGAGATCCGGCCACTGCACTCCAGCCTGGGCGACAGAGCAAGACTCCGTCTCAAAAAAAAAAAAAAAGAAAAAGAAAAAAAAAGAAAACCTCTTCAAAATTTGATTTGAGAGATGTATGAAATATGTGTTCAAAGCTTATAAGATGGTATTTTTCAGTGTATGTGTGCTTATTTTAAATTGACTCCACTACGTAGTATTTGCAGGATGAATTTGGGAAGCAATACGTATGTGTTAGAATTTCTAGAAACCCAACCACACATACTGTGTTATACAGACTGGAGACAACAGCATCTACTCGGTTGTTCTATATTTGGAAATAACTATTTTGGTACCTTGCATTTGAGCCTCCCTACCAATCAACAGCAATTGAAAAAAAAAAAATAAAACCATAATTCCAAACTAGCTCATTCTGAAGATATAGCCAAGACAAGCGGCAATATACATGTTATTAGGATGTATTTTTAAAGTCTTAGGTTCTTTCAGAGTGGGACAGTGCTGATGACATATAATTAAAGTATTTCATATATCATCTTCCTATTAATTGGACAAGAAAATACTGATTTATTTTCGACCCTTTTGTAGGTGGGAAAACAGAAGGCTAAGATGATATAGCACTGAAATCTTTATCACCTTCTCCAAAGATGATTTGTACTCATCTGTTGAAATATTTACCAATTTTTCTTTGTGTAGTTTGTGAAATTGCTGGAATAGGTTATGTTTGTGCTGGCTACAACAGAGCTTTTAAGGTTACCAGCTAAGTTTCTTAGATGTGAATAGATTTTTTTGTTGACCCTAAAACTGGTGACTGTTAGAGCAAAGAATTCATATTAAACTTTGTGTAAAGTTGAATATGTCAGTGAGACACTTGAAATAGACTATTGCATTTGAACCTTCTTATCAATAGCAATCAAAAAACCCTAATTCCAAACTGGCTCTTTCTGAATATACAGCCAAGACAAGTGGCAATTAGAACTGTTAAAAGTAGTTTCTGGCTGGGTCCAGTGGCTCACACCTGTAATCCCAGAACTTTGGGAGGCTGAGGCAAGAGGATCACTTGAGCCCGTGAGTTCAAGACAGGCCTGGACAACATAGGGAGACCCCCCCATCTCTATAACAAACAATAACTAAATTAGCCATTAGCCACAGGTGCACACCTGTGGTCCCACCTACTCAGGAGGCTGAGATGGGAGGATCACTTGAGCACAGGGTATCAAGGTGCAATGAACTATGATTGTTCCACTAGACTCCATCCAGCCTGGGTGACAGAGGAAGACCCTGTCGCAAAAGAGAGAAAAAAAAGAAGTAGTTTCTGGTGATGACATATCAAGAGCAAGAATTTTTGACTGGCACAAAAGGTTTAAAGAAGGTAGGGATGACATCCATGGTGATGTGCAAAGCGGTCATCCAGTCACGCACAGAATCCAGTTAAATGCTGAGAGCCAGAAATTCGGTTTTCTCAAATAGCCAATTAACTGTGAGAAAAATAGCAAAAGTTTCATTCTATAAGAAAACTTGCAGCTGATGAAAGCTTCTAGGAAGACTGTTATCTCCTGCTATTGTGGCTGAAGATCTAATGGAGGCCAAAGCAAAATAGAGCTAAGCAGGAGCCTGCAGCTTGGGTGTCTATTCAGGGCACAATCCTGTTTTGTTTCATTGGTCTTGGAGAAATTTCAGGCTGAAACAAGCTGAGCATCCAAACATTTTAAACAGGTTTTTGTAGATTTAAACAGCGTGAAACTTGTAGAGCTGGATATGACAAAAAAAAGAAAAAGAGGATGGAACTAGAAGTTTATTAGGAGGAACAAACTGTTATCTCACGGTAAGGAACTAACTGTAGGAGAATTTCTACCTTAATTTCTTCAACGTGAGCTCATCAGGTTACCTGCAGGCTAAGCAGTTAAACCTTCAACAGGGAGCTAGCAATTGTTATTCTGTATGGACACATCTCAAAAGTAGTCTGGGATTGGCCATACTTGGGCAGAAATATTTAACTTGTAATAATGAAACTTCTTTTGAGAGTGGGAGATGGAGCTCAGATGTTGGAAACAGGGATTCAATTAAGAAAGAAAAAACTGAAGAATCGTGGGCAGTTTAAGTATTAAATAAAAATATACTGTTCTCTTTCATTCTTCCCACCCACCAAAAAGTGAGGACCTGATTACGTTCAGAATCTCACAATACTTTGTTCTTTATAGAATCTAAATTTCACTTTTAAATGAATTTTTATATATAAACTGTTCATCTCTAGGATTTATAATAAAGGGCAAATAGGGTTCAGTTTGATCCTAACTTTCATCATGAGATTCTATAGTTTGAGAAGTTTCAAAGGGTATGAACAATAATATATACAATATTTTCAAGTGACTGAGGTTTGACCTTCATATCCTATGCTTCAGCTCTAACAGCATTCATTAAAGGAAAGCTTGAATTACTTGAATATTCATGAGCCCACGAATAGCCTCAAGTACATCATGGTCCAGTCAAATGGTGGTTTTGCTGAAACACTGTAATAAAAAAGCATTAGTAATTCATGTCAGTTGATATAAGGTATTCTTACAGAGAATAGGTGAAAAATGGTTTCACACAGAAGAAATTTTGATACACCTAGAAAATGTAAAGGATTTCAGATAGTATTTTGTCAATTAACATGTTTAGGGAGCTAGGTGAACCATGTGTTATTCCATCCCATAATAAATTTAAGTATGAACTTCTCATTAAAACACTTAGGTTCTTTGCCCCAATTTCCTTCCCAGTCTCTAGTATAGTTGCTGTTTAAGTGTAGTATCCCATAATTCAGAATTAGTATTACTGCAACCTAGTGGCAAGGACTTAAGTCAGAGCCTTGTGGTAGCTGACCCTGGGAAGACTAGTTTTATTAGTGATACTACTTTTCTGGAGTCAGGGTCTTGCTCTGTTGCCCAGGCTGGAGTGCAGTGACAGTCATGTCTCACTGAAGCCTTGAACTTGTGGGCTCAAGTGATCCTCCCTCCTCAGCCTCCCAAGTAGATTAAACGACCGTGCCCAGCGAAGTTTTTGACTTTTTGTAGGGATGGGGTCTTGCTTTGTTACTCAGGCTGGTCTCGAATTCCTGGCCTCAAGCAGTCCCCTTGCCTCAGCCTCCCAAAGAGCTGGGATTACAGGCTGTGCCTAGCCGATATATATTTTTTTAAAGGACACTAGTACCATTATGTCCTTTTAAGTCCTCTTTTACATGTTACATACACCAAAAACACCTAATAGGCTGACAGATGCTCCCTTTGTGCCAAATATTGAGAACCTTCTCTTGCCCAGAGATTCAAGTTTACATTTCTTAAAACACAAACTGAAACTGAAGTTTATGAAAACATTATCTCACTTTAGCAGTTTGTATTACCTCCAGGACACTACTGGCTGAAGCTGTACAGCCCGCAGGGCAAAAATTATAATTAGAATGCTTTTTCTATTGTCTTAATTTGCTTCAGTTACTGAATTTATAAAATGTGGTGTCTTGTACTGTATAAATACAAGTGTGCATAAATGACTTTCCAATAAACCATAAATTGATTCCTTACTTTTCACAATGCTTTATTAGGAGGTATCTGCTGACCCCACATATTTTAGCCATATGCTCATGTATCTCAAGATTAAAGTCTAAATACATTTTAAATTCATGGTCATACCTTTAAAAAATGACCAATGAATATATATAGGATCTACTCCCAACCACCCACATGGCACTAATAAAAACAGTGGAGGCAGGCTGAGGTGGTGGGGTTCTTGCCCCAGCTATATTTGTGATCTTAGAGGTTGCTGTAACAAATTACAAGTTGGTGGCTTAAAACAGCAATTTATTCTCAGTTCTGAAGGCCAGAAGTCAGAAATTAGTTTCACTGAGCCAAATCAAATGATGCTCCTCAGGAGGCTCTGATGGGGAATGTGTTCCTTGGCATCTCCCAGCTCCTGGGGGCTGCCTCACTCCGATCTTCAAGGCCAGCATCTTCCAATCTGCTGTGTGTGGATCTCCCTCGGGCTCTCTCTCATGAGGGAACTTGTGATCGCATTTAGGGCCCACTAGGATTATCCAAGGTAATCTCCCCATCCTGAGATCCTTAATCTAATTATAATAATATCTGCAAATAAGGTAACATTTACAGGTTCCAGAGATTAGGCCTGATTATCTCTGGAGGCAGTCATTCAGACTACACTGTCTGTCCAGGTTCTGACAGGTTGTCTCTTCTGAAAAGTTGGCTGCATCATGCAATGCTACAACAGTACTGCTAATAAAACCCTGCAGTAATGGAAATGTTTTCTATCTATGCTGCCCCTAACCACATGTGGCTGTTGAGCCGTGGATGTGTTACAGGGCCTCTGCCCAAGTAACTCAAGGGGGAGAAGACCACCACCAGGACTCCGTGGAGTGCTTTGTGAAACCAGTGGTTATTCTTTACAACTATTTGCTAGAGCCTTTTTATCTGTGCTGCCCCTAGCCACATGCAGCTGTTGAATATTTGAAATGTGGCCAATGAGTTACCACAACCAACCATATCCACTGATTTTTGTATACTTGCTCACTGGTTCTTACGATACCTAGAATAGTACTTGATCCATAGTTAAATGCTCCATTAAAAGAACATTAGAGCTATTCCAGTACTATGTAAATACTAAGTATCAGTTCCAGTTTTAGTAGATGTGCGGCTGAAACATGCACAATACTAAATATCAATATTGTCATTTTGTTCTAACATTATGAATCTACGGTATTATAAAAATGATTAAATAGTACTACCAACTAATATATCATTTGCTGAGTACTTACTACTTACCAAGTAGTCTGATGTATCACATATTACTCGTTAATAAAACCTAACACTAAGTGGTTTAAGATCACACATAGAGATCTGAACCTAGGCTCAACATTATGCTGCCCTTAGAAGGGGACTATAAGCCACTTACCTACAAAATGTCAAGCACCTGACTAGACCCTTTGTGATATGGTGGGAACCAAGGGGAACTTTACAGAATGGAGAGAAGCACAGGCAGTTAGGCAAGTTCACACACAATGTGCAATGTAGTTCTGATGCTACAGGGCCATTACATAGAAGGGCTGGTGGTGGTCAGAGAAGTTAGGTTAAGAGCAGTAAGGTATAAGGCAATAGGGAGCATTCCAGTTAAATTAAAACATTCAGAGCCTGGAAGGCCAGAGCACATTGCCATTTTACAAGAGTTTGAAAATAACCAACTCTCCACTACTATATACAGACATTAAGTCCTCCCCTCCAAGGGCACTTCTCTATAGCTTCACTGCTTCTCCAAACCTTTAAACACAACTATCCTCAGGGCCTTTGCACTAGTTTTCCCTCTGCCTAGAATGCTGTCCCCTCAACTATATATAAGGCCATGACATCTCCCTCAGCTCTTTCATGTTGAGTGAGGCCTCCCTTGCCGGCCATGTTAAGTCATCTCCCTTTCCTTCCCTCCTTAGCAATTATAGCCAGCTAATGCATTAGCTGAATATTTTTTGTACTAGTCCACTCTCACATTGCTATAAGGAACTGAGACTGGGTAATTTATAAAGATTTGTCTCATCTCAGGAGGCTGCACAGGGAGCTTGGCTGCTGAGGCTTCAGGAAACTCACAATCATGGGGTATGTCTAAAAGGAAGCACATGGCCAAAGTAGGAGGAAGGGGAGGTGCCACACTTTTAATCTAAACTCTGCCATTCTTCTGCCTCTGACTTGAGAAAACGTGCACAATTGCATAATCTTTATTTTTAATTTTTCTTTTCAGGCTGGAGCACAGTGACAAGATCATGGGTCACTGCAGTCTCAACCTCTTGGGCTCAAGCAATCCTTCTGCCTCATTTTTTGTAGAGATGAGGTGTTACTATGTTGCCCAAGATAGTCTTAACTCCTGACCTCAAGCGATCCCCCTGCCTTGGCCTTCCCAAGTGCTGGGATTACAGGCACCAGCCACTGCCCCAGCCACACTACACATCTAAACAACCAGATCTCATGAGAACTCACTATCATAAGGAACAGTAAGAGGGAAATCCACCCTTTTGATCCAATCACCTCCCACCAGGCCCCTCCTCCA